>NC_080674.1:151139795-151442825 GCF_030445035.2 Dasypus novemcinctus | reverse complement strand
CTCCACTTGTGGAATCTTGTTTTAAGAGGCTTAAGAGAAGCACTGTAGAAAACATGTTGTGGTCAAATACATTAAGGAAATGTGGCGTAACACATGCCCTTCAGGAGATTCACTGTAAACATGTTAAAGTCTTAGAAGTCCTGCAGTCAAGAATCTGTTGAACTTTTTTTCCCCTTTCCCCACCCTGTCCTGCACTGGTTTCAGAGAAGCTGATTTAGAAGTCTCACATCTTTTGTAAACACTAACACTGATCCATCACTTTCAGTACTACATACCCTGGGAACTGTTTTCTTGTCAATTCCAGGGTTTTGATCTTCTCATGTCACACACACAGTAGGGGCCCTCAAAAATCTCTCTGGCTTGATGAATTTTCCCACCCTTTCAAAAAGCCTGCATTGATGAAGCAGCTGGCTGGGCTTCCCCGGGGAGTCTGGTGAGTAGCACTGATGAGCTGAATGGGATGCCCTCACCCCTCAGCTGCATCAGCTCTTGATAATCTACAAATAGGTCGAAACATCTCAAAAGTCAGGAGCATGGAGCTCTGAAGCTCTACTGCTGTCATCACTGTTGACAGACAATCAAAGAGTACAAGTAATGTACTGGGCAGAGGGTCATGGAAGGAAATGACATGGGTTCGGCCCTGAGAGCTTTACAATGACGTAATCTTGATTTTAGGCTTGTTAAAAATAAGTCAATCAGCCTAATGTTGATCTATTTGCCAGTGCTTTCCAAACTTTAGTGTATATCAGAATTACTTTCAGGGTTTGCTAAAACACAGATTTCTGGACCCCTATTCCAGTGTTGCTGATCCAGTAGGTCTGGGGTGGGGCCTGATAATTTATTTCTAACAAGGTCCCAAGGGATGCAAATAATGCTGGTCCCAAGACCATACTTCGGAAGCCTTGCACTGAGGTAAGACTGTCCTGAAAGACAACAGTAACGGGAACCAAATGCAGCCCATGGTAGATCCTGCATGGCTTTCCAGCCTTAATGGAGAGGGGGCTGAAAAATAAGATCCCTAAGGCCATTTCCAATTAGGAATACATTCCTAGCTAAACAAGCATCTGTTTTCCAGATTGACTAAAAATGGTTAAAAAGGCAGTACTTTAACTGTGATTTTAATTTACCTAGGTTGCCTATGCATTTTCATCTGGATTTAGGATCAGAATCTACAAATTAGAGCTCCCAAATTACATACATAGGAGCAGAAACAATACCAAATATAATCCTAAATGAGAGAAATGGCATTTTAGAGTTCCTTCAAAATCCCTAAGGCAGAACAGTGCTGAAAGCCGTGCAAAATCCCTGAAGGTTCTACCCCAAACTTGAAATTTAAAATGGCTACCACCTACTTATACATATAAAACAGAGCACCACAAGGCATTTGAGGGCAGCTAAATTCAGAATGAAATTAATTCATCTCTTTAATTAAACTCCATGGTTTTAAGTGTCTCGATTATGACAAATTTTGAGAACTGGTTTAGATCATTTAACAAGATTAATAAATTTAAAGAAAAAAATACAAACCTTTTATATGAGTTTAACTTGTAAAGAGAAAAAGAAAACATTTTTCCATTCGTGATTTCTGCTGTGCTGGAAAACAGAGACAGAGGTATGGGGATATGCACTCAAACAACCGCCTTCCCTGCCTCCTCCCACACCCCCTCTGCTGACAGGCTGTAGAGCTCCAAGTGTCAGCCCTGGTGCCTGGGAAAGAAATCCTGCTGGGTCATGAAGTGTGAAGGCTGCCTGAAGCAATTTTGATATTAAAAAAAAAAGAAAGAAAGAAAGAAAAGAACTGCTAATAACCAAACACATTTATCCAATAAAAATTGAATGGGTCACCAGGCAAGAATCTGCACCCTCAACCAAGTGAAGCTGAGCCGAGCTCCTGATTGGAGAGTAAGATCTTGGCTGGGGAATGGGAAAAGCTGACATGGAGCCTCTCAGAAAACAAGAATATGGGTCACACTAATTTTGCTCTCAAAAACCATTAAGGAAATGCGGCCTAGTGACTTGGGGGCACAGTGGTCCAGGCAGCCCCCACGCCTGAGGTATTGGGGAAGGGTGTCAGGCATCGCCAAGAAACAGGAGTAGGTGGGAATCACTGTGGGTGTTGTGAGGAGGAACGAGAAAAGGCGTATGATTCCTTTTGAAAAAGATGATGCTTTCAAGTGAAAAGCTTATTTCCTAAGGTGGGAATATCACCAGGTTCTCAGGTAAAACGGCCTGAAGAGACCTTTACTGGTTGGACTTGGGTCGGAAACAGAATCCTCAATCTCACAGAAGAGATCCCCCTCCACAGAACCGGGATCCAATCACAGAGGCAAACTTCCTCTTTCCAATCCCTGCATTCCAAAGAATGACAAAAGATAAATCTAGTAACCTCAGAGCTATCTGTTTGGGTGTAACTCCTCTGGCATAAAGTAACATTCACATGGTAAAATTACTTTTTTTAAAAAGAGCCACTAATTCTTACTTGTCTAATGCATATTATTCATTTTATGATTCATTCGGTCTCAGTAGCTACGCACACAGTTCTGTGCACAGGTCAGCAGGGACAGGCCTGCCTACCCTAGCAGGTCTTGGTTTATCGCTGAGCAGCACCTGCCTCTACGGAAGTTCCTCTTTCTCATGGGTAACTCAGAGACGGGACTGCGTGACAGTGTCAGCCTCCAGTCAAGGTAGGAAGCTGGAGCCGGAAGGTGATAAAACAGCCTGGGGCATCTCTAAGCACAGGAAATAGATACCAGAACTGAGGGAAAAGAGAAAGGATAATAATTACCATTCACAGTGCTAAACATGTAAATGAGATAAAAAAGGATCACCTTAATCTTCACAACTCTTTGAGGAAGGCACAATGACCCCATTTTACAGATGAGGTAACTGAGGTAGAGAGAGCTTTTTAAAGTAACTTGCCCTTTTCCCCTCGAAATCCCCATCTCCTTTACCTTGTATTAGTTTTCTCCAAAGAACTTTTCAACATCAGATATATTAGATACTGATTTCTCTCCTGTCTCCACTAAATACAAAATCCTTAAGAGCAGAGACTGTTTTTCTATTTTTAAAAACTAGTCTACCTTCAGTGCTCAAAAACAACGCTCAACACATAGGAGATGCTCAATTGATATTTGCCAAATGAATGTTGACTGAATAAACAGAACATGAGTAAAATTTTAGAGATCTCTTGAGGCAAGTTTTCCCCAAATTCTATCAGAAAGCAGCTGAATTCAACTCAAGGTGCCCAGAGTGCTTCAGAGAAAGAAGCAACTCATCCTCGAAGTAAGTCTTGTGTATCCTCTGAATTTTAAGAACTGTTCTCTTACAGTTAGCTCACTGGCCACTAAGATGGGAGAGGATAGTTGACTCTGGCAAAATTTGAAGGTATTTGGCATGCACACATCTTTTAGCTCACCAGAAAGAAATAACTTGGAAATGCATGGGTGTACATACATGTATGTGTGTATTAGAAAACGATGAGAAAAATTAGTTTCATTTATGGTGCTACTGAGCAGTTAGTTACTTTTTAGGGGTAGGGACCACTTAGGAAGGGAGAATGCCAAGACTGGGTTTCTCCATTGCCATTATCATCCCCTACCCTCCTAGCCTTCTTTCTATGGTTTCTTAACAATGTCTGCATCACCGATGGTCAGAAAAAAAAGCATTCATCTGGTAGGTTTTAGTTTGGGGGAATTACTGAAGTAACTATACCCCTGGTGGGATGTTCTCTGGCTTCCTTCTCAGTATTTATTTACTTCCTCTTAAAAATCATTATCTTCTAGAGAGGAGTTGGCATGATGTCAACCCTGTTGGACGTGGTGGAAGAAAAGAGTTGCTTTTTTTTTCCTGCAGCCATTTTGTAAATACTTAGTGAACAAGCTCTTTTCTTAGAGGCAGGTCAGGTCTATCTCTTCCATTAGAGAGTGGAGAAGATAGACTTGTTTGGGTAAAGGACTGGACCAGTCATCTACGTTGGTGCCAGGATCAAAACTTAGGGTTTCCTGCTTTCTACTCCAAAGTTTGAGCTATCTTTCTCATTGTCTCAGCTACTAACTCTGAGTTTTGTTTTGTTTCTTAATTTCTTAGAATTTTAGTATGAGTCATTTTCTTCCAAAGGAGATTATGATAATTGGGAGGCTAAGTCTCTATGTGGCACTGCTTCATGGAACCTTCCAGATCTTTCTAACTCACCCAGGCAGTTCGGCCCAATCCCAAGGCAGTTGTCCATGTCTCAGGAGTCACGAACTCATAGGCCTTGGATCAGCTAATACTGCTGCATAATAAATCACCCCAAACTTAAAAGGACCACAGTAGATTATTTACCATGAGTTTGGGTTAATGGGGCAGTTTTTCAGCTGGTCTTGCCTGGGTTCACTCATGTGGCTACATGCAACTGATTGGCCAGCCAGGGCTTGGGCTTGGCTGTGACAGCTGAGCCTCCTTCTCCCGTGGTCTGCTGTCTTCAAGGAGGCTAGACTTGGCTTCTTCACATGGCAGCTGGGTTTCAAGAGCACCAGAGAGGAAGGTGCGAGGTCCTGAGGCCCAGGCCTGGAAGTCACACGCCACTTCTACCACATTCTATTGGCCAAAGAAAGGCAGAAGGCAATAGCCTGTCTAGATTCAAGGGCTATACCTCTCCACAGGAGGAGCTGGAAAGATTCTGCAGCCATATTTAATCTACCACAGGCCTACTGGTAGGTGATACAAGGGTGAAGCAGGCCAGTGTGAGATGACCAGGAGAGCATCATCTGTTATCAAGTAACATTGGTTTAGTGAAACCAAATTGCCTCACTATTCAAGGGATGCTGGAAATCAGGATTTTTATGTGAAGTCTCCTGATTTTTAAATGTTGGTTTCATTTTTTGGGGGAGGTGGTAGTGGTCAGGGGAGGTACTGAAACTCCTCCTCTTCCTCCCCCCTCCCCCAATCCAACACACATGTCTGTAGGCTGCATTTAGCCATTCTGGACCATCACTGCCTCCCTCATCCTCCTAACCTGAAATGTTCTTCAGTCACCTATCTAAATCTTATCTAATGCCTACTTTTCCCATTACTCTGATCTGGCTTAAGTACTCAACAGATATTCAATTAATAGCTGTTGAACTCTAAAAGCACTCATGAACTAAAAATCCCTGTCAAAATCGCTCTTTAGTTAGATGATAAACTCTTGGGAAGAACAGAGATCATCTTTTTCTAGTTTGCCCCTAGGTAGCTTAGTACAGGTCTGGACACAAAATAGGCCAGTAACACTTGCTCACAATTTCTAAGTAACTGGACTTTACTACCAGTTAGTAAATTGTCCTTTGGTCTTCAGAAAAGATGGATACCTTAGAAGGAATAGCTGAGGAACTGCCAAAGATTTAAATCCAGCAGTCTTGCCCTGGCACTGGCAGAATGGCAGCATCTCTAATTTTGATATCTCATCTGTAAAAGACAGCATGTAAATAAGAGCACCACGATCTCCTTAAAGAATTAGGAAAAATTTACCAATGATATAGAAAAATCTATTAGGTGAGATACAAAAAGTATGATGAATGAAAAGCATGTGTTTTCTTTTTAATGTGATTTCTACAGGGTTGTAATGATTACTCCAGCCACTATGAAAAATAATGAAAAAATTAATGAAATATAAAGGAGAAGAGTTTCCCAGTGATTAATCTCATGCCTAATGATAGTCAAGCAAATGACAAAGCCCCACCCCATGACTTTCTTTTTTGTTTTCATTTTTAATTAATTAACTAATTAATTAATTAATCTATTAATTTCTCTCTCTTCTCTTCCCCCCCACCCCGCCCCGGTTGTCTGTTCTCTCTGTCTATTTGCTGCGTCTTCTTCTTTGTCTGCTTCTGTTGTCAGCAGCACAGGAATGTGTGTTTCTTTTTCTTGCTGCATCTTGTTGTGTCAGCTCTCCATGTGGGTGGCGCCATTCTTAGGCAGGCTGCACTTTCTTTCGCGCTGGGTGGCTCTCCTTACAGGGTGCACTCCTTGCGCGTGGGGCTCCCCTACATGGGGACACCCCTGCGTGGCAGGGTACTCCTTGAGCGCATCAGCACTGTGCATGGGCCAGCTCCACACAGGTCAAGAAGGCCCAGGGTTTGAACCACGGACCTCCCATGTTGTAGGCGTACGCCCTAACCACTGGGCCAAGTCCGCCTCCCTCTTTTCTGTTTTCATCTGCATCATTAGCTGTTTCCATCCAAGTATCTTGGCACACTCCAAACTCAAGAATGATGGAGGCAATGAAAGAGACCAGAACTGAGGTTGAGATCCATGTTGTCTAAGTTGTTTGCCACTGGACCCCATCACCAAGGTACAGCTTCTCAGAATTAATTAACTTGGGGACAGTTCTATGGCATCTGTTTGCCAGTACTGCCTAACTCCTGTTCATGGTCCAACTAGGCAAACCACAGGCAGAGTCACTGGGGAAGCACGAACCCAGGAACATCTCACTGCCTTGGGTTGGAGAAATGATTTGTGAACAACCAGTTGCAGAGCTTATGGGGGCTTTGGCATGGCTCTCAAGTAGGGTAGTGGCAAACTCCAGGATTAGTACTGGCATGGGCACTGCTTCCACATAAGAACAGCCTTTTGGTCTGAAGACTGACAGCTATCAATTCAGAGAATTACTCAGTTTGGAAGGAGAGCAGTCTTGTTGGAGATGCATCCGCATTCCTACCTCTGATCCTTCTCCAGAGGCAAACAAGTGGAATTAATCCTGGCGTCACCCTCCCTCCCCCCCGGAAAGCCCTCAAAATCTGTGCCAGACAGGGAATGGTACCCAGGGAAGTATGAAGCAAGAGGAGCAGTCTCCAGTATTTTATGAAAAATCACATCTAGGCATCCAAAACGTAAAATCCCAAGCCCCCTCTTTCAGGACCTGTGTTGAAAGACATAAGCCCCTTTTCCACTGAGCTGCTTAAACAACCTCTTTGTATCCACTTTACTTAGGGGTACTCAGGCTCACAGCTACCAGCTGCTGAAAACAAATATTAAAGACCACTAGTTAGTATTGACTGGCTAAAGTCAGGGGATGATAAGCGACCTTAGCTAGAAATTCAACTTCGCTTACATGGAGCAGCACGTAATTTTAGCAACTGCCAGGTTTAGAGGTTTAAACAAAATGGGGGGGGGGGGGGGGGCAGAAGATAGGACCTCTGCAAAGTCCTATATTGTAGCTGCATTTTGATTAAAAGTACCTCTTATGTCCATTTTAGAGTCATTTTTCTTTCCAAGCGCCTTTCCTGAAGAAAAAATTACCATCCTCATTTTAGAGATCTGTAAATATCTTAAAGAGACAGAATGGTGCAATCAAGCAACCACGGCCGGAGAGGGTCAGCAAAGGGTTGCTGACACCCTGATTCTCACTCTCACCCAGGGATCTCACCAAGTGAAGCACTCATCCTGTAGGTGACCTGTGGCCGAACCACTATTTTATCTAAAGAAAGGCCAAGTCAACTCTTTTTCCCAAATCTTAAACAACTGTAGCCTGAGAGTCCAGCTGTTCTGCTCAAGGCTTCACATTCTTTCTGCAAAGACTCCAGCTGACAAGATTTATGGAGTGGTCTGAAGAAGCATGCTAAGCAATGTGGGATGAACCACAAAGGAGAACTTTGCTGGCTCTAACAGAGTAGATCTAGTGTTCATGGAGGATTGGCCAACCAGCCCCAAAACTAGCCATCTCAGCTATGGGTGCTCAAAGCCCAAGAATGAAACAACAAGGATTTTTCTCTTTAATAGTCTCTGGAATGAGATCACACCATGCTAATGTTTCAGGACGTAAAGATACAAAGGCCTAGTGGGGGTTGTTCTTTCTGGAAGTGGACACAGAGGCATCACTGAGCATTTCCAACATTGGGAGAAGGGAAACTGAAAACACCATGAATGAGTGAAACAGATGTGGCTACCGACCTACTGAGCTACCACAGTCCCTGGATGTTTGTAAGACTAAAAGAAATTGCATTTCATGCCCAGCAGCCAGCACAGTCAACAGCCATCAATAAAGCCAACTCAGCAGGATGGTAAATCCAAGATCACCAAGGCCAAGAAGCAATATGTTAGGAATAATGATTTCCCTTAAAAATAAGATGCTGCTACTTGAAAAAACAAAAAAACAACCTATGACAAGCCAGCCAAGCTCCAAGTTTAGGGAGAAGATTTCAATCATACTCACTGGCCAACACTTCAAATCCAGATGGGGACAGCGAGCAAATTCTGGACAGAATGGCTGACCAAGGGCCCAGTGTGGTGGGCAAATGGGCATCATACTTACAGTGAGTTGGGCCGGGTAGGTTTGACCACATCCAGGTCTGGATCACTGGAATTCATGTTGGGCTGTAGGCTGCTACTGGAATTAAGGATGCTGTTTGCATTTGATGAGACAACAGATTCCAGACTGGAAGTGATGATGCTGTTCCTTTGTTCTTCTGCAGAAAAAAATGCCATAAGCCCTGCATTAATATTATTCCATAGATTAATTCCTAGATATACATAAATTTACAAGCAATGGGATTGGATTGAAACTGCTGGCCCTAACAAAGCTAAGGAAAGGATGTAGAAAAGGGTAGGACTCCTTAGATTCCATAGGAAGGGATAAGCTAAGGAAAGGACTTAAGAAAAGATAAGTGGGAGAGAGAGAGTCAAAGGGGAATAAATGACTTTTGAAACTACAACAAAACCCTTTCTTCATTTGGCCAAAACACCACTCCCCTTCAATACAAGCTAGTCTTTTTCCTATGAGTGATTATTATACTGCACCATACTGTGTCTTCTTTTGACCAGAAGATGATCAAGACACAGAGGAGCATCTGTGGATACATGTATTCAATCAGATCCTCTCAGTTTCTGTATCTCTCACCTTTTATTCTAAAACCCCAGCCTCCAGTGTTGCCCTAGTCACCCAGGCTAGGCCCTACCTCCCATTCCAAAGCACCATACCATAGAATAACACCTACTATTTTATTTGACCATTAACTTCCTTATGACCCAGCCAGTCCAAATTCCTGATCCCTCCCCAGATATACCCATCTGTGAGGCCTCTAAGTCCTTGTACTTAATATTTAACAGATCTATAATTGCCTATAGAGTAGTCTGCATGTAAAAATTGGATCCCTGGTCCAAACAGGTCATATTAATGCTTGGAGAATGTTACTAAGCCAGGAGGAAGAAAACCTGAGTTCTCTTCAAGACTTTACCACTGACTGGCTGTGTGGCCTCTGATGATTTTCACCCACTCTCTGATTCTTGGTTAACTCTTCCATAAAATGGGGAGCCTGAGAACTGTCTTAATCAGCCTGCAGAACTGTCAAGAGGATCAAGTAGGATCATGCACAGGAATGTGTTTTGTAAACACCAGAATACTACTCTAAGGAAATAACTTTTTCTTCCCATCTTTAAAGACTTACAACCATGCTTTGGAAAAAAACAGTAAAAACAATTTTTTCAGATGGTTTAACTCAGTGCCACAGGCACCCTTACTGCAGCAAAACTTTATAGGCTTGGAATATCACTGTCATTCTACATGCCTCACTGATATATCATACTGAAATTGTTGTTTTATGCAATCAATTTGCTTATCACAAAATATCAAATCTAGGTTCATACCAGGCATTTGATTAATGCTCACTAGACCTCTCTTAAATGAACCAGACGTACACTATATCCCTAAGAGGACAGCTTGTGCTCACTGACATGGTGGTTTAGAGTTTGACATTAGAACTCAAGTCTCTTTAGGCAATAAAAAGGGTGGTGTCATGATAAAACACTCTTCCCCTGTACTAGTCATGTCTGCAAAAATAAATTGTTTATGAAATGTTGTTAGGTAATCTTCACATTAAATAACACACATACACACTACAATACCCAGTAATATCTTGACAAAATCTTAATGTCCTGGATACAGCCCCATGAAAGAGTTAAAAACCCATGAGGCTATTATAAGATTCCTGAACTCTAAGTAGATTTTGAAAAAAGTAGATTATTAAGTTGATTCCTGAGACTTAGAGATATTCATATTTCAAGAGCTTAAGTTTCAAACAGAAAAAATAAAGAAAGAGAAACTGAAAGAGTTATGTTGAACCAAGGTGTAGAAGGGCTAACAAGGCCTGGTAAATGGGAATTTGCTACAAGAAGAAAGACAACTCTAAAATTACATAATTAGGGGATCCATAGAGAGAATGGATATGCCATTTATCAGTATGAATCAGCATTAAGTAAAATTTCCCTTTATACAAAACAGTGAAATCAAGATTCATGAAAGACCCTATGAACCTAAGACTACTATATAATGAAGTAAAGACAACACTCCTTTGAGGTTTAATTGGAGATATTTTCACCTTCACATGGCAGGAGAAATGAAGTTTCATTTTCTAGTTTGAGATATCGGAAGGGACAAGTTTACATGACATAATTCTTTGAATTCTTAGGAATTAGAAAAGTATAATTATAGCCTATATTTCTTTTGTATTCATATTTACTTAATCATGAGATAGTGATGATTCTACAAACTAAAAACCCAGAAAAATCTCCCAAAACAACAGCAAAAAAATAGCACTTAGCCAAAAGTATATTAGTCTCTCTAAAATGTTATCAGTACATTTTTTTCTGCATTACTGTGAATTAGAAAATGGGAGTATGTGCATTTATAAAACCTTCCTCAGTTTTCATGTATTCAGTGAATATTTATTGAGTACCAGACATGGTCCTTAGATAGTTAGCAGAACCCTGCACTGAGCTCTTGGTATTTTACTCAGGTATATCCTATAGTATTTATCAACTTACAAATATTTATTTGCTTAGATGTCTTCCTTCCCTGGTTGACCATGATCAACCTAAGCTCATGGTCGATTCATCTGACTCATTTGACAGGAAAAACTTTGAAATTACAATTTTAAAAACATTATATAATGCTTCACAAAATACCTTATCATGCACATACAAAGATATGATTCTAAGAATCAATGATTCTTAAGGTGCACATAAAAACATTTTATTCTAAAAACTGGATTTGGATTTGGATAGTTTTTAAGAACAAAATTACTGTTACAGAATTATGGACTAGGTCTCTCTGTGAGATAACAAGAGAAGATGCAGCATATGGAACATGATATTTTTTATTTGAAATAAACCTACAAGAGAAAGAGAATAAGGGTGAAAAATGAGGACCTGATCCTCTCTGGACTAGAAAAACCAATAGAATAAAAAAAGTGGCTACATGCAAATTGTGCTTGAGGATTTCTAGTTTTAACTTTTTTATTTCATTTGCTGGAGGCCATCAAAATTCCTTTCTAAAGAAATAAATTATTTTTGAGATTCTATTTTGATATATATCTAGGTGTCTAGGACCATCCATGTATGGCACAACTTGAACAAAACAAAACAAAACAAAACCTAAAAAAATACCCAAACAACACAACAACAAAAGCAAAAGATCATGGAAAGGAGATCTTTGTCTAAGAAGAAAAGAAAATAATTTATCATAAGATTTCATAGTTTTGCAACCAAGATAGCTAAATTTACATCCTGAGAGGAAGACTATTGGTATCCCTTAATGGACACATGATAAGGAAATCCATAAACCTGGCAAACTCGGCACTTTCTGACTACCAGACTACTACAGTTTTATTCAACATGAGACTTCAATGAGATGAATAGGGAGGTGAGGATTATTCCACAGGAGTAGAGAATAAAATCAACAGCAAATCAAATGGCTTGTGGTCATGGGAAATTGTCCTGAAACAAATTCTAAAGCATTTGGAAGGAATTAAGAAATAAAAAGAAAATAATTCAGTAATGTCATTCAAAATAGGAGGATTTTGGTCAGGTGGGCAAATGAGCACTTGCCCCTTAAAAAAAGAGCATAATGTGAAGAGGCAGCAGAGAAGACTTAAAAAAATAAAAATTAACGAAATCACTCAAATAACAGAGTTGGATTTAGAGCCACTGATGTTCCAATCCAGCTCTAGCATCCTCATCTAAATGTATAGGAACTGATGGAAATGAGGTTGCTATTTAAAAAGAATTACAGGTTAGTAGACTCAAAAAGGAAATAATAACCAGTAATGAGTTGTGGCAATCTGAGATAAGTTTAAGAATCTCTAAAAGAGAAAGTTTATGTCTGTAAACTAATCTATTCTTGTGGATATGATACCTTTTGATTGTATTAAATTCAATTGAGGGTCCTTTGATTAGATCACTTGATAAGTTTGCTTTAGGGTTTTTAATTGGAATATATCAGGGAGGCATGAACCAGCTTGAGTCTCCATCCTCTTGCTGGGTCTGATAAAAATGGAGACATGGATCTTCATATATTTGTGGATTTTCCCTTTTTCCACCTGTTATTAATTTCTGACTTAATACTATTATGACCAGAGAAATGTTTTGTATAATTTCAATGTTTTTCAATTTATTGAGATCTGACTTATGTCCCAACATATGGTCTACCTTGGAGAAAGATCCATAAGCACTTGAGAAGAGTGTATATCCTGTTCTTTTGGAGTGTAATGCCCTATAAATATGTATTAGATCTCGTTCGTTTATATTATTTGAGCTCTCAGTTTCCTTATTTATCCTCTGACCAGATGTTCTATCTAATGCTGAGAGTGAAGTGTTGAAATCTCCAACTATTTTTATTGCAGATACATTATTTCTCCCTTCAGTTTTGTCAGTGTTTGTCTCATGTATTTTTGAGCACCTAATACAGGTGCATAAATATTTGTTTTTTCTTCTTGGCCCTTTCATTGGTCCCTTTTATTAATATATAGTAACCTACTTCATCTCTTATAACAGTTTTTCATTTACATCTATTTTTATATTAAAGGAGATTATACAATACACTCTTAAATAATCAGTGGGTTAAAAGAAGAAATTACAAGAGAAATAAGTAAATACCTTAAGACAAATGAAAATGAGGACACAATATATCAAAATTTATGGGCTACGGCAAAGGCAGTGCTGAGAGGGAAATTTATAGCCCTTAATGCCTATATTAAAAAAGAAGAAAGACCTAAAGTCAAAGGCCTAACTGCATACCTGAAGGAATTAGAAAAAGAAGAGCAAACCAATTCCGTGCAAGGATGAAAAGAAATAATAAAGGTTAGAGCAGAAATAAATGAAATGGAGAAAAAAAAAAAACAATAGGGAAAATCAGCATAACTAAAAGTTGGTTCTTTGAGGAGAGCAACAAAATCAATAAACCCTTAGCTAGATTAACAAAGAAAAAAGAGAGAAGATGCAAATAAATAAAATTCAAAACGAGAAGGGTGACATTACATTGACCCAGCAGAAATAAAAGAAATCATAAGAGGATACTATGAAAAATTGTATGCCAACAAACTAGACAACACTGATGAAATAGGTAAACTTCTGGAAACATACAAACCACACTGACCCTTGAAGAAATAGAAGAACTCAACAAACCAATCATAAGTAAAGACATTGAAACAGTCATCAAAAACCTCCCCAAAATGAAAAGTCCAGGAACAGATGACTTCACAAATGAATTCTACCCATCATTTAAAGAAGATCTAGGCAGAAGCGGATTTGGCTTAACTGACAAGAGTATCCTCCTACCACATGGGAGGTCCAGGGTTCAAACCCAGGGCCTCCTGGCCCATGTGGTGAGCTGGCCCACATGCAATGCTGATGCGCACAAGGAGTGCCATGCCATGCAGGGGTATGCCCTGTGTAGGAGAGCCCCATGCACAAGGAGTGCACCCCGTAAGGAAAGCTGTCCCACGCAAAAAAAAGCACAGCCTGCCCGGGAGTGGTGCTGCACACACAGATAGCTGATGCAGCAAGATGACACAACAAAAAGAGACACAGATTCCTGGTGCTGCTGACAAGAAGGCAAGTGGACATAGACCACACAGTGAATGGACACAGAGAGGAGACATTTGGTGGGGGGGGGGGGGGAATAAATGAAAAAAAAAATCTAGGGAAGCAGATGTGACTGAAGCAATTGGGCTCCTGTCTACCATATGGGAGGTTCAGGGTTTGATTCCTGGGACCTCCTGGTAAAGGTGTGCTGGCCCATCAGTGAGCTGGCCCAAGTAGAGAGCTGCCCTTACAGAGTACTGGTGCAGCAAGATGACACAACAACAACAAAAAAAGAGACACAGAGGAGAGACAATAAGAGAAGCAGCAGACCAGGTTGCTGTGGTGGTGCAAGAGATTGAGCATTTCTTTCCCATTCTGGAAGGTCCCAGGATTGGTTCCCAGTGCCACCTAAAAAGAAGACAAGCAGACACAGAAGAACACACAGCGAATGGACACAGAGAGCAGACAGTGAGTGCAAAAACAACAAAGGAGGGAGAGAAAGAAAGGAAGGAAAGAAAGAAAGAAAGAAAGAAAGAAAGAAAGAAAGAAAGAAAGAAAGAAAGAAAGAAAGAAAGAAAGAAAGAAAGAAAGAAAGAAAGAAAGAAAGAAAGAAAGAAAGAAAGAAAGAAAGAAAGAGAGAGAGAGAGAAGAAAGAAAGAAAGAGAGAGAGAGGAAGAAAGAAAGTGGGAAAGAAAGAGAAAGAAGAAAGAAAGAAAGAAAGAAAAAGATAGAAAGAAAGAAAGAGAGAAAGAGAGAGAAAGAGAGAAAGAAAGAGGAGGAAGGAAGGAAGGAAGGAAGGAAAGGAAGGAAAGGAAGGAAAGGAAGGAAAGGAAGGAAAGGAAGGAAAGGAAGGAAAGGAAGGAAAGGAAGGAAAGGAAGGAAGGAAGGAAGGAAGGAAGGAAGGAAGGAAGGAAGGAAAGAATCTAATACCAATCTTGCTCAAAGTCTTCCAAAAAATTGAACAGGAAAAAACACTACCAAACTCATTCTATGAAGCTAACATCACCCTAATACCAAAGCCAAATAATGAGATCGTGAAAAAATAAAATTACAGACCAATTTCTTTAATGAATATGAATGCAAAAATCCTTAACAAAATATATGCTAACTGAACCCCAAAACACAAAAAAAATTATACATCATGATCAAGTGGTCTTTATACCAGGCACACAAGGGTGCTTCAACTAAGAAAATCAAACAGTGAAATATACCACATTAATAAACTTAAGAAGAAAAATCATATGATCATTTCAGTTGATGCAGAAAAGGAATTTGACAAAATACAGCATCCTTTCTTGATAAAAACACTTGGAAAGATAGGAATAGAAGGAAACTTTCTAAATACGGTAAGTATATATATGAAAAACCCACAGCTAGCATTGTGCTTAATGGTGAAAGCCTGAATGCTTTTACATTGAGATCGGGAATAAAACAAGAATTCTACTCTCCTGCTGTTATTCAATATTGTGCTAGAGTTCTAGCTAGAGCAATTAGGCTAGAAAAAGAAATAAAAAGCACCCAAATAGGAAAGGATGAAGTATAACTTCCATTATTCACTGATAATATCATCTGATACTTAGAAAACCCCAAAACAAACAAAACTATTAGAACTTATGCACAATTTCAGCAATGTGGCAGGATACAAGATTAATATGCAAAAATAAAAAATGTTTCTATTATATACTACTAATGAGCAATCTGAAGAGGAAGTCAGGGAAAAAATTCCATTTATAATAGTGGCTAAAAGAATCAAATATTTAGGAGTAAACTGAACCCAGGTCATAAAGGACCTGTTATCAGAAAACTCTAAAACATTGCTAAAGGAAACCAATGATGATCTAAATAAATGGAAGGATATTCTGTGTTTATGGGTTGGAAGACCTTATACCCAAAGCATGAGCAACAAAAGAAAAAATAGATAAATGGGACTGCCTCAAAATTAAATACTTTTGTCCTTCAAATGACTTGGTCAAGTAAGTAAAAAGGCAGCCTACTCAATGGGAAAAAAATCTTCTGAAACTGTATATCTGATAAAGGATTGATCTCCATGTTATATAAAGAAATCAAACAACAACAAAATGACATGTAAGCCCATGAAAAAATGGGCAAAAAAACTGAAAAGACATTTTTCTGACGTGGAAATACATACAAATGGCCAAAAGATATATGAAAAGATATTCAACATCACTAGCTGTTAAAGAAATGAGATAAAAACTACAATGAGGTATCATGTCACACCATACAGAATGGCCATTACTAAAAGAACAGAAAACTTCAAGTGCTGGAGAGGATGTGGAGAAATAGGAAGACTCCTTCACTGTTGGTGGGACTATAAAATGGTACAATCTCTGTTGAAGACAAGCTGGTGGTTCTTCAGGAAACTAAATATAGAACTGCCATATGATCTAGCAATCCAACTACTAGGAATATATTCAGAATGAAAGCAAGGATGCAAACAGATATTTGCACACCAATATTTATAGCAGCATAGTTACAGTTGCTAGAAGATGGAAACAACCTGTCCCTCAATCCATGAATGGATAAACAAGATGTCATATATTCATAGGATGGAATATTATTCAGCTGTAAGAAGAAATCAGTTTGGAGAAGCACATGACAACATGGAGGAACCTTGAGGGTATTATGTTGAGTGAAATAAACCAGACACAAAAGGATGAATATTATATAGTCTGACTGATATGAACTAATATGACCTAAATACAATGAGTAGACATGAAGTTGGACTATGAAGTGTAGGTCGATGGGAGGTAGAATGTGGGATGAGAAGGAAAAGAAGATGCTGGATGTATGCAGAATGTTTAATAAGGTCAAGTGAAAATATGTGGTAATGATTAGACTCAGTAACACACTATAATGAATGTAACAAACACTTGATTTATGGATGCGATTGTGGCTGAAATGAGTAGTCTAGGAAGATTAATGTTAGTTGAAAGACAGCGGGAGGATAATATTGGGAATGTATAACAACAATTTTGGAAGAAGATGAGGATTGTGGTTAATAACATCAATGAAGGAAAGCTCTTCTACTACAGGGTGTTAAGAATGTGGTGATACATGGGAAAATATAACTAATATAATTTATGGACATAACAATAGTGTAATATTTTTATAGCAAAAGCAAAGTTGGTACTATATTAATTCTAAGGTAAAAAAATAATATGGGATTTAGTTTTGTGAGATATGACTATGATTAAGCATTTTTTCTCTTCTTCATTTTTTGTTCATTAATAAGATCTTGATTATGTCATTTAACTAATCTATGTTCATCTGTGTATCTTTCTGAACAGTAGAGGAACAAGTGAGTTGGCAGTTGGAATTAGATGATAAAAGTGCCTGAAAAAGAAATTTTTAGGAGTAATGTTTCCATAACTTGTTGAGCTGCCTTTTTTTGTTCTTCTATTTTTGTGAATTTGAAATAAAGTGGTTAAAAAAACAAAACGGAGACACAGACACAGGAAAAGGAAGCCTCCAAGTTTGAGCCTGCCATGTAAGAGAGGACTAGAGGACTGTTTAAGCAAAAGCCCCAAGAAACTGGGCCCTCAGAGTGGCTCAAGAGGAGATGAGCCCTGCTATATGCCTAGTAGCTCACAGCTGAAATAAGGAAGAAAGCACAACAGCAGAGACTGATACAGGAGGCCCGGAAAGAGACAAGCCCTATGCCTTAGCTGAGCTCAAACCGCAGCAGAGGTCGGTGGCCTCTTGTTTCAACACGCCACAGTTGGCTTTCGGTGAGAAAGCACCTCTGATGGTGCCTCAGTTTGGACTTTTCATGGCCTTGGAACTGCAAGCTTTTGCCCCAAATAAATCCCCTTTATTAAAGCCAACCCATTTCTGGTACTTTGCATCAGCAGCCCTTTGTGAAACCAAAACATGAGTCAAACCAACAACACAGAGGACCATTAAACTATGTAAAAAAAGAAAGAATGTCCTCAACTCAGGAGTATTCCTAAACTCATTCAGTGAGAATGCTTACCTTCCTCATACATGTTTGTCAACAAGAATCTCTTTATCTTAGCCACAGAAAACAAGAACCCAGAAAAA
Organism: Dasypus novemcinctus; assembly: GCF_030445035.2. NCBI lineage: Eukaryota > Metazoa > Chordata > Mammalia > Cingulata > Dasypodidae > Dasypus > Dasypus novemcinctus. Next base: position 151,424,951 of record NC_080674.1, on the reverse strand, counting down.
TGGAAATGTTAAAACAAGTAACTCCCCCCACAATTGTAAACATGTATCAGAAATGCGTTGGGTGCTCTCATGAACCTACCTTCTATGAGGACTGACAGACTGGATGTGGGCTTGGTCCTTAAGGAGGCACACTACTCCAGGGCAGCCACATGTCAGGGCCTTGTCTACAGAGCTACATCAAGCACTGCTTACAGTGACCTCTGAGGTCAACATGAGTTCATACGGCCACAAGCCTGGCCCATGCATCGTACCCAGGAAAGCTCTGTGAACACTTATAAGTTGAACAATAAATATAAGGGAGCAATAAGAAATCAAAATTTATTCTGCTGTCATGGAAAGGGGTGTTTTTGTGTGACTGAATTTTTCAGGTGCTTCACTAGGGATCACTAATATCCTTGAAACCAAAGTGCTGGTCACACTGGGCAAAGATTTTGTTTTTTGTACAAATCAGGAGTGGAAAAACATGAGTATGCAACCAAATCACTGCAGCTAAAAAAAGAAAGCCACAGAATAATTTTGGTGATATTGTACTTGTTCTGGGGTTGCCATGGAAATCTGGGAGCTAAGCTACTTCACTTTCCATATTTACCAAGTGACTCTGGCTCACCCTAATGGCAGCCCCATCACATAGGAGAGGCAGCATCTCTGTTTCTCCTAGAACCCAGAGTAGAGGCCAGGAAAGCACATGCAGAGCCAAGCCAAATTCACATATTTTGGCAGGCCTGACCATGTCTGAGCCACTGAATACACAGAGCTGGAGGGTAAACATGAAACAAAGATCCTTAACGTCACATTGCAGGAGGCTTCCCACCATGCGTGGAAATCTGTTAGAATACAGGCTAATATCTCATCTTCCCACAATGTCTGAGACTAGAAGTCAAGAGAGGAAAGAAGACCTTTCTTTAACGGCACCTCAGCATACCTCACTGAGCCAAAGGAAAGAACTCTCTGTATACACTATCAAACATGAAGAAGAACGAGTTGCCAGGGTGCAAAGACACAGGACTTTACACAACAATGGGAAGGCCAAAGCGAAATATCCAGAGGCTTTCCTGTGTTATGGCAGGGAGAGAGGTGTACTTTCTTCTCCTTGCTAAAGTTTTGCAATGAAGTCTGTAATGTATCATCTTGACAAGATAGGATGATAATAGCATGGCAGCTTAATAAATTCTGCAATAAAAAATGATGAGTGCACAGCAATTTCTGAGTTTACCATCTCTGGGAAACACCCAAGTACATGGGAAGCTTGGAATCAGATCTTCTAGGCAATTTTTTTTTCCTTCTAGCTTTTGTTTCTGATAACAGTGGTGTGCCAAACTACACTGAAAGCTGAGATGATCTGATTTCATGCTGACCCAGTCTCAGGCCTTAGGAGAAAAATGATATTAAAAATCAGTTCAGGCAATGTGTTTACACAATGACAGACTAAATAGTAATTGGTAAGTGGAAAATTTGGTCAATCAGTTGTTTCGACCATAGTACATAACATGAAACAAAGATCTTCAAACTAAAACTTCGGCTATTTTTTGTTTTTTGGGTTTTTTTCCAGCAAAATAACCACTGATTTTGGTCCAGGGTAGACCGACTTATTCACTTCCTGTGGCACTCATAATAACGCTTTTCTCTGAAAAAGGGAAAAATGCAAATAAAACTGGATTTCTTGGAAAAATGGCCAAGGTATTGTGGCTGGCCTAGGAGTATACTTATGTCCTGATATGAGACACGGCTACTCAGAGGAGAAGCCAGGCCCTGAAACAATACCATTTCAAAAGCCACAAGGTAAGAACGAGCCTCTAGGTAGAGGTAGAATAGGGAGTTGAAAGACTAGAGTTAAACAGATAACCAGTCTCTCACAACATAGCCTTATTTTCTATCTGAGAACTTCCTTTTAGTAGAGGCACTCTTCCTTTAACCTATGATCTCCCCATATCTGATGGGGTCCACATACAGATTGCTGGCTCGATTACTCATTAGGAGGAAGAAAATGATGTATTTACTTATTTTATACCATGATGGTTTCTGAAATGGGTTTGAGATAGTAAATATGTAATTAAGGAGGACTGTTTTGGTGGTTTTTTTTTTTGCTTGTTTTTGAAAGATTTATTTCTCTCCCTCTCCCTTGTCATTTGGGCTTGCTCTTTGCTCTCTGTATCTCTTCATTGTGTGCTCTCTTTGTCTACTCAACTTCTTTTTAGGAGGCACTGGGAACTGAACCCGGGACCTCCCATGTGGGAGAGAGGTGCCCAATCACTTGAGCCACCTCTGCTCCCTGCTTGTTGTGTCTCCTCATGGCATCATCTTGTTGCATCAGCTAGCTGTACCAGCCCATAGTGTCAACTCATTATCTTGCTCATCTTCTTGAGGAGGCACCGGGAACCAAACCCAGGACCCGACTGCTTGAGCAACATTTGCTTCCCGAGGATTGTTTTAATAACTTAAAAATAGGTCAGTACAAAATAAATATGCATTCCTATCCAATACAGAAAAGCATATACACTCACACACAAATATATGATCCACCCTCCAGTAGTATGTTTTGGTATATACCCTTTTAGTCATTTTTCTATGTACAGAAATATATACTTTTTTCTTTTAATAAAGCAGGATTACATCTACTGTTCAGTTGCCTGCTTTTGTTCACTTAATAAGAATGCCATAGACATGGGACAGTAATACGTTTTTTTTTTCATTTAGTGATCTTGGACCTTTTCCTGCCATTAGCTTTCTGCAACATCACTTTTTAATGGCCAAGCAACTCTTCAGTTTTCAGTGATACAGGGTAACCACAGTAATTAAGCCAAGGGCCACACTACACCTTCTGGGGCTCATGTGACAACAGGAATCCATGTGGATAAACACATCGTCTGCAAAAGCAAACAGGTATGTCCAGAGCACCCAGGATCTGCAGAGGTCACCTGAGAAAAGGCACATGCTGCAGCTTTGACTGCTTGGAGAATGCATTACGTAAGCCTTTGACTGGTATGAATTCCCAGTTATTTTCCAACAAGGAAGATACACATGACAAGTACATAAGCTAAATTCTCAACCTCTCACTGGGCCTGTCAGGGAGAGGGCCCAGGATGAATGAACTGAACTAAAAGAATTAATCAGAGCTATAATTCCAGTAGCTAGTTAACATGATCCATGTAAAAAAAACCTCAAGAATCTATTTCCATCCCCACCCCCTCTGACATTGCATAGCTTATCCCAGGCTGCTCATGTACTAGCCCTCAAGCATCAGAGAGGTTCTCACTGGGGCTAGGTGACTGCCTTACCCCCATGGATGGGCCTCTCCTTTGGAACCTGCAGACTCCAGAGGAGGAATATTTTCACTGTCAATTGTAAAGTAAAACCGTGGCCTGATGATAATCACCATATTCATAGCTAACATTAATTAGGTGTTTACTATGTTCTAGGCCCAGTGTCAAGCACTTGACATGAACTGGCTCACTTAATCATGGTAATTACTCTCTAAGGAAGGTACTAGTACTGATCAACTTTACAAATAAGAAAATAGAGGCGGAGCAAAGAAAAGCAGCTCATTCCAGTCTCAGTGCCAGTAGACGATGGGGATGGCATTTAAACAAAGCAGTCGCCTGTAGAGCTCACACTTTCAAATTCCATGCCAGGCTGCCCCAGACCCTGACAGAATCAATGAGAATCTCCTCTGGTAATGACAGAAGCCAGGAGACCTTGACTGTTCTCACCTTGCTAAGCTAGTCCCTCTCTAACTTTAGTTAGCACCAGCATCATGAGGGAGCTTGTTAGAAATACACATGTCTGGGCCCCAGCGAAGACCTCCTAGTCTGAACGTCTCAGGGTGGAGACCAGGCATCTGTAATTTTAACAGCTCCCTAGATGATTTCAATGCACACTCAGGTCTAAGAACTACTATTCCAAGAAATGCACCTCAGCATCTTCATATTACTATTAAAATTTTGGGACAAAACATGGAATAAATGTCCCTGTGCAACCACTTGGAAGGAATTTCAAAGGCACAAGACCTTGTTGTTGGTTCCCTCCAATATTTTTGGCTCTTTCTTATACAGTTGTCCAGAGAAAGTATAGCTTCTATATCAGGACCTTTCATCTCAATAAACGAGTCCATTTTCTGCCATATGATGTATCTGTGTGGAAACCTGGAGAGTAAACGGTAATCTCCTTTGCTACCATTCATCTGGCAGCACAGCTGAAAACCCTGTCCCATCTGTTTTGAGACAAATGAGAATGACTGCTTGGCCCAGCCTATCAGGACCAACACATGAATGTACTCTGCTCTCTCTCCCCGCACAGTCAGTGCTCGATTTGGAAGGGAGGTTGTCATGTGGCTGCCTCCAGTGTACGTGATGAGGAATCATTCACTGTGGTTCAGCTGCCCCCAAGACAGCCCTGGGAGCCAGGACAGTTGGCTTTCATTGTTTCTCTAACTCATACTTGCAAGGCTTTCACTTCTGTGGCTCAAGAACCAACAAAGTTACCCCTTTGGAGACAACATGGCCTGGGGAAGGAAGACCACCTGGGCACAAATCCCTCCTTTGCCATTTTCAGTTGTGTGACGGCTTAACTTCTCTAGTCTCAGTATACTTGTCTGTGAAATGTGGAAAATGAGAACCTACCTCAAGTGATTATCAATTGTGAGAAGAGATGAGATAATAATGGGCTTAGCAGACTGCCTGGCACATTAGTTAAAAGCTCAAAAATGTTAACTGGAATCACTTTTATGTTTATTATTGTTATTGAATGAAGCTCAAATTTAGTATGGCCTCAAAGTTCTTTATCAGATGCATCTACTTCTTCTATACCAGCTCCACAGCTCTTTCTTTATAAGCAGATGTCTAGCTTAATGAAAGTTTAAACTCCAGGAATGATTTGTAAGTGGAATTGGAGACTATTTCTCTTGGAAACCAGGTTGGGATTACAGACTAGGCTAAATAAGCTACCCTAAGGGAACCATGTCTCCTCTAGAACTACATGGAAAGTTAAAACTAGAAGGTAGGATAATGTCTGGTTAACAGTGCAGGCTTTGAGATCAGACAGACTGGGTTAAAGTCTATAACTTCCTTGCTATGTGACCCTGAGCACAATATTTAGTATAAATTTTTCTTCCAACTGTAAAACAGGTACTGTACCTGGAGCATGTAATTATGAAGAGTAAATGAGATGTTGCTATGCCAGTGCCTTGCATGAGAACCCACTTGATAAATTATATAACATACATACTAAATATATATAAACAAAAATTTAATTTCAATGTTCCCAAGTTCAATTTGGCAATGTGTCTTTCCAGAATTCTCTCCTCTGTTCCACAGACAAGAGCTACCTCTGCAGCTTATAGAAAGACTCTCTTCTATGCAACCTCTGTTAAGCATCACAGAAAACCCTTTTGTCCTGTGACCCTCATTTCCTTTCATCTTTCTTAAGATTTCCCCTTTCAGAAAATATTTCTTGATCAGTCACAGGCAATTTTGATATCAAGTCTGCTCCTCACTAAATATTCAATGTTTCCTGAATTACTTGCATTTGTTGCTATGACACTTTCTAAATCCTGCATTTTCCAATAATTTCCTTCATCTGTTTTACAAAAAATTTATTCTCAGAGGCTACTCCCATTTCATTCCTAGGCCCACTTCCACCCACTGACTGTATCAGGAAGAGCTGCATGCTGCCTTGGAACTGATCTAAATCCCTACACAGCAGAGCACACAAGAAACTATCCAGCTCCTCATTCTGGGAAGAGAACACTGTCATGGTATAAAGAGAGCTTTCCCTATAGGGAAGAAGAAAAAGCCACCTGAGAAGATCCCATGAATACCCAGACTAAAGAGGAAGAATTTTATACAGGCGCCTGGGTGTACAACTGGTTTACCTACACAGAAGGAAGAACTCCTTCTGGCATATAAGACACACTTCTATGGGCATCAACTAATATGCCGGATTCTTCCATGAGCCTGACGTGCTGGTACAGACAGACAACAGAGTCTGCAGAACTCCCAAGGTGATCTCAGGAGCTTCCTCTCTGGGAAGAGAGAGGTAAATCACAAGCTGAGGTCAGGAGTACTGGTATGGATTCACCTATCGGAGACAAGGAGGGGCCCCACCACTGCTCTGGGCAGAGAGGTAGAAAAGAGAAGGGAGAAAACTGTCCTGACAATATACACAACTGGAAAGGCTCAAGGAAGCACACAATTGAGCTTCTCCAGGAGTTGCAGGCTCCTAAAGCATCACAACCTGGGACTGAGGAAAGGCTGACCATGGAATGCACAGGCCATATTAATTTGGAAGTACATCAATGAGGAGGAAAAGAGCCACAATGGGACTTAGAAATAAGAGGAAATGAGATTTTCCAAAATATCATAAACCAACTTTGAAGGTAGAGGAGAGGTATGTATCCACAAGTGTGTATGTGTTGTGTGTGCACGCACACACGTGAGTGATGCCTAACAGGGTATTTGCTATGAGGCGAGAACTGAAGGGAGATAAGGTCACACCAAACCTGTCCAGGTGTCACAACAAACTCAAAGTGCATAGCATGAAATTGACATATGAACGGTGAACTATATAAAAAAACAACTGGCAGTATCTGAACCTAATTCTAGCTGAGGGGCCAAAGAAACTTTAGTTAGTATATTTAAATTACAAGGAAGGCTCTGTGTCAGTCAGAAATTAAGAATAAGGTTTGTAGACCCCAAACCGATGGGACACAAGATGATTTTAAGGTGGATGCAAGTGACCTTTTTTTATCTTAGAGGTTACACATTGATTTTAATGTATATTAGGAAACAATACAGCAAGACCTTCAAACTCATGTTTTCACTGATTTTACTGATTAGGATGAGGCCCATAAAGAAGGAAGTTGGTTTAACATCAAATGGAAGAACTATATTAAACGAACACCAGTGCATGGGTTCTGTGGCTGTAGCCTAAACAACGAACGGAGGCTTCTGACAATGATTGAAACTTGGGAAGTAGAGCGGTGTCAACAGGCCTCAAGCTGGGAAATATCTTTAGGGGGAAATACACAAGTTTGTCCCTTACAAATTTCTTGCAGAATCTTTACCTGTACCTAACTCTGAAGAACAAACTCAGCCAAGTGTTTTTGAAAAAGCAAATTCTTACATGTTTGCCCATAGACAAAGGAAAGGGTAAGGTGTGTGATAATTCAGTGCTGGGAGGCTGGACTGCCACCTGGGAGGGAATGAGTTGTGGAAGAACCTTCCAGCTTCTGGTCCAGCCATGCTCACAGCTTAAATGTTCCCCTTCTATGGTGCTTTCCATGCCAGTTTGGCTATGTTCTAGTTTCCAGAAATAAGACATGGTTCCAAACCAAATATTCTTCAATTAAAGTGTTTCTTCTCTGAGAAAGGGGGGAAAGCTAAGCACCTCACAAATATCGGAGCATATGGAGATTTCAGGCTTGCTTCCACGGAGCATTTCAAACAGTAAAAGAAAAAATATACTGCTTCACTGTCTCCTGTCTTCTATGCTGTCCACTGTCTGCAGACGGAGACAGGGTAGATTGTTCCAAAGCTTAGGCAGGTCTGCTTTCACATATCCTTAACTTTCATCTTTTGCCTCCTATGATAAAATTAATCTTGAGAAACAATCTAATTGACTTTCTCCTAATGTCCATCCTCTTTCTGACATACCCCCAGAGTATGCTTGAAGACCTGTTCCCAAGCTGTGTCTGCTCCAATCTAACCACAAACCAGTTACTATTTTAAACTCAGAGGTATTTACCGACACTGTCTGACCTGTCCCTAGCGGCACTGTACGCTGCTTAGTACAAAACATTAGGTGCCCGAGGCTCTGCTAGAAACCTGAGAAGCACATCACCCGGTAACTCGATGCCTTGTTCAGCAGATGTGGGTGAGGCCAGGCCTGTTCCAAGTGTTCTCTGGGACACTCGGAGGGGCTCAGGCCACGTGCAGACCATGGAGCGGATGACCGCCGCTAGACATTTCAGAGGAACAAGGCTGTCGTGAGAAGAGAAGCCAATTCCAGATGGTCAAAAGCCCAAACATTAATCGTATCCTTTGACCTAGAAATTCTTCTAGTAATGTATCTTAAGAAAATGATCCTGAATTATGAGCTGAGTTAGGTCCAAGGAAGAAGAGAACAGTGGCTCTACTTATTAAAGCAAAAAATCTCAGACAACCTAAATGACACTGAACACACCAAGGTGCAGCCATGTTTTGGGTTCTAGGATGCCTGTAAGTGCAGAGATATTCTAGGGGCAGGGAAGCTGCAGCTCAGGAGTTGTAATGAGGAAGGCCATCACTATTGATAGATAGGGGGATAACAAGAAACATTTCTTATAACCAAGAAAGACAAAGAAGCAAGTCTAGATATGGAGACTCTCCTCTTCGAGGCAAAGCTGATTCCTGCCTTGCTTTGCACTTTTAGTACCTCATGGATATTAATAGTAGTAATACCCAGCATTTATGGAGCACCTAGTCTATACCAGGCACTGTCTTAAGCACTTTAATTCTCACAACAGCCCAATAAGGTAGAAACTATTATTCTCCCTATTTTATAGAGAAGGAGTCTGAGGCTGAGCAGCAGAACCAGAATTCACATTCTACCCACTCTCTTAAGTGCCTGTCTCTAAGAGAGCAGTTATCACGCTGGCTGGCAATTATGTATCCACTTGTCTGCTTCCCTTACTCAACTCTGAGCTCCTTAAGGGCAAGGTCCTATTTTTCAGTCTGTCCTTCCAGCCCCTGGCAGGCATTGTGTAAGTGAAGGCTACGTGAGTGAAGCAGCCTTGGTATTTGCATGTGATTAAATAATTACCAATCAGAGCAGTGGCAGCTCTTAGTTATTGGTTCTTGTCATGTTCCAGGCCTCATGCCAGATGACTGAACATATCATTTAATCCTCACAACTTTCCTACGAGGTGGACACTATTATCCCTGTTTTACAGATGAGCAAAATGAGACTCAGAGAAGGAAAGTGGCTGGCCCTGGCATTAGAACCCAGGTCTGGCTGGCTTCAGGCAGAGCTTGAGTCCTCAACTCTTATTACTCTACTCAACTCTGATACAAAAGCTGCAACAAGACTATATATTTTAGGGCCCAGTACCTGATCACTGCAAATGACTCAGAAATCATGAGATGAAAAAAAAAAAAAAAGGTTGACTATAACTGTGGTGGTCTTGGGTATGGGGAGGGTACTTTTTTCTGATTAATTCATTAATTAATTTCAAATATTATTTAAGGTGCTGTGATAGGTGGAGTAGAAGGGCGTGTGAAACCAGGCCCTGCCCTCTCAGTCACATTCTAGTGGGCCATATGACTCACTGTAATACGCGTTTAATTACAAACTGAGAAAAGTAAAGGAAACTGGTTCTGTGGAGCCACTAACAAAAGGAGGGAAGAAGCCCGGCCTGAGATGAGCTCTTCTTGTGTAGCGGGAGGAAAAGAGGCTCATCTGTTTGCCAACAGGAGATCTTGAAAGAGAATCCTGACCACCAGCTCCTGCCTTTCCTTCCCAGCAACACTGCTTCCTGTCTCGTCAGGGTCACTTGGCAACGGGACCTGGGAGGGCACAAGGATGCGCAGGCCTCAAAAACACCACGGGTCAGCAGCGTGCAGAGAGAGGCCAGCGCTGTCCCCTGGAGCAGCCAGGCGGCGGGCTGGCAGCGAGCGGCGCGACTCACGTTTCTCTGTTGACTGCACGGCGTGGAAGAGCGTCAGGGGCCTCTCGCTGCAGGATGGGGGCTTGGAGTCACTGCTCTTCTTCCGAGACAGGTGCAGCTGGGCATTGGTGATAGGCGGGTCAGGAACGGTGTTAAATATCTGCAAATAAAATTTCACAAAGAGGTCACACGCTTCCATGAATCAGGGAGAAAGTACGGGCCCAAACCAGTACAACTAAAAGCTTGTAGGTTTCTTAGAGTCAGCAAGAAAAGATCTGGACAGACCACCAGCATTTACTCAGGACTTAATTTTACATCTCTACAGACTGGGATTCTCCTCTGGAAGCTTATCCCAGAGTTAGGTAACCATTCACTCTCATTTCTAACCACTGATCTTCTTTATGTTGCTCTCTCCAGGTAAGAAAGAAAGCACCTGTGTTAAATATAAGCCATTGTCTGTTAACAGTACTTAAAAGTTTTTTACTATGCTTGTCCAGGACCAATTATCAAAATCCCTTTCCTCTTTGGTTCTATTTCCTAGTTCTTGGTAATTGCTTCACAACCTTCTTAGACTGTGAAATATGTATTAAAATGACATTCCAGAAAGAACCCAACCAGTCCAGAGCAGATGCCCCATCTCCCAATCCTCATCAAGTATCCTCAGAGGAAGCACCTTGCTTAGATTAGCATCTGTGTTAACTTTGATGCTAAGGGTTTTTTTTTTCTTTCTCCTTTTTAAAGGGGTTGAAAAAGACGTGTGTTCTTCTTGTTTGAAAGGGGGAAAGGTGTTTTGTTAATCCTTGAAATAGTACATATATATAATGGACAATTTGGAAAATGCATAAAAGTATCAGAAGAAAATGGAAATGTTCTCCAAATTCCATTATTTAGAGATAATAATGGCATATATAAGTTTTATTTTCTCTGAGTTTTTCTCTTTTAAGCTTTTATTAAAAAAAAAAAAGTCCATGCTAAAACAATGAAGTGGAGCAGGTGTAGCTCAGTGGTTGAGCATGCGCTTCACATATATGAGGTCCTGGGTTCAATCCCTGGTACCTCCTAGAAAAAAAAAAGAGAGAAAAACAATTTGGTAAACAAAATCATGATATCTATTTTTCTCTCCAGATAAAAGTATGGCAGAATAAATCATAATAGCTAACCCTACAGAGAGTTTACCACGATGGCAGGAGCCATCATTCGCGTGGGCTGCTAGGTCCAGGCACCATGCAGTGTGCTGTGCAGGCAGCTCACTCCCGGCTCAGCAACCCTGTGCAACAGGTCCTGCCCTCACCATTTTACAGTGAAGGACGGAGGCTCAGAGAGGTTAATTTGGTCGCCATAATTATAGACATGATATATTTTTCTAGATCCTTTTAAAATTCAGAAAATAATAGCACTCATTCATTCAATCAACAAAGACCTTTTGACATCTACCTCTGGATATAACCGTGACTGAGGCAAACCAGGCCCCTACTGTTAGAGAGTTGCATCCCAGTAGGTAATTTTCACCATCTGCCGTGCCAGGCACTGGGCTAAGTGCTTTGGATGAATTAGCTCGTTTAATGTCAAAACAACTTTGTTTCACAGTTGAAATTATTTCCTTACCCAGTTTTGTTTCTTACATATTTTGTCTAACATTACATCCTAAAATTTCCCTCTTAATAAAAAATCTTCCAACTTGATTCTTAATGACTGAAGAACAGCTCAATGTATTAAGATATAAAAATTCACTGGCCCTTTCTTTATCCTCTCTTCCTCATGGATGCTAGCCTCCTCTGGACAGCCTCTTTCCCAGCAATCACAAGGAATAAGATGCTGGCTTATTCACTGTGGATGGTCCCAGACACATCAGACTCTTTTTCATGGTCCTCTCTCCTTTGTGTGTGTATTTAACAGCAGAACTCAAAGGCTGATAAATAGAAAACAAAGTCCTAAGAATTAAAAGGATTTCAGCCAAAACAGCTGCTCTCCATGGGTTGCCAGTTCCTTGGGCCCCAGTGATGCCAGCCAGCTGGTTAAGTCAGTCTGGCTCCCAAACACAGCTGTCTGAAAACAGCATTATCATATTTTCTCTAGGGGCTTGACACTTTTCAAAAAAATCAACGGATTCACTACATAGCTGAGTTTGGTTGGGGTAAGAGGGTATGGAGAGAAGAGGACTTAAAAGCAAAAGCAATAAAAAAAACCCAGCTACAAAAACAAAACAAAACTGGGTTCCAGAGGAGTTAGGATCCCTAAAAAGTAAGTCTGTCCATGTCACACGTGTCTCCCATGTCTTCTGAGTCTGCAATGGGAAGAAAAGAAAAAGGCTGTAGTTGATAAACGTAAGGACTGCAGCCTTTAAGACGTCTTCTCCCCACCTTTCCTTTGCTTCCCAAATAGTGCTGAGCCACAGGTGCTCCCAGGTGACAACCTAGCTGGCACCAACATCATGTTAAAACGGCTCCCATATTGGTCTGGGTGCTAAACATGATTTCTCTCTAAGCTGTGGGTCACCTCCCCATAGGAAGGATGATGACCGATAAGCAGGAGTTAAGGTCGGCGCTACCCTCCCAGGGCTGCAGTTTCTAATCCCTGCACCCGCCACCACCTCAGCCAGCAGTCCTGCAGCTCATCTTCCCCAGACCATCTTCTCTATAGAAGCCAGTGCCCCCAAACCCATAAGTAAGAAGCTCAACAATAATGGTACACTTCAGCGCCCTTCTGCATCTCACCCTAAGTACAGAGCCTTCAGCAACACTGAGGTAAGAGCATTTGAAAGAACCATGGGTCTGGTTCTCACATTTCTCTGTACTTGCCCTCTGGTCTACAAATTCTGTCTCTTTACCTAGTGAAGGACAGGAAATGACAGCCTGTCCCAACTGCCATGAGAATGAAGAGGATGTCTGTGAGTGTGTAAATTTCAACAGTCAGCAAAAATATGATCATTTGCTCTTTCCTAAGAACTGTAGAAAATTAAATGCTGGAGAAGTGGAGAGGACTAAGTCATGGGGAAGGACCACAAATTTACTCAGATGCATGAAAAATTGCCTCCAAAACAATGCTTACACACAGCAGAGCAGGAAGAGACAGGGAAGCAGAGATGAGAGAAAACGTCATTCTTCTCATTGGCTGTTTTCTCTAACTGAAAAGTAATTAGAGCATACTAGAACCAGCTCGGGGAAGATGATTTTTGCCATGGGGAAGCACTCCAGTCAGGTCCTGGAGGCCTGCTCTCCGCTGTGAGCCAGGACCAGGCTTTTCTCACGATCTAATGCAAGAATGTGCAAGTGAGCACGCTGCAAAAAGCAAAGTGCTAAACACAGGAACATCCTCACTATTATCTACTTTTTTTTTTTTCAGGGTGCAAGGGCACCTTCAGAAATTAGACTGGGTCAGAGTAGACAAACTTTCATTAAGGAGTCTGGAAAATCATTCCCCAAATTAAATGTGTTCGTTTCATTCCGAATGTGGACATATGCAAGTTGTTTAAAGGCTGCTCATTGCCTGACTTTCTTCTAGTCAGGCTAAGAGTTGGACTCTGTGCTAAAATTAGCTTAAGTTAGAATTTTGATAAGAATCTGAGCTCATAGCTCTGTGGGCTATCCAACCCTATATAGTTTGGAAGAAATGATTTCAAGAGAATCAATGAAGTTTTCTTTAGTCTGTTGAGAAGAAGCAGTACACAAATGACCCTGCTGGATGGTGAAAGTGTGAGCTCATGTAATTTATGAGCAATGGAGTTTTGGAGCTGGACCATGCAGCTGAAACAATCAACCCATTTCATGGAGACTTTCCAAATTAACGCATAAGGTGGTGGTGGGAGGGAGGGAATTTATTCTGCACCCCCAAGTACTCTGTTAATACTGTCCAAATTTACAAACAAATTCTCACTTAGTCAGGAATGCCTTGGAGATAAGAGTTAGGAAGACCATACACCTTCTGGAGCTACTGAGAAATAAGAGCGCAAACATAAAAATATACCTCCAGGTAACCCTTCCAAGTACCCCCAATTAAGCTTCCTAAAAGTGGAATTAGCAGACCCAATACCAGCTACCATTCGCCCTTAAGCTGCGTGGCACAGTGTCCAGGGGTGTGGCCCCTGTGGTCAGACACGCCCAGGCTGCGCGCCGGCTCTGCCGCCCACTCCGCGGGCAAGACCTACAGCTACACTCACCTCACCACCTTGCCATCGTCACCATGAAAAATGTCAGAAGGGAGTTCAAAGCCATCATTCGGGTAGAAAGCAAATAGGATTTAGAGCTCAACAGACTTGGATTCAACTCCTGTGTGATCTTGGGCGAGTTCCCTAACCCCACTGAGTCTGTTTCCCTTGTGCAAGTGGGAATATAATACCAGCCTGGCAGAACTGATGAAATGATAATGCACGTATAGTAACTAGGACAGCACCTGGCACAGAGCAGACAGGAGGTGGTGGTATAATCGACAATAAAAATAACCAAAACTTGTTGAGTGCTTAACATGGTAAGTTATTTACTTGGATTATCTCATTCTTTTACTCACAATGCTCCTATAAGGGAGGTACTATTATCTTGTCACTCTGTAGAGGAGGAAACCAAGACTCACTGAGATGAACTGACTCGTTCCAGATCAGAGAGGCGTGTACAGCTGGATTGGGCCTAGGTGCCTTGACCACCTGGGCCGTAAGCACTGGGGCTCTTTACACCTATTGTTAATTTAAGAGAGGACGAAATAGAAAGATTCTAAGTTTTGGAGTCCGACAGATCTGGTTTTAGTCACTTCCAAGCTCTGTGGCCTTAAGCAAGTTACATAACTCTGACCTTCAGATGCCTGACCTGTAAAAACTCCCAGGGCTGTGGTGCGGACTGAGGATGATGAAGGTAAGGCACCTAACACAGGGTTTGGAACCCAAAGGAGACATACAAAGCACAGGAAGGGAAATAACTGGAGACTCAACAATGAATTATTTGCAGCCGGGACACAGGGATTTAATTTAAAAGGATAAATTTAATTATTGCTCTTTGGAACAAATCAATCTTAACTGCTTATAGCAATATTAGAATTTGCTTTTCTTCTTTTCTTGTGTTGTCTACAACATACAGATTTCACAGCCCACCCCACCATGACCACCTTGATACGGTAGAGCACTGACACTTGCAGAATTTGTTCTTAGCCGTGTCACATACATATTTTTAACCTTTTCCATCTGTCACATGCTCCAGCAATTTAAAAGGATTTAGGAGTCTCCCTGTAATGTGTGTGGTGTACTCTTTATTATGTGCTATGATTTTTATGAGAAGAAAATTAGGTCATGGTGAAACATTCCTGGTCTATAACTGCAAAGTAGTTTTGAGACGATAAATCAGTGACAAGAGTTCCAATGATTACAATGCAAAAACAGAAAAGTTTCTACAAGAGAAGAGATGGAGCATTTTCTTGAGACACAAATGCAAGCATCAGGGGCCCAAATGAAAAGGGGTGGGATGTTTAATCTGAGGAGTGTCTGCACTGGGAGTGGAGGACTAGAACTCTTGAGCATGGTTTCCACACTGCTCCTCCTTCTCATGACAGCCTGTGGAGCAGAAGACTGCTCAGGGCACCAGAAGCCATAAACCAGGGCCTTTGCACTGGAAAGTCAGGCAAGTCTTAGCAGGGATCATTTACTGTAAAACTGAAGAAGCCAAATTCAGAAGCCATAGCTACAGGGAGGTTTTTTAAGGACACTTGGAGTCTGATATCAGCATTTTGGCAGAGGAATCAACAATGTGGAAAGGAGTTTGGGAAGTTTTATTAAAAACCCCTCAAAAAGAAACAATTACACTTAGTAACTGAGGGTATATTTAGATGGTCTGGAATGTTGACATTTTCCATACTTCCAGAAAGATTCTATTTCCTGTTATCTTTGTTGATGAAGAGGAATAGATTAAAACATAGCAAAACTCCACACTCCTCTGAGTAAAATTAAAGGATCTTCCCAGTTCAAGCAATATTGGTTTATCTGTGGTTTACTGGGAGAAATACATGTGTTCAGATCAACAATGTATCACATTAATGTAGAGTATCTTACACAGCGCATGCCATTAAAAACAAAGGTCGTGTGACAGGAGCATTCCAGCTCAGCATATAAGTAAATCAAAACCACTTCTAACCTAACAAGGAGGACCAAAAAACCCCCAGTATATTCAGGGACCAATGGGAGGAAAGGCAACAAAATATTTGAAAAATTTTAAAAAGTCAATAAACAAATGAAAAAAGTCATGACAATAAGATATGAAATTTAGCTTTCTGAGCAGGCAATGGCATCAGTGACTATCGCAATGTAGTAATGCATCCAGGCACTCCCCCTCCTTATTATTACATATCAACAGCTGCTTAAAATCAAGAAATGAAATGCACTGCCAAACATCTGTCACTTGACAGAAACTATTCAAATCAACTGCATTTTATTAATTGATATACATTTGTGCACAAATCCCAACACGGGTGCAATAGATTTCAATGCCACCAACACTCTGGTAAAAGCAGATTCCAAATCAACTCAAATCAAGCACTGAAAGACACTATCATTTAAATGGGAATGCAAAATTATTAGGACTGGTGCTTATGCTAGGTATTAAATGGGGTCATCCACAGTTGCTATCTTCCTTTCTTTGACAGAGCCACTGCAATGGAGTTATGTTAAAAGGGGACACTGATCTTAGGGGCCTTCTGAGGATTAACAGTGCAAAGAGCAACACTGCTACCGCCAAAGCAAACCAATAAACTGGGAAAGGAGTGATCACCGTAACCTATTTTGTAAAATATCAATAGGCATTTAAAGGGGCAATGCTGGCAAAAAAAAGAAAAAGCATGTGGGCATGTGTGCAGAAACCCTGAAACTTAATAAGGTATCTTTCTGAGCATATATGGGTCTTGCATATAATTTAGGCCCACGATGGACCCCTGGTTAACAATCTCCATCTTGGTGGTGCATTAACTCCTTCAGCACTGGAGACATAAACGGTGGTGCGGTTTTTCTCTGGAATGTTTTCACTCATGCTCCTTCACTGGCTCCCACAGGAATGTAAATCTTACTGTGATTCATCCCACCCTCTGGCATTGACTAGGGAGGAAGAGGAGAGAATGAAGCATTGTAATACTCTTTTTTATAAGCACGTTACCAAATAAACATCAGAGAGTAACGTAATTTGTAACCCACCAAACCAGATGAGTATTTTTACCAGTCTCTTGCCCATGTATTTGTAAGCCTGGTCATACATTTCATATTTCATTTCTGTTTCTAGATTTTGTTCTCAAGGCAGGGATGGCCATTTGTTTATACAAGTTTCAATTTTATTACAAGTAACATTAGATTCTTCTTCCTGTTATACTTATGTCAAATCTGTTTTCTGGCTTTGTATGCCCAAGGATACCAAAAAGAGGTACAGTTTAGAGACGGGAGACAGATGACAGACGCTGCCTACTATAAACTCCAATATGCCCTTCAGGGATATGAAACATAATCAAACCACTTACTCCTTAAAGGTTTGTCTCAGCAATTAAAATTATTTCATTTAAGGAAAGATTAAATTATAGAAAGAACTATGAAGGGTGGGGCATATGAAATTTGGTGACTTGAACTCTATTTCCAGAGGATTCTGTTGAGATTGCAATCAACAATGGTTTACATTTATTGAACCTTACTAAATGACACATCCTTGGCTAAGTCTTTTGCATAAATTACCTCATTTAATCCTCATATAAACCAACTGAAGGTGCGTGGCACACCGACTAGTTGGTCATCAGACTTGCTTCCCTTTCCTCTGGCACACGGTTAGGCTGCTTTGCCCAGCCTCCTTTGCAGATAGATATGTGGCCATGCAACTGAGTTCTGGCCAATGGAATGTGGAGAAATACAAGGAAAGCATCTTTCAGGTTTGGCCCATAAAGTCTTACCCATCATCCATGCCTTCTCACTTCTCCCATCTGCAAGCTGATTGCAGATAATCTGCAGCATGGAAGGCAGAGCTACAAGATGGAAGGAGCCTGAGTTGCTGAACATGGTCTAGGAGGCCACTCTTAGACTACCTGCACTGAATTATTATGTGAGCAACAGAAAACTTCTATGGTCCTGAGTCACTGATACTGTGGGGTTATTTATTACAGCAGTTAGTGGTATAGAAAGTACTTTCACAAGCATGGAGAGGTTAAATAGTATGCTTATGGTCACAGCTAGTGAGTAGTAGAGCCTGGACTGGAATCTAAGTGGTTTGGTTTTGAAGCCCATGTAATTAACTGCTATAGTATTATGTTCCCTTTTCAGCAGTTCACTTTTATCACTATAACATAAACTGCTCCTATTTCTGATTTTCTATACTTTAGGGAGGTGAATGGATAAGCTTCAAGGTTGCAGATAGAGAGAAAGTAGTTTCCTCAAACCATTTGATTTCTCTATCTATTATTAACCATATAAGAAGGGAACTCTGCTGCTTTGCAGGATACCACTGTTATTTGTGAAAGCTTATACTGAGAGGCTCTCTAGCAGTTTGTTAAATAATGCTCCATAGAAATTACCCCCAAGCCTAGTGAATTAAAACATTTATCAAACAATTTCTAGGGCTCAGAAATTCAGAAGAGGCTTAGCTGGGTGGTTTTGGCTCAGGGACCCTCATGAGGTTACTCTCAAGATGTTTCTGGGCCTGCAGTCATCGGAAGCCTTGACGGGGCCTGGAGGACTCTCTTCCAAGGTGATTCACTCACGGGGCTGGCAAGTTTGTTTGGTTGTTGGCAGGATGCCTCAGCTCCTCCCCAAAGGGCTACATGACTGTTTTCACAATGTGGTAGGTTGCTTCCCCCAAAGTGGGCAATTCCAGAAACCAAGGCAGATGCTGCAGTGACTTTTATGACTGGTCTTGGAAGTCATGCACCATTACTGCTGCAATGTGCCACTGCTCATAAAGGCCATCTCTAGGCAGTTTGGGGGTGAATATCAGGAGGTGGAGAGCACTGGGAACCATTTGGGAAGCAAGCTACCCCAAGGGCCAGTTCAGTTATCCAACACACATTCATCGGGTGCCGACGGAGGCACTGGGGTAAAACAAACAGACAAAAATGCCTGTTTCCACAAAGCAAAGATTCAAGTGGCAGGCAGAAAGGTAAGAGATCTAATACACATGTAAATTATATAGAATGTTAGAAAGTAATTAGTGCCAGGGAGAGAGAGAGAAAGCAGGTTAAGGGGGGGGGGGTGCGCTGAAAGTAGGGACCCTCTGTAATTTGAAACAGAGTTATCTAGGCAGGCCTTGCCCAGAAGGCCTAAAGGAGGTGAGAAGCACCATGTGGTTATATGGAAGGCAGGGGTTCTAGGGATTGGGTACAGCGACTGAAAAAACCTTGAGGTGGGAGTGTGCCTGCCACCAAGGAAGAGCAAGGCAGTCAAGGTGACCGTGGGAGAGGAGAGCAGTAAGTGAGGGAGGGAGACTGGGTAGGACCTTCTAGGATCTTGGACAGACTCTGACTTTCACATCCAGCACGCTGCTGGATGGTTCATAGCAGACCACTGCTAATATTTTCAAGTCTCACTCTGGTGGCTGATATCAGAATAGAGAGGCCCAGGGTGGAAGCAGGGAAACAAATTAGGAGGCTCTTGTAAAAATCCAGGCAATGTAAACCAAATGACGGTTTACATTAGGATGTTATCAGTGAAGGTGGTGACAAGTGGTCAGATTCTAATTTGCAGGTTATCTAGCACAATCAGTTCCCTATTCCAGGCAAAGCTGTGATTTAGAAGGAGTGGCTTTTTTTTTTTTTCTCAAATCAGATCTCAGAGCTGAGTCTGGCAAATGGTTTCTAGAGAGCCCTGCTGATTCTGAGAAGCTTTATAGGGGTTTGCTGCTAGGAACAATGAGCTGGGACAGATGCATGAAGCTTCGTGCCCTGTATCTCCCAATTTTATATGGTCAGCTCTGTGTTAACATGACTTCACAACGTGGGGTGGAGGAGACCTTCTTATGAAAGACTGGAAATTGCAATGTCCTAAAGGAAAAGATGGACTATACATACAAATTAAAGAAGCACAAAAACTGTATGAAAAATATACCATTTATAAAATTGAAAGGCAAATTATAGATTAGGAAAAAACAGTTGTAACGCAAATGACAAAAGTTTACCATACCTAATATAAAAAAGGCTTTTATCAATTTATAACAAGACAATGAAATAGAAAATGGGCAAATGATCTTTTCAAAATGAGGCTCCTAATAGTACTCCTTTACTGGATTGTCGTGAGAATAAAATGACAAAATACACAAAGTTCTTAGCCCAGTTCCTGGCACAGAATAAGAACTTGACAAATGTTGCTCACCACTGCCACCACCTGCTTGGCCACCATGATGATCATCAACCAAACAGCACCCTCAGCAACTTCATCGTCCTCGCCACAAGGGCCATTAGTCACGCAAACCGGAGGCAGTCCCCAACGCCAGCCCCAAGGCAACTGCCCTCAGGGTAAACTCTTCTCTGGAAGGGACCAGTTAAATATTACCTTTTCATGATTTTCTATTAGGATCTCAATGACAATGTTCTGGAATTTGATATCCATGATGGCTGCTACTGTTTCTTCCTGAGGCCGCAGCAGGGTGGGTCCGAACACCACTCCCAGGTTTGCCACTGTCATCAAATTCTGTTTGTGGTTATTAGCAACACTGGGAGGAAGGAAAAGAAAAGGCACAAATGAGGGAAATAGTTTCGGAACAGACAACTGAGTTCCTTGCCCCCTTCCTGCCCTAGGCCTCCTCATCTGGTAGGAGCCAGCACTCAGGCCACTTTAGGATGTTCTAGGAGTCAGCAGAGATACTTTTCAATTCATATTTTCAGCTATCACAACTTCAGAAAGCTTCAGCATTCAGGTTATTGTGCTGTTTCAGGATATGACAGCCCCTGTGATTTCTGTTTTGCCTAAAATAACCAACCAACCACAGCGACTCCTCCAAATCAATCATGAACCTGGTCTGAAGTACAGGTAACTGCTAATCCCTCTTCCACACAACTTATGTACTTGGCTGCTGCTTAAACCACTGCAATCATTAGTATTTTCTCTAGTGCAAATATAAAAATGCTAGATGGCTTTCATACATTTGTGAACACAGATACCAAACAGACTTAATTATTTTAATGGGTAGATCTAGACATTTAATACTAAGTCAGGAAATTCAGCAATTTAGGTTCAAAGTATTAAAGCCCCATGACATTAAAGCCCCCATTAAGAAAACCTGTTGCATAAACAGAAATAAAAAGGCTGACTGTATATCTATGGATGTGGCTGTGTTTATACTGTCACTTCTACTCAAGGTTTAAGGAATGCATGGCAGTTGCTGGTTATGAGTTATTTTCTAAATACATATGCATATTTTAGATAAACATGTACTTAAAACATAGATCTGAATCCCAAAATCAGACCACCATGACCTAGCTATAAAACTCAATTGCTCATTTGCTGGCCTGCACGTAAAACTATACAAATTTATCTATATGCAACAAATAAGTTGTAAGCTAAGGCCATTCAATATTGTTAAAAAAACACTGAAGCTTCCCTAAATCATCTCTCAGAAGAAGGACACTCTTCATTGCTAACTTGAAACCAAAAGGAAATTAATTGGGCAGAGATGGCAGTTTATACAACCTACCTCTCTAGCATTTAGTGCTATTTATCCTGACTTTTTCACACAAGTCTATAAAAGTCTGCACTGTTTCTTTTGATTTTTAAACTGGGCCTTTATTATAATATTACATCAACCAATTTTATCAGCAGATGTGTACTTTCCTATACTTTTCTAAGGCTAAGAGTTTAATTTGATTAAAACTTCCTCCCCTGAAAGGGGTGGGGTCTGGTCAGATTTAAGAAACTTTCTCTGTGACAAAGCACAGTTAGGAAGACGATTTCCATTTTGATTCTAAGCAGCACCTGCAGCAGGGGAGGTACCACCTTTCAATATCAGCTCCTGTGTGTAGGAAGTGAATTCCATGCCTTTATACTTCCCCTTCCATGTGGGCTAAGTCAATATACTTACTCCTCTTGTCACTAAAGTTCCTTGTGCAAATGAATCAACAAGCTATTTATGTATGAGAACACTTTTAAATTGCAGACCAATACAAAAATATATGGCTTGGATGATGATCATTTTTGCCATCCTGCTTCTTGATGCTACACCTGACTAAAGCAATAGCCTCCTAACTGAGCTCCCTGACTCCAGAATCTCTGGGTTCAGCTTTATTCTGCTGCCACCACCAGTTACTGTCTAAGACTCATATCTGATCATGCCATTACCCTGTTGAAAAATATAATAGTCCAACACCTCACTGGGTTGTTGGGAGAGAACACAATGACACAGTTAATGTGAATGCTCAGCAACACGTTTATTATTTAATTGCTCTGATTATAAACCTTTGTTTTTGTAATAAAGTCCAAACTCATAAAATAGCACATCTTTTTTCAATCACACCTGTAAGATCTAGCCTGCCACCTCCCAGCTTTGGGTCCCCAGACAAGTAACTCGATCTAAGCCTTGAATTCCTCAGCGTTAAAAAAGGTAGGGAGGGGAATACTACAACCACTTCCTTGGTTGTTGTACAGATTTAATATGATGTTGTGTGGGAAGTAGAATAATTATCATTATAGTAATTCACGATCCATCCTCTTTCTACTGTCTCACTTCTCTGCCGTGGCCCACGTCATTCTCTCTGCCTGGAATGTTCTTACTCTTTCTTTGCTTAGCACACTGCTGATCTGCAAGACAGCTCAAATGGGCCCCTTCCTTTCTGTAGTCTCCCTCCTCTCATCTTTCCCCAGTCTTCTGCCCCTCACCAAGGAAGAAGCATAGGCTGGCTCTTGCATTTATTGCGGGGTGTTAATGCCTCTACTACTGCCTGAGGATAGGGATTTTGCCTATTTTAGTTGGTATCACTAGCACCTGGCACAGGAGGAGCCCAAAGAATGTTTTCTGAGGTGTTAAGATGATGGGAGTTTCTGAGTAGACACAAAACAAGTATTCTCAACCCAGCCACTTACTTATAAAACCTCAAATTACTACTGATGATTTTGGGGGATGGATCTCAGTTCACCCAACCTCCCTTGTCAAAGTCTGGAGCTATTTTCCAGGTCTTAGGTTTAATTAACGAGTAATAATTAACCTGATTTGCAGGCGCCAATGCCCAGAGGCATTTGGAAAGGAGGTACAGTTATTTTGGATAAGCAACTCTCAATACAAATTGGCTTGTGGTTATCCAACATAATTCATTTCCCTTTTAACGATCCATTTTATGTTAGAACTTAAAAAACACATTGATCTAAGTCTTAGGAAACATTTTGGGGAAAAGCTGCTCCTTTCCTTACTAACTACCATTATCTTTTGGCACATAGAAGTAATAAATTGATCTGTCACTTGATTATTACTGCTTATAGCTTGGTGCGGCTATGTTCATTACTCCAGAATGAATTATTAATGGCTTGAGATCTCTATATATTCCAGAGAGAAAGGCCTAGACCTCAGCCTCTCCTGGCACCAGCCATCCATTCTAGCTTGATGAATTTCTAGATGTGTGGGAGGGAGGCTGGCAGAGAGCTGTGATGCACCTTCCAGTAGAGGCAATGGGACTCATTCATTAGCAACATCTATAAAACTTGCTTTCTGTTTTGGTAATTGAGCTGCTTGAAGGTCTTCTACACACAATTCAGGATGTCATGTTGAGTTTTGACTTAAAATCCACACACAGAAGTTCCTTGTGCATAGCACATTCCATTGAAGGAGTCTTGGACATGGACTATTCTGTTGTAGTACCTTCTGAGAGGACTACTGAGTCCACCGAGTCCTTTGTGGGTTGCAGAGAAACAGTTCCACGTGTGATTTGTAACTTGGGGGAGACCCAGGTCCTTTTGTGACACTTAAGAGTTTGCTGCAGCTGCTGAGAAGCAGTGCATCTCCTGAGGGACTTGCCTTCACTGCACCTGTCAGGGGATTTGCAGCGACGCATGCTGTTCCTCATGAATTGCAACTAATAAGGAAAGAGCATTTTACAATGAAAATGGGCTTGGCAGAGGGCGTTTTGCCACCTTTGTCTCCAGGGAAGTGGATGTGGACTCCAGATTGGTCTGATACCCCTTCAAGAAGCAGAAGGAGGCAAATAACTTCCAGATGAGGATGGTGGTTGCGGCGGTGGTAGGGGAAGCGTTATGGAGGGGATAGACAGGAGCCAACCGTTTTGGAGCCTGTACTGAAGAGACCCCCATGCTGTCATAGGGATCGCATCTGTTTTCTTGTAGCTTAAATGAGAGCCAGAGCACTGTAAGTGCTAAGCGGTACTTTATAACCACAAACTGGCCCAACAATACACAGGCCTGCTGATGGGTTTGCAAATTGGTTTCATCTTGAGGCCTGGATTGCTCTGTTGAGGTATTTCAAAGCTCAGTTCTACTCCACAGACACAGTGGGGTGACAGATTAGCAATACCTGTGAGGGTGGAGGGGGGGTGTCACCACTTATCTGTTATACCTTATTTGTCTGCTTCAACTTCCAGTGTTAATAATAACAATGAAAACACGGACTTGTAGAGTGTTTTAAAGTTTATGAAGAGCTCTGCAAACACTTTTTTATGTTTATTTCATCTTCACTTCATTGTCTTCAACTCTGGGACAGTAGCTCTCAAGCTCTTCTGACAATGACTCATGTAAGACATACATTCTCCAATGCAACATTCTACTAGTATTTACGTACATATATTCATACATAAACACCCACAAACTGGCACAAGCATATCAGAAACAAAACCTTCAGAAACTGTTAATGTGACCCATTCTGATAATTTTCTATTCTATTCCATTCTTTTTTAAAAAAATCCACTAAAATCATTCCCCAACCCACTAATCCTACAATTTGGAAAATACTGTACTA
The DNA here is from genome assembly GCF_030445035.2 of Dasypus novemcinctus. Classification (NCBI taxonomy): domain Eukaryota; kingdom Metazoa; phylum Chordata; class Mammalia; order Cingulata; family Dasypodidae; genus Dasypus; species Dasypus novemcinctus. Next base: position 151,400,429 of record NC_080674.1, on the reverse strand, counting down.
GGGGTATTTTAGATGGCAAGTAACTCCATTTTTACAAATATGGAAAATAAGCAAGGGAGACATACAGCACAGTGGTTGGAGTCAGACAGACTGTACTGGCTGGGTGACAGCAGGGAAGTTACTTGGCCTCTCTGGACTTCAGTTTCTTCACCTATAAAATGGGAGCAGTAATAGCTACCTCACAACTTTGTAAGGTTGATTAAATCAGATTATGTAAGCAAGCCTCTTGGCATGAAATAATAGCTTAATAAGTAACAGCTGCAATTGTCATGGTGGTGGTCGTCAGGACAGTGGTAGTGATAGTAGTGGCAGCAAATGCTGATTTAAAGCTACACTGTTAGCCAGTGGTTTCACTCTGTGTCCTGCCCAGGAACCTCTGGTGGCCTGTTTCTGCCTGGGGCAAGGAGCCCAACCTCCTCTACCTATATTTTAGGGACTTCCATTACCCTACCTATCTGTATTTCTTTGCTGTTCATTCATTTGTTGTTTTTATAAATTATGAAATAATTCACATCTACAGAAAAGTTAAAAGAATATTACTTTTTTCTCCTCCCTTCTCTATAAAAGCACCTCTGGCACAAGAGGCTGAGAGCCATAAAGCTAAAGCAAACCCACCAAACTTACTCTGCCTCTGTGTTGCTGACTTCGTCAGGCCCCTGCCCTGCCTGGCAAGTCCTCCCCTAACCACCAAAGCCCACCACCCGTCCAAGACCAGCTCCGGGACACCCCTCTGACCAATGGAGGCCATACAAAGATCTCCCCTCTAAACTCCTATGCTTACAGACAGTCCCGTGGGGTGCTTCTATGCCAGCTGCTCCCCTTTTCCCAAGCTCCTCAGGACTTGGGGCTGTATCCTGACTGTGGACAGTGTCCTCCATCATGCACAGGTGAGCAACAGGTAGGTCAGTGTTACCAATTCTGAAGGCGGTTGAGTGTGTGTGTGGGGGGGGTGTGTACCTAAGCTGCAGTCAACATTTTCCTTCCCTCAACCCCCTCTCAGGCACAGGGAAGCCCCAAGATCCAGGGCTGAGAAGGATTTGCTGGAAATGAAGATGCTGGAACAATACTTTTGGGGGTTAACTGGACAAGTTTAGTTTCCAGGGTTTTTGTCTGGTTGCTTTCACCAACTCCAAATTCATACTCAGGAGATAATGGGCAGTGGGGTGGTGGGAATCCCCCTGCCCCTGGCTGTGCATTTTGTACTGAGCATGCGCATTGCCCAGATAGTATCTGGACTTGGTGAACTGGACCAATGGGATGGTGCTGAGGAGACCTCTGCTGAGAAAACACATCAGAGTCATAAATACTGCTACGCTGGACGGTCCCAGTGGCTGGCATCAGAATGAGAGCTTAAAATAAATTGTTCTGTGCGCTGGCTGGGGTCACGCTCACCAACCAAATTTAACTTCTGGGAATGGTTATCTAGTGAGAAGCCAGACCTGAAGCTTTGAATAGTCAATTAACTGTGTGCTTATGAGAGGCACTTTCACACAGTATCTCAGTCTTCATGATGTAGGGATATACTACTATCACACCATCTTACAGATGAAGAAACCAAGGCATTGCGAAGTTAAGTAAGTTGCCTGGAGTCACACAGCTAATGATGAAGGGCAGAGTCAGGAGTGGAGCAAAAGCCGACTAGAGAGCCCACACTCTTACCCATTGCAGCCTATTGTCCCCACATGACTAAGTAAACGTCTAGCCTAGGCTAAAAGATCTTCTTTTTCCTCAGAAAATCCAACCAAAAATGAGTATATGGAGCAGTTACATGCTTGAGATTATGGGGGAAAAGTAGTGGTTATAATTTTTTAAAAAAATTGCTCCCTTAATCACCCCCAAATTACTAAATTAGTAAGAAGAAAAAAAGCACTTATGTCCATGAGAGCAATGCTGGACTAAATACCATTTTTTTCTCTTCCTGCAGTGGAAATGGCTGTGTGCTTGACAAAATTATGAAAATGATGAAATACCCCTCAAGTGTAATGGCACTCTGATTTTAACTGGCTTGAACAGAGTGCTGCTTCCTAAAAATGAATGAGTGAACACTATCAGATGGAGAGAGAAAAAAAAGGAGGAGGAGGGAGGAACTATCAAAATGGGTTTCTACAGTCAAAAAGAGAAAATTCTTCCCCTCTACGCATCCATGCAGGGCGCCTGGCTTTTATTCAAGGATCTCAAAGCTATGACTAACTAAAATGTCTTCTTTGCCTCCTGTGAAATGAATAAACTATGTTTTAGACGGGTACACTTTACTGCTGAGATGTTAAGTGTTGCCTAGTATTACATGCATCCTTTAACCTCCACTTAGAGAAACCCAGTTGGTGCTGAAGATTCTTCAGAGAAAAGGGTTTTGGAGGAATGTAGAAAGACCAGGCACCTCTTTGCATATATAGTACAGTTTAAAGCAGAAGTTGTTCTAAAATCTGAATGCCCAACCAGCTCTATTTCCATTCTGGTCTCACTAATTCAACACCACTCCCTGTTTAAACCCACCAATGTCTTCTCATTGTTCTTAGTTTCAAGTTCAAAACCTGTAGCATGACAAGGTCCTGCATGCCTTAGCGGATCTCCCCAGGCCCTGCTCCACCATGCTCCCCTCTTCACTCTTTAATTTCCATGCCTTCATAAAGCTGGCACCCCTCTCCCTGGAAAGCTCTGTGGCCCTTTTTAATCTGACTCTCTCCTACTTGTCATTCTTACTTCTGGACACTCCATGCTAGGTCGGGTCCCTTGTTATAACTAATTCCTCAGTTCTCTTTCATAGCACTTGCTGAAGTTTAAGTGTATTATGCATGGAATAGTCACTGTCTGATTCCCCCACTTAGTAGAATCTCCAAGAAGGGAGGGGTGCTGCCAGCCTGCCTCATGCCTTTCCCCAATGCCTAGCACATAGCTTGCCCATGTCAGGTATTGAGAAAGAAAAAAAAAGTTGTAGAACCTATGTATGCCAGGCTCAGCTGCAACTCCCTGAATGAAAGGTTCTTTTAAACTACTGGCATGTTGGAGCCTTTGCCAAGCTGGGGGCAGTGGTAGAGGGCACTGGCCAGAGCAGCATATCCTGATATTGATGACACATAATGAAACCAGGCGTCCCTTCTTGGCCACACTGCTAATCTAGAAGGTAGGAAGGCCATAGAATATTCACCGAGTATCATTATCATTACTATATGCATTACATAATACACATTATATAATACAGCATAAGCTCACTTTATTCTACCAGTCTCCTTCCAATATACTTAATAAACCTCCTAGAATAGTGTCTTACTTCTTTTCCACCCCTTTTTGAAATCCCTTTACTGCTTCCCTGCTTTTGCTTATTATGATGATTGTCAATGATAAAAGCAACTGACATTAGCGAAACACATACTATGAGTCAGGCACAAGTACTGCACCGATTATCTCATTTGATCTTTACCGTAACCCTATGAAGTAAGTTCCATTACTATCTCACATGAAGAAGCTGAGCCTCAAAGAAATTCAGAAATTTGTCTAGAGTCACATATCTAATAAGTAGTGAAACTGGAATTTGATCTGTAGCCAGGAGGTCTGCAGTCTGATTCCAGAGCAACTGTTCTTACTTGCTCTGCTACAATAGACGAACAGACAGAGAAACAGAATGAGAGAGAGAGAGACTGTGTGTGTTATATATATATATATACAGTATATATCCTGCTGTTTTTCCTCACTTGCCTCTCTTCTTTGTGGCCTAAAGTTAAAGAAACCATGGGTAAGATGAGAACATGATTATTTTCAAAAAGGCTTTTTTTTTTTTTTTAAGAAAACAAGGATATTAGGGTCATCTCTGTCCACCAACAGTGTAAGATCCCTAAGCTATTGGTAGGGAATTAATTTGGGTCACAGGGATTATTGGAACCCCTTTGGAATAGGTCAGCTTTCATTAACAACAAGAATTAGACTTTTAGCTGCTAAGCTGTCTAGTTGTCCTACGCTAGCTAGTCATAGTCTTTTAGAAATTAAAAACAGGCCAACCTGAGTATTATTTGCCCTATCCTTTCTCAGCTACCTGGTATTTGAATGTTCTTATACACATGGAAAAGACATTCTTTTATGTACAAATAAGAAGTAAGTTGGCACTTCTAAAAGCTCCATGGGTTCCCTGGCTTTCCCCTCTCTGGTCCTGGACCCTTTAGGAACCAGTTTGTAGATTATTCTCGGGCATAGTTCATAGGCCCCAGTGGGGAAAGAACAGCAGTCATATACAAAAAGTCCCGTAGAAAAGCTAGCCCAGGGAGCCCCTCTTACTGGAAAATTACTTAACCTTTCCAAATTACAAAACAATCCATTTCTAAAGTTCAATGTAATTAACAATTTGCAAAGCATTTTACAATTTATAAAGTGCTTTCACATTCATCAACACAGATTTATTGATCTCATAGTTTATGATCTGAAATTGAGACAGAGATGCCAGAGGTAGAGAAGGTATAAAAGTTGCCTATGTGGACACCAAGCTGATGTCCCCAAGTGCCCAAAGGCTTCAGTTTCCATTGGTGGTGACACTTCCTTCAACAGCTCGGCCTACCATTTAAAGCAAACATGTCCAAAAAGGCAGGCCAAGAGACATGGCCTTAGGACTTTCTATGCAAGGAGGAAGGTACGCGATGACTCAGCACAGAAGCCAATAGCATGTCAAGTATTTTTTAACTGGCAAATATTTTTGAGTGCCTAACATTTGCCCGTCTGCTGTTAGTATTGGGGATGCAACAGAGAACAAAACAGATGCCTCCCCAGACCTGTGCCTTACAGAAGCTTACATTCTTTTGGTTGTACAGATAATAAGCAAATAAACTATACAGTGCTATGTAAAGAGGGAAAGGGAAAGTGGGAGGAATATTTGCAAATAGGATGGTCATGGGAGTTTTCACTGAGAAGGGGAATTTCATAGCAGCCTGAAGGAGGTAAGGAAGCAAGCCATGTGTATATAGCTGGGGAAGAGTGACAGGTGGAGGAAGGAGCAGGTCAGGTGCAAATGTCAAAAAGGAGGAACATGCCTGACAAGCTGGCAACACCAAAGAAAACCAGTGTACCTGGAGCAGAGTAAGCAGGGGAGAGAGTTTTAGGAGAAGTCAGAAAGGTAATGGAATTGGAGTAGCACAAATCCTGTAGGACTTCACAGGCCACTGTAAAGGCTTTGTTTTCCACTGAATGAGATGAAAGGCAATGAGAAGATTTTGACCAGAAAAATAACAAAGTATTAGTCACTCCTTCCTGTAGACTCAGGAAGGTCTCAACTACTAATATGTAAATTTAAGTATGGGCTAAATTGAGATTTATGTCAAGGGCAAATGGGTCTACTAACTCTCAAAGAGAGATATAAGAACTTCACAAACTAGCATCAGACCTGGCTGAGAGAATCTGATAAAAACTACAATGTGTGCCCTTGTACCCCTGCCTGTATTCATATGGTAGGTCTCTGGGTACCGCACATTCCCACCTTAGTCCTCGTGCTGGAGAGCTCCACTGGAAAGCTCCATGGAAAAAAGAGAATGCTTAGCTAAACCTGAAGAAGCTCTTTAGGAGTTTGTTACCACTACCCAGCTAACAGTCACCAGTGAACAGCCCCGATAGTAAATATTTATAGAGCCCATTGAATTTAACCATTGTAACAATCTTTAATTAGTTAAAATAAACAGCAGCCTTCTGAAGTCAGGTCAGTATTACTAGAATCATTTTACATATGAATGAACAGGGACAAAAGGGAAGAAATCAAAGGTTAAGGGATTGGCCCTTAGCCACGTGGTTTAGCTCAAACAACAAAAAATGTAGATCTGAAACTGAGCAGCCAGAGCTCCTTACTTCCCATGAAATGCAAATCCTCATTTCTGCTTCTATTGAGGAAAATCAAGATTTCAAGTCCACAGAGGGGTTATGGGGACAGTTAGAGAGACAGACAGACAAAGAGGGAAGATTAAGAGCATGATATATAGAGAGAAACACACACACACACATACCCTGGGTAATATGCCTCCTTTCACAGACATTTTTTAAATCAGGGAAGTAACCTAACTGGCATATTTAAAAAAATGAGTTTCACCCCAAAAAAGGAAACAGTCTGAAAATTACAATCCTTGCCATGAGTCTGAAATAAATTGAGAGGATGAGATTGAAAAGCTGATTTTATTTCAAGGACCAATTTATCAAAATGACTAGAAATGATAAACATGTCCTATCACAGTACTTCTGAATTACATGTGGTTAGTCAATTAACAGAGGGGGAAAAAAACAATTATTTCAAGGTGTCCTGAAAAAAATTCATGGCTCTTTATGTATAAGAGCTGAGAGCCTGTGAAAAAGTTCTTGAAGTCAATTAGAACTGACAGTGAACAATGAAAAATATCCCAGATCTCTAATATCATGAAGAATTATTTAAGCAGCATATCTACATTCTGTACTTTAATAAGACCTCTTCATCAATACCTGATGCTAAAGAAATTGAATTCATTAAATGAGACAACACAATCTTCACAGGCTATAAAATTTAGAGAAAATCTGAGTGGATCATACTTTAGTAATTTCCCCCTATTCCTGAAGCTCTGTGCTAGACATCTTCTAGCTCTTACACTGCACTAAATTGCTTTCTGCTAAAATTTCAATATAAGTTCAAGCCCGAGTAAAACAACATCTCATCTTACTTATTTATACCTATAAAATAATCATGTTCATATAGAGTGGGTACATGTTAGAAGAAGAGCAAACACGGAAAACCTTCTCATATTTATTGCCTTAATCACAAAAATAGATTTGTCAAGGAATTACACCACAAGAGTTCTTACATCAACCCATGCAAGGCAAAACCTGAATTATCCCCTTACAGGCAGCACAAAGCTGAAAACTCACTGAATTCTGCTACCTTGGTAGCAAATTATAAAACAAAGTACAGTGTCAATAAAAAGTTTCAGTGTGAGAAAAACCAACATATCATTAGGCACAGAACAGCAGATAGTGTCTGGTAACACAGAGACCAAGGGATTCAAAGAGTGGAGTTGCGTCTGGGCCCCGGAGCTACCCAAATTCAAGCTCTCAGAGAGTGTCACTAGCAAAGCCAAAACCTGATACTGTTCAAAGGGGAAGTCAAAGTGTTTGACAACAAAGTTCTAGAATGCTTTCATTTATGCAGGCATCAAAGCCTGACATCTTAGCTACTGTCATCCTGCTCTGCTGGGCTCTCCAGGCAAGAAGGGGAAAGAATGTCAAGCTGATGGGAAAGAGAAATATAATGTCAGCTAAAGAAGCCCCTCAAGGACACGGTGATGCACAATTAGCTGTAGAAAAGCCATCAATAATTGACTTAAGATTCAAGATAGTGCATGAACCTGCAGAGACGAAAAAATTTAAGGAATATGAGATCCTTGAGCAACCCTAATCTTAGAAGGTAATCCAGACTCTCACTATGGCATACCCAATCTGCCCTATTTACCTTTTCAACTAAATGTCATGCCACTCTCACTCTCAGGAACAGTGCTCCAACTACTCTGGCCTTCAGTCTGTTCCTGGACACAAAAAGTATGTTCATGCTTAAGGGACTTAACCCCACATTGACTGAAAACCCTGAGATGCCTCACACCCTTCCAGGCACTGGGATGAACCAAAACGATGTTTTTGCTTTCAAGAAGGCATTACATTCCAACTGGAGGGACTGATAATAAACAAAAAAATCAACAAAAATGTCAGATTATGAAAGTGGAATGAAGAAATAAAACAGGTATGTAGGACTAAGACAAACAATGTGAGAAGATCCAAGTTAGGTAGGTCAATGGGCCTCTCTAAGGAGGGGACATGCGAGCTGAGGCCATTTAGCAAAGCCTAGAAGTCTTCAGAATAGGAGGCAACTGCAAATCACACCTGCAAGCATACAGGCACTCACAAGTCACTGTCTTGAACCACAAACATCAGGGATGCCTGCCTGGGACCTTGTCAAAATGAAACCCAATGAATTATACTTCAGAAAAGTACACTTCCTTTTCCACATAAAATCTGAACTCTGTGTCAACAGCTGTTTAGTACAATTGAATTGGAAGCCCTTGAGTTCTTGCCACCCTGTGGTTTCCCACACAACAATGAGAACACCCTGTGGCTTCTGGCTGCTCCCCCTGCCCATCTCTGTGGCCTTGACCCATTTAGGAAGTGACTACTCCTGGAAACATGCCATTAATGTATGCCTCTGCTCAGTCTCGCAAACCAAAGTCCACCTTCCAGAAATAGAGGGGGAGATAACCAAACAGGATCTAAGAATTCTGTTGATATGTACCAGCATTTGGTTGGATTATGTAAAAAGCTAAGAAATCCTCAATCAATGGAAGAAAAGGAGTAACCCCTTAAAAAGATCCCTTGTGCTTGGAAAACTTGAGGGGAGAGAAGGAACAAGGCTCAGGGAGTTCTGCTACTCCATGAAAGGTCAGGAAACAAAAACTACACTATAAGAATGTCAGAAAATCACTCACACTTGTGTTCACCAAGAAGTCTTCTCCTTGAACTGGTATTGAAAGATAAAAATTGATGCTTAAAAAAAAAAAAAGCAAGTGATTTAAAGAATGAACTAGTTCATCAATTCGACACATTGAAGAGAGGAGACCTGCAGATCCTGTACCTTGGGAATCAAATGAAAGTGAATGGGGCAAGCTGGAGGAGCATGTGAATCCACACTGGTCAGCAGAGCACAGGCACTGTGGCACTGCAAAGCTGTGAGACCTGACTACTGGCTACACCCACTCACACACAGACACACACACACACTCGAACCTGGGCACACAGCCCTGTATACACATATACACCCACATATGGATTCTTTTTCCCTAGAATAAGTTCATAGAAATTGGAATTTCAGATGAAAGGGTATAAATATATTAGTACATATTGCCAAACTACTATCCAGGAGACCTGCATCAATTTACTTCCACCTAAAATGTTTTAGCATGCTGATTTCTCTGGACTCTAAGGTATCATCATTTTGAAAATCCATAAAATATGACACAATATTTTACCTATTCATTTTTTTTCAATTTTTTTTCTTTTGCTTATCTAAGTTATATGTCTTCGACCAGAAATCATTTTGAACTTTCCCCAAGTGTTTCTTGAGCCAGTGACTTTGTTAAGGGTCCAGACCAATAATTAATCTCCAGCAAATCAGAGCAAAAGTAACAGGTAAATAATAAGGAATACCAAGCAAAGATGGATTTTCTTTAAAAAAGTAAATAAATAAAGGTAGCTCTACATCTAATAGAGTGTCTCTGTATTTATAATCCATATATCACTCATGAAATTTAATAAGGATGAAAAATATTACTGAGATATCAGCTCTCTCTCTATGAAGATAAGCCAAGGTGAATTTCCCTGCCTCACTATTTGTTGCAGAATATTCTCAGATTTACTCAGAATCACAAATTAATAAGGCCAGGAGGGAAATGATGTTAATTTGCCCCTCAACTAGTCTGTAAGCTCCACGAAAGGAAGGACTGCATCTGCCTTGCTCATCCATGCATGCCCAGTGCATGTACCTGGCACAGTTGATGCTTAACAAATGCTTCCAGGTGTGTTTTCAGGCTAATGACCAACAGACTTGAAGGGAGACAAGTTTCAGAATATCAGCCCCACTGATTTCAGTATAAGCCACCTATCTCAGAGAGAGGGGTGACACAGGAAGCATTACATAAATGTATTTGAGGGCCAGAGGCTGGTGGAGGCTCCCACTACCCCTCCTAATCTACTTCACATGGATGTTGTAAGGATGGAGCAAGGAAGGGAGATGAAAAGGGTACTGAAGTCTTATCAGGTGCTGTGCAAAGTGGGATAATAATGAGCAGGAGGAGGATGATAATACATTTAAACCGAAGCCTCAAAGAGGCAGAATTGAGGAACACATGTAGGATATGCTCTAAGGGAAGCAGGCTCTGAGCTTGAGCTTTTTGCTCTAGTGTTCCGTGATCTGCGTCCTGAAAGACGCTGTCTCCTTGGGGTCTGGGTGGTGCAGCGGGCCTGGAGGGTGTGTGTAACCAGGCCCTAAAGACCTACGTGCCACTTTTCACTGTAGCTGCTGGCATCGGTGCAGCAGAAAGTCAGCAGTTGCAGAACTAAGCATTATTGCTCAAGTTTTATTAGGATTAGCAGTCTTGCTTGGGGAAGGGCAAAAAAAAAAAGCCATATGATAAGAACATGTTCCAGGAAAGGGGTCAGAAAAGCACACATTTTCTGCAGGTCAAGAGGCCATGTTGAGAACTTTGGTCAACGTAAACCACTGAAGGCAATTTAGGGGACATTTCTAGGAAGCCTAGACAGCGGAGAGTCACATTCTGGCCATTTCCTGTCAGGCAGACTCCAGATTGTAGTAGGAAGCCCCATTCCTGGGATGTAGGAATGAGAAGGGTGTGGTACGAACATTTCCTAGGGCTTGTCCGACCAAGCCAGCTGTCTCCCTCCTCCTAGCACGTACCAGACATATTCTCTGTTAGGAACAGGAAGGGGCCTCCAAGGCCTGTGCCCTTCACGCATGGTTCTGCAGTCTTAAGCTCTCTGTGCCACTCAGAGACAAAACCGCCACCAACTTACCTGTCTCTCTCCATAATATCTAGACTCAATTATGAAAAATGGCAGTAATCAGCCTCAAAGAACCTACCGGAGGCTACTGCTGCTCCTGGTTATTGTTCACAGTCTGCAGACTCCTGTAGTACCAGAGCTGCTACACCCCCCACCCCACCCCCAGGAAACTGGAACATGTTGCCATGGCAGCTGCTTTTCCCCTTAGGAAGGGCATGCTCCAAGCCACTGCAAAAATAAAAAGCTTTTATGTTTCATGACCAGCTCCTCTCCAGCTTCTCTCCCCACCTTGCCCAGTTAAATTCTGGGTAGAACACACAGCAGAAATTGCAACGTGGGCATTTCAATTACAGCACTGACCAAAAAATTAACAATCCAGTTTCTAGGCCAAGAGGGGTATTAAACAATTGTCCAAAGCAGTAGTGTGGGAATATGGGTTAGGGGGAAAAAAAAAAAAAGAATTGAAAAGAAAACCAATTAAAGAAAGAGATTGTCTGAAGAATATTAGATCCCATAAACACCAAAGCACTATCTGGTCAGAGGCTGGGGGAAAAAATCAGCAGTGGTGATGCCTGATCAGAAAGACTCCCCAAAATGCTGAGAACACAGTCCCCTTTTGTTAAAGGAAACCAAAGGGAGGAGCGAGGTCTATGACACACACACTGGACCACTTCCCCGAGGAGAAATAGAAGGGTGGTGAACTGAGTCACAGCCTACATCACAGCACCAGACCTGAAACCAAGAGTAAGGAGAAATGTCACCCCAGGATCACAGCACTTTCTTCATTGTCCTTATCTCTTAAAATGCATCTCTCCTGCCAGCACTTATTCTCATTTTCTTGTGCTATGTTGTGATTGTCCACAATTGAGGTGTCGCGACATATGGTTCACTCTCAGTGGTGTTACAGACCTCTATTTCTAAGTCCAGAACTTGGAGATAAGTATATCGATCCACATGAAGAAGAAGCAAAGGAGCAGGTTAGGAAAGTCAAGCCCACACCAAAGTCACAGAATTTTCATTGTCTGCCTAGAAAGCCAGTGGAATTGCTAAGGAGACGGCCACACAGAGGTCACTTGGGTTCTATGTCCAAAACCTAAAATTGGAAGGCTAACCCTCCAAATTCAGACCACTGAAGGTGATTAAGCCTAAAATTAGGGGTGATAAAAAGTGGAACAAGTAATATCCAGCTTTGTCTAATCTGATACTTTTTCAGCCACTGAGTTTTTAATTTCAGTGACTTATTTATTTTTTATTTCTGTAAATTCTGTTTTTTTCCAAACCTGCCTGTTCTTTTGGTTGCAATCCCATATATATATATTTATATATATATATATAATGTTTTAAAAAGATACATAGATCACACAAAATGTTACATTAAAAAAATATAGGAGATTCCCATATACCCCACTTTCCACACCCCCCACTTCTCCCATATCAATAACTTCTTTCATTAGAGTGGTACATTCATTGCATTTGATGAATACATTTTGGAGCACTGCTACACAGCATGGATTATAGTTTACATTATAGTTTACACTCTCTCCCAGTTCATTCAATAGGTTATGTCAGGATATATAGTATCCTGCATCTATCCCTGCAATATCATTCAGGACAACTCCAAGTCCTAAAAATGCCCCCATATTCTACCTCTTTTTCCCTCTCTCTGCCTTCAGCAACTCCAGTGGCCACTATTTCCACATCAATGATATAATTTCTTTCATTGCTAGAGTCACAATAATTCAATAGTAGAATACAAGTCCATGCTAGTCCATGTTTTATTTCCCACGCCACCTCTTAATTGAGAGGGGTTTCAATCCCATATGGCTGATGACACGGGACTCTCCTGCTTACAGCTGAAGACCCTCTAGGTTTCTTGGTGTGGTGGTTGCAATCCCTTCTTTATGTTTTGATCCTTTTGTACATAATCATTTTATGGTCTTTGTGGGATTATTCCTTTATTCGAAGATCATGGGTTCTGATATTAATACATATTGTTTTCACTGACTGATGGTGGATTGTTTTCCTGTGTGTTTCATAATTTCCTGTATGCTTTAAATTGTTTTCCTGTATGTATATAATTTCCTCTGCAGAGGAGCTTTGTATATATGGAAATCCTAGGCAACCTATGCTGAGTACATATTCAACCTATGTGGAGTACAATGATACTCAAGACGGACTTTGGCCCAGTGGTTAGGGCGTCCGTCTACCATATGGGAGGTCCGCGGTTCAAACCCCGGGCCTCCTTGACCCGTGTGGAGCTGGCCATGTGCAGTGCTGATGCGCGCAAGGAGTGCCATGCCACGCAAGGGTGTCCCCCGCGTGCGGGAGCCCCACGCGCAAGGAGTGCGCCCGTGAGGAGAGCCGCCCAGCGTGAAAAGAAAGAGCAGCCTGCCCAGGAATGGCGCCGCCCACACTTCCCATGCCGCTGACGACAACAGAAGCGGACAAAGAAACAAGACGCAGCAAATAGACACCGAAAACAGACAACCAGGGGAGGGGGGGAAATTAAATAAATAAATAAATATTAAAAAAAAAAAAAGTATCATTGAATGATACTGATAGAATAAAATTTGAATAGTGGTTATAAATTTCCTTTACAGATCCTAAGCTGAGGTAGCAAAAAAATCCCTATTGTTTCCCTGTGCCAGAACATAGTTTTTAACTCTAGTTCATCCTTTAACTGAGGCCTATCAAGGATCCCTGATTAATGTGCGCGTGTGTGTGTGGGGTGGAGATCTTAAGTTTTAATCCCACCTTCAAGGGGTCCCTAGGTCTCAACTCTAGTCCCACAAGTAATACTGACAACTTTGAATTCCTTTCTCCCCACAACCCCCACTGTACCGACCAGGGCTGCTACATTGTCTGCTCAGGCCCTTGCCATCTGATTTTTTTTTTTTTAGGGAAATGTAACCTTTGCTTGACTTACTACTGATGAGGACACAGATGGTGAAATATCTATTTTAACTTAAGGGTAATTGATAAGTTACAAATGTATTTGCTTGGTAGCAATGCAAATGATTTTTGTACAACAGAAAAGAAAATCCCAAATGTTAGGATTTTGTTGTCCTGTAGAACATTAACTCATTTTGAATCTAACTTAGTGATTTTATTTCTGCCCTCTTTCTTTTGCTGACTATATGAACAAGTCTCTCCTACCAACTTCTGAACCAGCTTTACATTTCTACGCATAGCATCAAATATCTTTGACATGTTCACTTTATATTTTTACAAAAGTCATGTTCTTGCTTTCTTTTTTTTTTTTGAAAACTATACCTTAACAACCCCATATACTGAGTATCTATCAAGTCTGAGGCAATAAATTCTCTGTATGTGTTACATTATTAAACCCATTTCCTGTGGTGGTAGTGGTGGGATTATCCTAATTGGAGAGATGAGGAAACAGAGGCACAGAAGAATTGAGAAATTTGCTCAAAGGTACCCAGCTAAGAAGGAACAGAGGCAGGATTCAAATCCAATGATCCTGCTCTTTTCTCTTCATACAGTATAACCGGTGCTCAGAGATGTATTCACCAAATGCAATGAATGTCTCATGATGATGGAGGAGACTGTTGTTATGGGGGGAGGAGTACGGTGAGGGGGGTGGGAGGTATATGGGGACCTCATATTTTTTAAATGTAATATTAAAAAAATAAAGACAAAAAATTTTTTAAAAAAGAAGAAATTATAGTATTGATATGGAGACAGTGGCCACGGTAGTTGCTGACTGAGGAGAGGGAAGAAGAGATGTGATGTGGGAGCATTTTCAGGACTTGGAGTTGTCCTAAATGATATTGCAGGGACAGATGCTGGACATTATATATCCTGCCATAACCCACTGAATGGACTGGGGGACAGTGTAAACTACAATGTAAACTATTATCCATGCAATGCAGCAGTGCTCCAAAATGTATTCACCAAATGCAATGAATATGCCATAATGATGAAAGAGGTTGTGTACGTGGGAGGAGTGAGGTGGGGTGGGTGTGGGGTATATGGGAACCTCTTATATTTTTTTAATGTAACACTTTTTGTGATCTATGTATCTTCAAAAAAATATAATTGAAAAAAGGAAAAAAGCAAATAAATGTAAAAATATAACAAATTTCATTTAAAATTAAAAATTAGCTTATGGTATTACTAAAATATCAGTCGGAAAATTGAATGCTTGGAAGAAATGAACAATTATTTTTTTGTTTTGTTTTGAAACAACAAGTATGCCAGCCCATACCAAGGAAAAGTACTTGGCCTGAACCCTGGCATTATAACCTATGGTCAAATATCCCTAGTACATTTCTAGAATAAGAAGAATAAAAATGAGAATTCTGAACTTTGAACTCTGAAGTATTTAATTAAACAGGTTTCAGTTGAAAACAAACAAACAAACAAAAACTGCCTGAGAAAACCTGGGAACAATATGTTCTTCTGAACGGTGAAAAACAATGTATGGAATTTGAACTGCAGTTTTTAAAAAACTGAAATTCTGCATAAAAATCAATATTTAAAAATCTCCAGTTTTTACAATTTGTACAAAATATGCCCGCTGCAGGGTGTCACCAAAACAACTATTTTGGATATATTTGAACCAGAAGTCTTAGATATCAGTAGATTACACAGGGGCAAATATTTCTGCTTTAACTTAATCTGTCACATTCTCAGGTAGGTACATGACTACTACCATAAAATCAGATAATTTTTTTTTTCCTATCTCGTGTCATCATTGCCTTTGGTGTGTGAATTTGCCACGTAGGGACCTGTGCTTCTCTCCAGGCCTGGGGCCCAGGCCTCGCTGTGCAGGTCTGGACAACCTGTTTTTATTTTTTTTAACCAGGAGGTCCTGGGGATTGAACCCAGGTCCTCCATACAGTAAACAGGAGCTTAACTGCTTGAGCCATAGCCGCTTCCCTAATTTTGTTTTAATATACACAAAATTTCTTTTAATTCTTACCTTGCAGTGAGGTATCTTAAAAGGTGACTGAAATTATATTATAAACCTACTTTATGATTTTTGTTTTAGGGAGGACAGTGATTATCAAAGTGAGGTCCATGGATTCCTGACAGTTTAAAGAAGTTCCAAGAGAGGCAAAAACAATGGTTGGTAAAACTGCTAGTGACTTAGTGGCACCAAACGTACCAACAGTCATTATATTCTTCACCATCACACACTCATGGTAAAATAAATAAATAAATAAATTGAAAAGCTATGTTCCCTCACAAATGCCCTTAATGAAACAATAAAAACTATTAATTTTATCAAATCTTAATCTTTGAAAGTACATCTTTTTTATATTGTAATGAAATAGGAAATAGCATAAAACACTTCTGCTGCACACCAAAAATGGCACAAGGGAAGACTGGTGCAATCTTTGAGTTGCAAGCTGAAGTAACCTCTTTTTTCATGGAACACCATTTTTACTTGAAAGAACAACTGATAGACAAACTATGGCTATTCACACTTGAATACTTGGCAGATATTTTCTTGAAAGCAAACCAAATGAGCCTGTCACTTCAAGAAAAGCAATTGTCAGTATTTCTCGCAATGATAAAATTTGTTTTTTCAAGCAAAATAGTATCATTTTAGAAAACTTAGTTATGCCACCATGAGCTTGGCAGCTTCTCAATACTTAATGACTTTTAAAATTTTAACAAATGTGATTTTTTGATATTGTAGAATTAAATGTGTCAACATTTGGAAGGTCTGCATAACTCTGAATCAATATTTTCCAAACGACCAACACGTTAAAAAATCACACAATGGGTAAAAGATCCATTCAAAGTCCAAGGTAGGCCAAGAGACTTTAATGTAATCAAGTGTATAAAGTTCAATGGTAAGGTTTCATATCCCACACTGCAACAAACCTTGAAGAATTTACCACTTACTGAGTTTTGGTGTATTAACAAAGAAAAATATCCATAACTATCTAAAAAGGTTGTCACAATATTTCTTCTTTTTCCAACTATTTATCTGTGTGAAGCCTGGTTTTCTTCATATCCTTTAGCCATTAAAGAGACTTGCAAAAAAGTAAAATAATGCCATTCTTCTCACCAATTTATGTATTAGAAAAGATAGGTTTCAAAGGGAAAAATATATTTATATCAACATGCATTATTGTTATTATTACTATTTACTATTTTTAATGAAGTCATAAATACAGATTTTTTGAAAAGAATTTCAGTTCTAAGTTCTAATATTGAAATGTTGATAGCTATAACTCACATAAACAAAAGTTGTTGGGGTCCTCAATTATTTTTTAAAGTGTAAAGAGGTGTTAAGACCAAAAAATTTTAAGAACTGCTGAGCTAAGAATATAGTACCTTAGAATCACAAGTCATGATTCCAGCTGATCTGGTACAATTTCTTTCCTTTCACAGACTGAAGGACAAGAGCCATGTACTACCCACTATGAGATTTTGTCAGCCTAAGATTACTTTAGATTCTTTCTGCATGACATGAAATTTAAATATTCCAGGAGGCCCTTTCCTTGGAAAAATAGAAGACCATGGCCAAGATTTTACCATTTGACCCAAACCCCTGGGTTTTATATCTCTATTGCATCTGAAACCAATAAAGTTAACCATTCTGTCAACAACCGTCATCCACTTACCATCCATTTAATAAAAATATAATCAAACCTGTATGTTGCACTGTGATAAGTCCTGGGAACAAAAGGGGGAGCACAACTCACACATGGTCCCCACATTGATGGGGCTTACAAGTTAGTGAAAAGAAAAAGAAAAGAAAAACACTATGAGAAAATGACACAAATGAAAGGAAGAGTGCTCTGCGAAGGAAAGGTATTCAGGGAAGTGGACTTGGCCCAATGGATAGGGCGTCCATCTACCACATGGGAGGTCCGCAGTTCAAACCCCGGGCCTCCTTGACCCATGTGAAGCTGGCCCATGTGCAGTGCTGATGCACTCAAGGAGTGCCATGCCACGCAGGGGTGTCCCCCACGTAGGGGAGCCCCATGCACAAGGAGTGTGCCCTGTAAGGAGAGCTGCCCAGTGCAAAAGAAAGTTCAGCCTGCCCGAGAATGGCACTGTACACATGGAGAGTTGACACAAGATGATGCAACAAAAAGAGACACAGATTCCCGTGCCACTGACAATAGAAGCGGACAAAAGAAGAACATGCAGCAAATGGACACAGAGAACAGACAACTGGGGTGGGGAAGGGGAGAGAAATAAATAAAAATTTAAAAAAGAAAGGTATTCAATGCTACAAGCATATAAAATGGGGGCGCTCTCGCTCAGTGGAGAATTGGGGTAAGATTTCCTGGAGAGCAGTAGCATCAGCTTCACCTGGCAGCTTGTTAGAAAATGCCCCATCTGAGACCTCTTCCAGACCTACTGAAGAAGAATTTGTAGTTTAGCAAGCTTCCCAGGTGATTAATATTTGAGAAGCATGACCTGCTCTAAAGAATGGGATTAAATTAGACGAAGCAAGACGTATTCAGGCAGAGATAATAGACACAGGAAAGGCCCTATGGTCAGAGAGAGTTTGGCATGTTTGAAGAACTCCAAATTACTGTGGCTGGAAGAGAGTATGAAGGGCATAGTGCAAGAGGTGTCAGAGGTTGGCATACACTACTAAATTTGGCCATGAGTAAACCGAGGACTTAAAAGGGACTTTGTCTCCTAAATCTATCAGGCATGACTTTCTGGCACTAAACTGCTTTCAAAACAAACAGAACAATTAGATACTCTTCCTTTTATAGTTGCTGAAGGGCAAATTCCTTTAATTCCAGTGAAAGAACCAAGTTCTCATAGCATTAGCGGCAACAGCTCTGGTTCCCCACAGTGGCAACAGGACAGGCTTGCAACACCTTCATCTGAATGTGTAAGAAATCATATGAACATCTTGATGCCTAAGAGGGCCCTTATTATCAGACAATATGAACTCAAGAGAGGTAGTGACTCACTCTGGATCTTGCACAAACCTCAAGGCACAGTATACTAGAGCCCCCTGATAACAAACAGGTCACAATGTCACTGACCCTCATGAACAGTTCAGTGCTTGGGAAACTGAGTGAAACGTGACCCCAAAAGCTTGTAAAACCCAGTAGACTGCATTGCAGGAATTTCACCAACAGCCGATATCAAATATTTGTGAGGGAGCAACTTTAATGTTGCTTCAGGTATTCATAGATGCCTGAGCACGGGAGGAGCCAATCAGGTCCTGCAGACCCCTCTGTGTTACCTAAAGTTTTGTGGTATGAAGACCCCCCAGTGAGAGGGAAGAATCATGATGTGGACTTATGCTAGAGAAGAGAATTCATATGTGAAGCACCTCAGCAGCAGCTTACGCTGCTAGGAAGGATAGGCATACCTTGATTACTACAGAGAAGAGTTTCAGCGAACAATCCCTAGAGCAGTTAGCACTTCACCCTTAAGACTAAAATGTCTAAGATGGAGGAAGCCCAGGATTGGGATTTATGGGTCTGTGAGGTAATTTCTTACTCTTGCAGCACTACAAGGACCCAGGTGTGCTGGCAAAAGTTGCCTGTATCATAAACTAAAAATAAAGATGTAGGCCTGTATTAGTCAGCCAAAAGGGTGCTGATGTGAAATACCAGAAATCTGCTGGGCATTATAAAGAGTATTTATTTGGGGTAGGAGCTTACAGTTACCAGGCCATAAAGCATAAGTTACCTCCCTCACCAAAGTCTATTTGGAGCAATATGGCTGCCCATGGCTGTGAGGGTTCAGGCTTCCTGGGTTCCTACATTCCTGGGGCTTGCTTTTCTCTGGGTTCAAGGTTCCTTTCTTCCTGGGACTGGCTTCTCTTTCCTCTGCGTGCTGACTTCCTGGGGTTCCAGCTTAAGTCTTCAGCATCAAATTCTAACATCAAAACTCCAATGTCAGAAACCCTCAACTCTGTTCTTCACCATGCCTTTTATCTGAATCCCCACCCAACCAAGGGGTGGGCACTCAACACCCTAATGATACTCAATCATGCCCAGGTACAGATCAGATTACAAGCATAATCCAATACTTCTTTTTGGAATTCATCAATTACATCACATTGCTATAAGGCCCATGTTCATTTTCCCTACAGTTGAAGTTCTAGACAAATGACAGACAATAGGATTGTGCCCTTTATGCTCTGTCAGAGGGACTAAAAGTTTTCTCATTCTCTGAATGGCTGTATCGAACTCTGTAATTCTTTTCCCAGACTTGCCTGGAGAAAGAAGAGAAAAACATTCTTCCGACAAAGATATGATCAACTTTCTTGTCTTTTTCATGGTTAATGGAAGCTGCATTGGGGGTCACACGTGGAACCCAAATGACCAGCTCTAGAAATCAAACCTATGATGAAAACAAGCATTCTGCCTGGTCCCTTTGTGAAAATCACTGATGAACAATCTATTAATCTTAGGACATTAAAAGTTTCCTTGCAGAACAGGGAAAAGCGCAGTCAAAATTATTTAAACATACCAGGAAACTGTTTTAAATTAAAAAAAAAAAAAAAGGAACAGATCATCTCAGCAACCATGATGGTTTCCAATGAGTTTGAATTTGAGAGCATTCTTTTGGCTAAAGAGGTTTGCTTCCTTGTGTAAGGTCAAGAAATATCCACAAGCCACTTCAGGGGTAGGAATCTTCAACTAACTTTTGGCACCCACTCAAATCTAACCAAAGGGGATAAACACTTGGTTTAGCTGAACAAATGTTTTGGAGCACTCTATGTCTGCCACCACCAACCTCAAAGACTGGGACAAGGACAATGTAAACAGGATCTGACTTTCAATGCTGGCTGTCTAGTTATAAATCTCAAACTAACTACTTCACTTAAAAATTATTCATTATGTGTAATCTGCTCTATTATTGTCCCCATCAATGTCTTCTAAACTAATCTCCACCTTGGCCTCTTCTCCTCTGTGTTTCAACTACTCTGGTCACCTTTACGCATGCCTTTACCTGGAAGCCTCTTTCCTACATTCCCTCTTTTTGCCTTTAGATCTCAGTCCAGCGCTCCCACAATTAGGGAAGGTCCCTATGCTCAACTGCACTTTGTAATTACATATGTATATGTGACTATCTGGTGACTGACTCCTGCACTCCCACCCACCAGCGGATGCTCTGTGAAGCACTTGCAACAGGCCCAGATGCTACAGCAAGGGCTTCGTCATATAACAGAGAGGAAGAAAATGAAGTGAATTAAGCGTTTCAGTTGCTGCTCACAGTATGCATGACACAAAAGGGTTCTGGAGGCCATTTTACCTGTATGGAGAGTATTTCAGAGAGAGATGTTGACAAGGCCAAAGGTAGAGGGCTGTACAAGTCTGTGGTCGGTTATTCCCAGGGTATCGGGTCTTTGGCAGGGAGTAGAGAAAGGGCGAGGCTAGAGAGGAAGTGAGTCCAGATCACAGCAAGTCTTTGTATGCCACGTTGGAGAGTGCAGGCTTCTGCATAAAGCAGGGCATTGGAGAAGGCAGGGCTCCCTTTTGGTTACAAACATGCCAACTCCAAACATGCCTCTGTGGAAACTCAGGCCATAATCCTCGCCCTGCCCTCATGCCAAATTTCCCATAAGCAGTCTAGGCATTCCGCTCAAGGGAGCAAAAAGGCGTGAGCAGCTTTTGCACGCATTCCAAATTGATTCCTACGAGCCATCACAAATCAATCAGCCCAGGGAAATGAGAATCCAGAGCTCACGGCTGGGCACAGACAACCAAGTCTGTCTGATTCACATTTTGTTTTCTTGTTTTATTTTCATGACATGATGAAGAAACTTAGTTCTTAATTTTTTAAAGTGGGATTAATTTAATGATGGGAATATCATGACCATGGTTATGATTCCAAATCTCCTTAGAAATTAATCTAGTTGTGACAGTCAGGTCATTAAAAGCAGAATCTTTTCCAGGCTGCTAGAGTCCCACTGAACTATAGTTTTAACTAGACTCTCAATGCATCTGGATGGGCTGGGCTGAAGGCACGATATAATAGACACAGCTATGGGTGACTGGATCCTGCCTAGATACCTTCAACGAAGTAGAAATGGAAAGAGAACATTTGCGCTGAGACTGTGCTGTAATTTATCATGTGTAATGACTTGAAATTGGGGCTTTGCAAATGAAGTACCTCAAAGTCATCTTATCAGAAAAATAAGCTAGTCTCCAATATAAGATGGGAGACAGCTACGTTGGATCTAAGTTAAGAAGAAAGAGAACATAAAGGGGGGATTCTTTTCAACTGTGCAATTACAGTGTGGTCATCAGACTAGATGCTGGGAATATTCAGACAAATAAAACTTGATCTCCCAACCTGCAAGGAACATTAGAAGGGCAGAAAGGGAGACAAAGATAAACTTGACTAGAGTAAAACTGATCATGAGACCAGTTACTGTATTTTACACTGGAGGAAAAAATGAAGCCAGCATTTGAGAAGTATTTCTAAACTGTGAACTAGCCAGTGAGGAAGATGGCTATTGGCCATGGCATAGATCACTAATAATGCATACTAGATTACATCTAGGAAACCAGGCAGCCTGTGACAGGAGAAAAAGAAGAAAGAACTCAGCACTAGTTTCCCCCAAAGCACATTAAGGATTGTCCTCAACTGCTGAATACCCTCTGCCAAAATTCTTAACAACTAAAATTTATTGGTACTATCCAGAACAATGTATATTCTACACTGATGACCTTTTTTCTCAAGGAATGCAATAACATATTTAGCTGTGGATACCCACAAAGAGGTAAGCAACAACATCAATCCTTTCCCTACAATTTTGAAACTCACAAAAACTTGTGAAATTCTGTAGAAAAAGAAAAATCACTTAAACAGCAACCATGGGAAAATATCACTTAGATGTTTGCAATTTGAAAAGGAATAATCATGTTTCATGAAATTCAAAGGGAAAATAAAATACATTAGAAAGAGAGAACTGCGTAAAGGAAGCTATACACCAACTCCCATCATCTTGGTTTCAGACTATAATTATGCTTATGTGGGGGTAGAAGGTAGTGGGAAAATAAATAGGCTCAGGACTCAGGTGGGAACAAGTACAAATCCTGACTTTGACACTTGATAGCATGTGACTTTGGCAAGTTATGAAACTCTTTCAGCCTCAAAGTTCTCCTCTGTAAACTAAGAACCCCAATATCTCCTTTTGAGGATTTTTGCAATTATAATAGATACTGTATCTAAAACATCCGGCACATAGTAGGCCTTCAACAAATGCAAAGTGATTTTATTATTCAATTCATTATATTCTTCAATGAATTTTGAACAGGGATAAATAGTGATGAGGACTTTTCTCTCTGGCCGGGAATGGCCAATATAGCTCCACGTTCTTTTAACAGCCCAGAGAGAATACTCAATTCATTCACCCTGAAGGTATTTCTCCTAACACTTCCAGGGTAACTTGGGAATTGGGGCAAGCATCAAGGCTGAAGCATTATCACCAAGTTGAGGGCCAGAAACAGAGACCAAAAAGCAGTTATAAACAGCAAAGGAGAATACAAAAATGCAAAATAGAAAAAGCCATATTCCACAAAATATCAAACATTCTCAGCAGAGATAAGAGATCAAAGTTGTCATTTTGGAGCCCAAACTCCATGCCAGAAACTGGACATGCACTTTGCATGCATAAACTCACTTAATCTTTACAACATGACTCTGGGATAGGTCATACTATTCTCTCCATTTTATAAACAAGGACATTGAGGCTTAGAAGTCAGGTAATTCATAGGAGTTTCCCCAGCTGATAAGAGATGTAATTGGGATTTGAACTCAAGTCTGTCCGATTCCAGAGCTTCCACTCTTAAACTCTGTTCGATTTCCAAATACATCAATGGAAAACCAATTACACAGGTCATTGCCTTAGATAAGCCAAGTAAATTATTCCCCAAATACTAGGCTTAGTCTTCCAGAGTTTGATTTTGGTTCATTCTGTAAAGTATGAATCTCAACTGGGATGTACTTAAGGGCTTCAGCTTTGATTGCAGAGTGCTCCTCTTTGCTAGTTCTTCTCACTTTTAAATGTCACTTTTTCTCATGGCTCCCAAGGCCCTACCTAATCTGGTCCCTGCTTAGCTCTCCAAACTCAACTTATACCAATACTAACCTAACTGTTCCTTTAATAGGCTAAGTGTTTTCCCAGGCCTGGGAGATTCCTGCCTCAAGGCCTTTGCACTTACTGTTCTCTCTGCCTGGAAGAATCTTCCTCTAACTCTTCACGTGGCTTTGCTCTCTCACTTTGTTCCAGTATTGGCCTAAATGACCTCCTCAGAGAGGCCTCCCTGGCCTCCTGATGTAATATCCTTCCCCGTCTACCCCCAATACTCTGACCACTTACGCTTACCTGACAGCACTTAACACTACTAAATTATCTTCTTAATAAGCAGATCTATATTTTTATACTATGTATTTTTTTTTATTCACTGCTCTATTCACAGGACATAATACAGAGTAGGGCTTAACAAATATTTGTGAATATTTACCTCTCCTCAATTAGAATGTCAGCTCCATGAAAGCAGAGCCTTTATCTGTCTTGGTCACTGCTATCTCCCCATGCCTAGAATAGAGTCTGGCATATAACAGGCATACCTTGAAGGATGAATAAGCGAAAGAATTCTAACAGTCCTGTAGAGACTAAGCCAATTCGCATCTAATAGGCAATATAACAGAGTGGCCATCTGAACTCATGTTTGAATAGCTCAAAATCACCCACGATCCAGACAAAGGTCACACTCCTGGGGATACATATTAGATCCTCCCCATCCAGATGCCCTGGAGCCAGGCAACAGCTAGTTTGTTCTTTTAAAGGGGCAAAGATAATGTGAAGCAGTATGTGCCCAGGTCTTGGGCACCAGGAGAATTCTCCATCTCATCCCCTGTCTCTAGGATCCCCACATTCCCTCACTGATGGCCTGGACAGGGCAAAGGCTGCATAAGACAGCTCACCTTCCCTGGCATGCTGCACCATTGGACCGATCTCCACAGCCCTTCAGTGATAAGGGTGGAGGGAAATGATTCCAAAGGCAAAGCAGGCTCTTTGTGAACACTATAGCTCTATGTCAAGGAGCCACTGAGATGCTCCAAGTGCTTGCTCCACAGCCCGAATGTTGCACGTATGTTTAAAAACACACTCATTTGACCCGGTCTGACAGTGAGAATGGTTTGTATGGAGTCTACAATACCAGACCGGCTGCGCTTTGTCTGGCAGACACTGCAGGTGTTTTCAGTTAAATGTGATAATCAAATTAGCCACACAATACTGTTAACTCTGAAATGACAAACTGAGCTTCCTGGGTGATCTCCCCATCTGCTGTTCTTCCATGCTGAGTGCAAAGACCAAAGCGCCTTAGCATTCCATGCTGAGTGCAAAGACCAAAGAGCCTTAGCACAGGAGTAGAGGCTAAAGTGAAATCCAGCCAACAGAAGTTAAAAAGAAAAAACTAATAATAAAAGAAAATTTTCAGGGAGGTCTCTGCTCTAGCAGGCTCAAAGGGAGACAATGCTGACTTCAGAGTAGGTCAGGGTAAATAAATTAACATTTCCCAATCCCACCTTACCTCACCTAACATGCTCTGTTGTTCAACTGTGTATAGATTCCTCTTGTCCTCCCAACCTTTTACTCCTTTTGAATTGATTCTATCCTGAGTAGTGGCTAATCTTAGTACCTTCAACAGAGTGCAAGTTAGAGAGAGAGAAAGGTCTTCAGCCAGACTGGTTAAAGGAAATTATTTGCATGAGTATTTTGGTGTTTCTGAAATAAAAGCAGAACCTTTGATAAAGTAAATTGATAATTTCAACATGAAAGGTCCAAATTTGGCTGGAAATTACCTTTTGGGAAACCTGCATTTGCAGGAGATAATGTGGACGAGTGGAGGATTGGTTCTATGAGACAAAAAGGCCAAGTTAACTCAGTTTATCACTACTAATATGCTTCAATAGCTCCACTACAACCACCTGTTTCACCAGTCAGCCAGCAACAGAGAACTTAGGAAGCCGAAGGGTTGCATGCTAACAGGGTCTCTAAAGTTGCTTTTCCAGTTAGAAAGCAAATCAAACCCAACTGTTCCTATTTTGCCATCCAAGTAAACAGAGCCAGCTTTCAGTTATTGATGTTAATGGAAGGAGAGGCAATTTTCAATTTATTCATGTTAAGCTGCAACTGAAACATTGCTGAAAGTTCTCTCTAAACCAAAATCCTGTCTTTGGAACCTTTTTTTTCCCACTGACTGCTATAAAATTCCAGAAAGAGTCCGAGATGGCAAACTAAAGAAAAAGCAAACCAATCTCTTCTGTCAATCACTGCCTACAGCTCAGGGAAACAAGGGGAAGAAGCCTGATCTGGATGCTGACAAAAAGTCCAAAAAAGGAACTTAAATCCAGCCAGTGTCAGGACTAGATTGAGGCGACAGACATCTGTGGTGCAAACTCGAACGGGGCGCACACTCTTAGCATCATTGCGGGTTTGTCTCCTTATATTTTGCACTCTAGGTGCCTCATTTGCCTCACCCTAGTCCCAGCCCTACCAGCCATAACATCTTTGTGTCCTGACTTATTTTAATTGCAACTAAACTTCATTTTGTATTTAGTTACCACAATTTCATTGGCTGGTTAACCCAGAAACATAATCTTTGTTAAGACTTTCTCTCTCTTATTTCTTAGCTCCCTCCCTCCTTTCTATCCACCCATTCACAGGAGATATGAAAACAGAGTAAATATGGGTATGTTTCATTTCAATGGTGATAAAAGATATGAGAGGGCATGCAGAGAATAAGTGACCTTTCGAGGTTTGCAGCAAAGGTGAGAGGCAATCAGGGGCTTAAGAATATTCCTAGCAACCAGGTTGCAGGAGGAGAGATGTGCTCAGCCTGACCCCAGAAGATTCTCTTGGCACCAACAGCTAGACACCCCTTCCCCCATTACTGAGGGGTCTCAGAGCAGTGACTATTTCTGGTCTTAGACCTCTCCGGGGAGGTCCAGAGGGCTAATGCAGACCAAGAGTTGGAAAGACAGTTCTCTCTGGTTCAGAAATTCCTCATGCCAATCAGAATTATCAGACTCATCCTCAAAAGAATCTTCCACAAAGAAGCTGGCAGGGCCTTATTAGCTTTGCAAGCCAGAAAAGGTGGCTTTCCATAGCCATGGTAACCTGTCAAAGCCAGGAGCCCCTAGAGCCTGTTTGCAGTGAGCGCTTTATGAGTTCTACCTACTGCTGCTTGGTCTGGGAGAATCAGGGCTATTTTATGAAGGCTTGTGTCACAGGTTTAAGACTCTTTACATTTTAGAATAAATGGAACCTGCCAAAGCCCCAGTGAGGACAATAAGAAGGACAGGTGCTGGGGCATTTCTATGTCAGATCTCACTTGGTGGTTCAACATCAGGCAGGTCATAATTCTATTAAGAGATTTCACTCTCTTGGTTCTTTTTTCTCCTCTTACACTCCAGGCTTCCAGTAAAGCTGTTCCAATTCTTGACCTAGAACACAATTGCACCAACTTCCACTCCAACTCGCATAACCTAGCTGCCTTCTGCTTAATCTTTTACAGCTCAGGTTAGATGGTAATGTACCAGCTCCCATAAACTTAATACATTCAAAGAACTCAGGACAGTGCCTGGGACAGAATAAGTGCCACATTAAGTATTCTGTATCTGTATCTGTCCACTGCTCCAAAACAAAAAAAACCATGTTGGGTATATAAACTGATTCAGCCACGGTGGAGAAGAATTTGGCATCATCTAAAGAAACTGAAGCTGCACATAATCCCAGCAATTCCATTCCTTGGAAGAGAACCAAACTCACACATGTGCAAGGATGTTCACTGCAGTTTTGTTTATAATGGTAAAAAATTAGAAACAACTCTAAGTGTGGATCAATAGGGAAAAGGATAAATAACATATAGCTTCATTTATGTAGCATTTAAAGAATGAAACAGAATTTATCTCAGGAAGATAAAATGGATTGAAAAATAAAAAATACAAGCTGAAAAATGAGAGTATATGCTGATACTATTTATGGAAATTAAAACTTACACAAATATCATATACCTATATTTGGACACAGAAAAAATGAATTTTGGATCAAGATGGTGGAGTGGATATGACTCAAGCAGTTGAGCACCTGCTTCCCACATAGGAGATCCCAGGTTTGGTCCCTGGTGCCTCCTAAAAACAAAAACAAACAACAAGCAAACAAACAAGAAAGTCAACTCAGGGGAGCTGATGTGGCTCAGTGGTTGAGCACTGGTTTCCCACAAATGAGGTCCTCAGTTCAATCCCCAGCCCTGGTACCTCAAGAAAAAAAAAAAGATGGTAGAGTGAAAAGTCCCAGGGCTCTATCCCCACAGAGAAGCTTTGAGCAACCAGCAATAACTGGAAGAAACAGATTTTGCAAAGCTAGAGGAGACAGTTAAAGAATTGCAAAAACAGGGCAAGTGCCAAATCAAACAAAGAGTCAACTTAAGAGGTGTGATATGGGGGTATTTTCGGGACTTGGAGTTGTCCTGAATGATATTGCAGGGACAGAGGCAGGACATTATATATCCTGTCATAACCCACTGAATGGACTGGGAGAGAGTGTAAATTACAAGGTAAACTATAATTTATGCTGTGTAGCAGTTCTCCAGAATGTATTCATCAAATGCAATGAATGTGCAACACTGATGAAAGAGATTGTTGATGTGGGAAGAGTGGGGCTGGGGGTGGGGAGTGGGGGTATATGGGAACCTCTTATATTTTTAATGTAACATTTTATGTGATCTATGTGTCTTTTTTAAAAAGGATAATAATAACAAAATTTTTAAAAATTAAAAAAAAAAAGCAGTAGGATCTCCTTGTGGCCTTGCTGGCCCCTCCCCCACCCTCTCACTGACTCTGTATGGAGCTGGCATGCATTCCCAGTTTGCAGTGCAGGTCCCTGGTCCTAGTTTCAGATGGAGGAGAGTAACCCTCATACAAATAGTGGGAGCATGTATGCCTGGTCCAGTCTGTATGGTAGAGGCATGAAAGACTGAATTAGGACACTCCTCATGGACTCTTGGGCAACTGCTTGGGGCAAAGGCTTCCTGGCTGTGGGGCATACAAAGTAGTGTTGAGGACCATGAGGAACACTGTTTCCGAGGGGTTTCCAAGGGAAAAGAGGTCTTTGTTTTAAATGTGGCAGTCATAGAGCCACACACACACATGCCCAGGAAAAGAAGCACACGCAGAAAGAATCGAAGAGGACCCTATATTTTCACTTTAAGCTATTCTCTAAACTCATTATATGGCTGAACTCTGAAGAAGAGCACTAACACAGGACAATATGCAAAGACTGGAAAAGGTGTTTTCCTTTATTTCTTTTAGCTCCTGACTTTCAGGAAATCTGTCATACCAGTAGTTGGATATAAGCTTAAGGAACAGATATCCCTGAGCCTAAATTCCAGCAATAACACAATAAAATATCAAAATGTCCAGGTTTCAAAAAAATATTACAAAACATAGAAAAAGGCAGGAAATGTTGGCTCATGTGAAGTAGAATATTAAAGTATTAGCAACCATCAATGAGAAAGACAAGATCTGGGACATACCAGAGAAAGACTTAAAAAAAAAATACACCTAATGTAAAGAATAAATAGTAGAACTATTTAATAGTCTTTCATCAAAAGTAACTACTGTTAAAAAAAATACAATTTTTAAAAAGTGCTATCATCAACAGTAACAAATGCTCCATACTAATGCAAATTGTTGGTGGTAGGTGGAACATGGGAATCCTGTATTTTAAACATGATTGTTTTGTATGCTCACAACTTGAAGAAGAAGAAGAAGAAGAAGAAGAAGAAGAAGAAGAAGAAGAAGCAAATTAGCATGCTCAGTGATAAAATCATTGCAATGGGCAGATCAGTTATATTTTACAAGGAACTAGGCAATATGGATTATTACAATAATTTTTATTCTTAGAATAATTAAAAACCTTCTATTGAAAAAAACATCTTAAATATGCTCAAAGAGGTAAAGAAAAATATGGAAAAATACTAAAGAAAATTGGGAAAATGATAGATGAACACACAAAAAAAATCAATAGATAGAAATTATGAAAAGGAACCAAATAGAGCTGAATACTACAATACAGAAATGAAAACTTTCCTGGAGGAGTTCAACAGCAGACTGGAGCTCACAGAAAAAAGAATCAGTGAATTTGAAGATAAAACATTTGAAATCATGCAGTCTGAAGAGCAGAAAGCAAAAGAAATAGAAGTGAACAGAGCCTGAGTAAGCCATGGGAAGCCATAAAAAATACTAATATATACATTGTGGGAGTCCCAGAAGGAGAAGAAAGACAGAACCAGGAAGAATATGCAAAGCAATAATGGCAGAAAACTTTCTAAATGTAATGAAAGACCTGAATATACACATTCAAGATGCTCAATGAACTGCAAACAGGTTATACCCAAATAGACCCACATCGTGACACATTATAATCAAACTGTCAAATGCCAAAGATAGATTTCTGAAAGATACAAGAAAAAAGCAATGTGTCACATACAAGAGAACCTCAATAAAATTAAGTGCCAGTTTCTCATCGGAAACCATGCAGGCAAGAAGGCAGTAGGATGATATATTTAAAATGCTGAAAGGAAAAAAAGGCTAACCATGAACTCTATATCTGGGAAAACTGTTGTTCAAAAATGAGGGCAAGATTAAGATATTCCCAGATAAATAAGCGCTAAGGGAGTTTTTCAATACTTCAAGAGTAGTGAAAAGATACTTCAAGGCTATCATTTCTAGCCCTTCAAGAAATGATAAAGGGAGTTCTGCAGGTTGAAAGGAAAGGACATTAGATAATAGAGCAAAGCCACATGAAGAAATAAAGATCTCTGGTAAAGGTAACAACATGGGTAAATATAAATGCCTGTAACACTGTGTTTTTCTTTGGTAATGCTACTGTTTACTTCCTACAGGATCTAAAAGGTAAATGCATAAAATGTGATGCTAAATCAATGGGTTTGGACTCTTAAGATATAAATATATAACTGTGAGAAGAACTACATAAAGGTGAGGGGATGGAGGGATATAGGAACATAGATTATATATGCCATTGTGATTAAGTTGGTAATATAAATGAGATGGTTACAGATTTAGGATATTAAATTTAAAACCCCTAGTAACCATACAGAAAATATCAGAGAATATGCAAACTCCTAAAAAAAAAAAAAAAGATAGTAAAGTATAGGTAATCAGGAGTAGGGGAGGGAAAGGGGAGTTAATACTTAAAGGGTGTAGAGATAGCTCATGTAACGCATGAAGGTACTACAACATTGTGAATGTGATTAATCCCACTTAATAGTATGCTTGGAAAAGATTGAGATGGAAGATTTTGTTCTACACATATTCCACAATTAAAAAAAAAAGAGAGAGAGAGATATTAATTAAATGCAATAACGATCCTGGATGGGATCTAGTAAGGGAGGATAAAAGGCTTAAAAAGACAATATTATAACATAAGAAAATTTGGAATATAAACTGTCAGCTTTATATCAATGTTAAATATGTAGAACTTGATAATTGCATATAAGGTGGTCACATAAGTGAATATCTTTGTTATTAGGAGGGGGAGGGGGAAGGGGAAAAGGGAAGAGGGAGAGAAAGAAAGATGGACTGTAATATTGACAAAATGATATGGCAAATGTGGCAAAATGTTAAAAATTGGCAGATCTGGGTATCTGGGAGGTGGTGTATGTTGGAGTTCTCTGTGTGGGTCTTGTATTATTTTTTCTATTGTCCTATAAGTTTGAAATTGTTTCAAAATAAAAAACTTAAAGAAACAAATGAGTTTTAACACATCAAAATGTAGTTCAGGAGGATACACACTAAAATTCATGTTAATATTAATACTTTCCACTGTAGGGCAAAGGGAATGGAACTGGGGAGGGACTAAAAGAGTTTCAATGCTAACTGTTGAAAGAGAGGAGGGTTGAGGAGAGGGAATAAATATGACAAATGTTAACAACTGCACTGTAGATTCTGGGTGACATATATCTTATACAAATACATGCACATATAAATATATGTATATGAAATATGAGAGAATTAGAACAAAACATACAAATATATATATTCTCGAGTCTATAAATATATCTCTTATAAAATATGTTTTGTATGTTTTGCTCTAATTTTGTCCTCAAAATAAAAAGAAAGGAACAGAAGAGGGAAAAAGGGCATGTTTTGGGAAATCAGAGGAATTCCATCACGTTCTCATGGGAAACTTTAAGAAATTCTGTGTTCTTCAAGGGCTGATAGGAAAGAGAAAATTGTTTAAACTATAAAGTTACTAATAATTTTTAAAATTGAATCTTTAATCAATATTATTCTTAGTAGTAGTTCTCAGACTTATATGCATAGAAATCACTTGGGGGAGCTTATTAAAAATACAAAGTCCTACCCACCCCTAACCCCCTTTATGCTTCAGAAGATTTTGAATGAGGCCCAGTGATTTCCTTTTTAAAAATTCCCTGGTTCAGGAGTTAAGCCTTTATTAAACGAACTAAGAAACATTATTTAAAAATAAAACTTAGAGCAAATGAAAATTGCCATTTTTAACCTGAAAGGCTATTCCCTCTTGCCCATAATTGATTGGACCCTTAAAAGAAAACTTTATATTTTGATGATAATCTAAAAAAAAAAAATCATTCTATACAATATTTGACTTACACTGCTGTATATTGACCATGTACTAGTGAAATAATTTTTTAGTGCCATTGAAATGTTAAGGCATATTTGTTAATATTATGACAACTCTCAATCTGGTAGCAATGAACTTTAATGGAAAAATTCTAGCCATATAATTAAAAGCAACCAAGTGTAGAAAAATGCAGCTTCGAGCTATCAAGGCTTTGTTATCCCTTATCTAATGATAACCTCCTCTTTTCCTGCTTTTCCCAAGCAGAAAGGGGTCCACTCACTCAATTCCCACAGCCCCAACTCACACCTTTGCACAAGCAGGCAGAACTGTGCTGTCGTTCACCCGTGGACATGACCACACTCTTCACTAATCTGGGAGCTCCTCCTAACACAGAAGGTATTGTGTTCATCTTTGGATACCTATGTCTAGCACAGAGCCTGGCACACTCTAGGTACTTAATAAATATCCGTCAAATGAATTAGTAAATTTGAATAGGTCTTGGCTCCAAGATATACACGTGATATCTCTGGTACAGGAGTTGGCAGGCTCTTCCTGCAAAGGACCAGAGTACTTTAGACTTTGCAGCCGTATGGTTTCTCTAACAACTATTCAACTCTGCCACTGTAATGAAAAATCCAACATAGACAATATGTAAATGAGTAAGTATAGCTATGTTCCAGTAAAACCTTATTTATGAACACTAAAATTTGAATCTCATATCATCTTCATGTATCATGAAATACTAATCTTCTTGTGATTTTTTTCCCCAATCATTAAAAATTGTAAGAAAGCACTCAGTTGGTGGGCCATATATTAATAAAAACTGGCAGCAGAACTGATTTGGCCTATGGGCCAAAGTTTGCCAACCCCTGCTCTAGCAGATCTGGGCAGAAAGGGAGATGCAAGAGGTTCAGAATATCAGACAAGCTGGAATAGACTGAGTAGAAGAAAAAGAGAAGAAAGCAGTCTACGATGAGATGTCAGTGACTCTCAGAGTACCTGCAAATAGGACAAAAAGAAACAATGCAGAAACAAAAACAAAAGAACAATGCAAATTTTTTGTTGTTTTTTTTTCTTTTCTTTCAAACCATTACGTAATGGTAAAGCTCACATGTAATTAACTAAAGGCTAAGGAAGTAATTTTTAAAAACCTGGTATAGTTGAAAGCCATTAGTAACACTAACTAAAATGGAAAAAAGAATATCTTTAGGTTAGAGTTTTACCTAAACAGCATTGCTAAAATGTATTCTCATTTCTATCTGCTATCCACTTCTAGTAGAAATGCAAATGAGCAGAGAGATAGACAAAAAGTCAGGCAATAAAAGTAGACAAAAGGTATTCTTTCTCGAATGACCAAGGATTGACTGCCCTGTTCTCCCTAGCCCTGCTAAATAAAATCATAGATATCTTCAAAGTTACAAGGGGCTCAGAGTCACAGAATCTGCTCCATTCAATAAAAATATAACTTTTAAAAGAACACACAAGGTCATTTTATAAAAAGTCAAAAACAAGGAAGCCAAGAGAAGAAAACCCAAGTAACTAGAGATAAGGACAGTTAAGTGGATAGTCTCTAGACTCTGTTTTCCATGACTACATTGTGTGTGTATATTTCTTTTAATACAAAAAGAATCCATCTCATTTTGTAGATGAAGAAACCTTGGGCCTGGTAAACTTGCTTTAAGATCATATATAAAATTAGCTTTTTAAAACCCAGATTAGAGCCTCTTGCCTTTTGGACCTAGTTTCACCATCTCCCCTCCCCCCGGACTGTATAATAGAAACAATTAGCATCTTGGATACTTCAGTGTCTTATCCACATAGGTGCTCAATAAATTAATCCATGTTGAAACTCATGACACCAACTGGGCTGCCCCATTTCTTTATTTCGGCTAATGCTGTTCAAGCCAGTTTTACCAGAGGTGCTCCTCATTACTAATAACACAAGACAGAAGAGTTTTCAACTGGCTGTCAAATCCCAAAGAGCACAGGGGTTCAAGGACAACCTCCTATAAGAGTAACTGGCATGTACCTCGGAATTTCTGTTCCTGAAAGTGCTTCACCTTGGAATTTTTTCTTTTGGCTTTAGTTTTAATTTTTTTTATTAGAGAAGTTGTGGGTTTACAGAAGAATCATGCATAAAATACAAGATTCCCATATACTACCCCATTATTAACACCTTGCACTGGTGCAGTACATTTGTTACAACTGATAAGAGGACATTTTTTATAATTGTACTATTAACTATAGTCAGTGGTTTAACTTAAGATTTACTGTTTGTATTGTGCAGCTCCATGGAATTAAAAAAAAAATTCTTATTCTAGTAACATATATACAACCTAAAATTTCCCCTTTTAACCATTCAAAAATACAATTCAGTGCTGTTAATTATATTCACAACGTTGTGCTACCATTACCACCATCTATTACCAAAACCTTTTCATCGTCTCAAATAGAAATTTTGTATATTCTTTCAGCCTTATTTTAAATGAGACACTTCTCTGCATCCTTTAAGAAATGCATTGTTGCATCCCTCCTATTCCCAAGGGGAAGCATCTGCAGAAGCAGAAAGCATCAAGACATTTGCATAAAATTTGCCTTAAGTTTCGAATGAGTAAGATCTGTCTTAAACATGACAAACAATTTCTGCTTTGCCTATTCATGTCAAGAGTCACAGCACATTAATGACATGACAAGGAAAGGCCAGTCTATGGTTTTGCCAGGCTCTTTGCCTCATTAACCATCTGGCTAGGGCTGGGGAGAAGGACGTGGTGGGACAGGCAAGAATTTTGGAATAACTAGGTGACATGCGAAGCAGTACAAGTGGCAGTTCTAGTGAGAAGGGAAGTGCAACCTATCGGGTACCAAGATGGCATGGTCATCTTCCAATAGAGAGTACAAGAAAATCTTACTTGGGTAGACAGACTGAGAGGCAAGAAATCCCCATTCGCCTGATAACTTGAGGAAACATGTTTACTTGTACCCAGTTCTGGGGGCCGCGGAACCAAACCTGCATCTTCACTCCATGAAACACCACTGGAGATGATTCTGGGTCTGGGGTGCATTTGATAGCATGTTCTGAAGGGAAGCCAAGCTTTTTTGTGAAGTGCTTGGCTCATGATTAAACAGAATCCAGTGTTCTGGGGAACTAGGTATTAGAGAAATAGCTGAAATACCGTTTGTTGGTTTGTGCTTATCATTATATGGTCCCATCTTCCAGACAATGATGCACAGTAGGGCTTTACAGACACCTAAAAGATCCACTATAGTCAGTATTTCTGCCAAAGCCTGAAGCTTTCAATATAAAACAGGGATCCTCCAAGATGTATGACTAGGCTTCAACAAACATACCACTTATTAAAACCTGATAGTTTATCCTCCCAGCATCCAGTCTTTCCTTTGTGAACTGCTTCTCTCCTACTAAATGTGGTCCTACTAAAAATGTCAGCTGAGCATCCACCCCCCCCATTTGTCTTGCTACAGAAGTGGGTGCATTACCCAAGAGCAGACATTACAACTCTCCTCACTAGCACTCTTAACCTGCAGTGGAGTCGCAAGGGGACAAAGGCAGCTGAAGCAGAGGCAGAGACAAAAGTGGGTAGAGAGGTCTCTCCACAGGGGCTGTCCGTGAGTTCCCTGGATACATACAACGTATCAGATGGTATTATGGAAAAAGATAAAGCGATGTCAGTGGGTAGGGAGAATAGTGCGTACGGGTTGCAATCTTAGAGTGATCAAGTAGACCTCGTCGCCAAGAGGAAGTGCCAAGAGGAAGGTCTAAGGATGAGGGCCTAAATCCTTGGGCACAGCAAATGAGATTGAGAAGGAACAGCCAGGGAGGGAGGGGAGAAAACAGGAGAGTAAACTGTCCTGAGAGTCCAGTAGAGAGCATTTCAAGGAGGAGGGGGTAAGAATCTGAGTTAAATCTTTCAAAGTGATTAAATAAAGGAAGTGTGAGACTAAGTTAGCAACGTGAAGATGCAAGGCATTTCAGTGGAGTAGTAAGGTTGTAAAAGACTGAGCAGAAGAGGTTCAAGGAAGAGTGGGAGAAGAGGATTTGGAAATAGCAAGTATAGGCAATTATTTCAAGAAATTCTGAAGAAAATTCAAAGAGCAGAGAAATGGAATGGTATCTAGAAGGGGTTGTGAGATTGAGAAAGGTTTTTCATTGTTCTGATTTTTAAAAGCTGGAAGAAATTGCAACATGCTGTGTGCTGATGGGAATGATTCACCAGAGACAAAAAAATAATGATAAAGGAAAGATGTGGGAAATTGTTGGAGTCAAGTCCTATGGATGCAAGTACGAATTGCCTCTAGTGCCCAAGTGGATGGTGAGAGTACTAACAGTTCATCTATAACAAAAAGAGGGAAGGTAGAAACATGGGCATGGGTGTGGATATGCTGATGGTAGCCTGCGGAAGTTATTTTCTGGCTGCATCTATCTTCTCCATGAAAAATAAAGCAAGATGTGAAAAAATGATCTGAAAAAGAAGAATGAATGGCCTAGGGAAATGTAATAGGATGCCAAGCAACTGTGAAAGCCCTTGAGGTTGTTTTCCAATATCTGATGGTTCAGCTCTATGTTCAAATATGTGATTGACTCAGAAGACTTCCAATAAATTCCCTCCTTCTACTTTATTTTAAATTAGTCAGAGTTGACTTTTGTTGCTTATAACCAAGGAATTAAACAAATATTCCAATTCTTTCTTGAAGCCTAGGGTACCCCAAATCTGACTTTTGAAAAGTAGTGATCCTATTCTACTAAATATATTTGTCTCCAAGTACATAGCAAGACCTGCTGACAACATACTGACAATACCAAATATTTGGGGTTCTTCTGTCAACTACTGAGTAGAATCAGGAAATAATGATTTATATTTACAATGCTGAGTTGGAAACTAAATCAGTATACTAGACTACTTGAAGAAAAACATTCTTGTACATGTGAGAAAGCAAAATGAATCGATACCTGTATTAGTCAGCCAAGAAGGGCTGATGCAAAGTACCAGAAATCTGTTGGCTTTTATAAAGGGTATTTATTTGGGCTAAAAGCTTACAGTTACAAGGCCCTAAAGACTCCAACTCAAGGTTACTTCCTTACCAAAGTCTGTTGTGTTGAAACAAGATGGCAGGCCATGTCTGCCAGGGTTCAGTCTTCCTGTTCCCTCTTCAGGCTCCGTGGTCACAGCTCCTTCTGATCTCAGCTGTAGGCTGGAGGGCTCATATCTTTCCAGGCTCTGCTGCCGTGGTCTCTTCACAAGGTCAGCTGTAAACAATCAGGTGAATGGCTCATCTCTCTTCCTGGGGCTGCAGGATCAAAGTCCTCTCCTCTTTCATGTCTGTGGAGCTCTCTCTTCACGTTGTGTATCTTATTCTGCATGTCTACTTCTGTGTTCTTGATTGAGCATCCATTTATATAACCTGCCAAAGGGGTGGGGACTCAAACTGAGAGGCCCTAATCTCAATCTCAGCATAATTTAATCAAAGGCATCTCAGTTGACTCTATATAGACAAACAGCATCATGCCCAGAGGAAAAGACCAGTTTACGAACACAATCAACATCTCCTTTTGGAATTCCTAAGCAATATCAAACTGCCATACAGCCAGTTTCTTGATTCCACCCTCATCAAGCATCTATGTGGTGACTGATCTCCAGACTTCACCCTCCAAGAACATTGGGGTGATGGCCACACTTTCCCTGACCTATAGGGAACATGTTCACCCCTCTCAGAGTACTGGGGTGTTAAGCTCACTCTCCCCAACACTTGGGGAATATGCTCCACCCTCTCTATAGCCTGGGGAAGCAAAACTCTCCCTGAACAATGGGCTGGAACATCCACCCTTTTCAAATGCTAGGGCAAACTCACCCTTTCCAAACATGTGGGAGGAGCCCTTTTCTTGGCCAAAGGAGATGTCTTAATTCCAGACCTCAGCTTCCATGGTTTAACTCTTAAAGCCACTTTCCTTTCCATCTCTCCCCTCTAAGTCCCTTTTAGTCCAGACTAATAGTGATTTTGTTCATACAGCTTTCTCAAAAAGCTTGTTGGTTTAACATGCAGGAAACAGGAGTCCAAGCCATCAGACAGTAATACTTTCCACAAGTCTTTCCTAGATAACTGTATTTTCAATTCTGAATTACAAATTCCAAGTTTAGTAAATTCCTCAAATGGGGCACTATTGTCTGGGGGATTGATTTCCAGAGGCTTGGAATTTCTGGAATAATTTTCTGTTTTCTTTGTGCTCAAGAGCTCAGTTCTCAGCTTATCTCTCTTGCCTGGCATTTTACTATAAGCTGCAAGGAGAAGCCAGGCTGCACTGTCCACATTTAGTTTGGAAATATCTTTGGCTAAATGTCCAAACTTGTAGTTTTCAAATTCTACCTTCTGTACAACATCAGGAGTCAATCTTGCTAAGTTCTCTGTGACTTTAAAACATGGATCACCTTTCCTCCAGGTTCCAATAATAGTTTCATTATTTACTTCTAAGGTCTCATCAAAAGTCTCTTTAGTGTCCATATTCCTACCAAAGTCTCTTCAAAGCAATCTAGGCCTTTTCTGTCAAGCACCTCAGAATTCCTCCAAAAAATACCCCTTACCAATTTATAAAACTGTTCCAGCATTTTGGTAATTGCAAAAGCACCACCCCATTCCTGGTACCTAATTCTGTGTTGGTCAGCCAAAGGAGTTCTGATGCAAAGAATCAGAAATCTATTGACTTTTGTTAAGGGTATTCATTTGGGGTAAAAGCTTACAATTACAAGGCCCTATAGAGTCCAAGAAACTATTACTTCCTTACCAAAGTTTCTTGTCACATGTTGAAACAAGATGACAAGCAATGTCTACCAGGATTCAGCCTTCCTCTTCCCTTTTAAGGTTCCATGGTCCCAACTTACTCTGATCTCAGTTGTAGGCTGGAGGGCTCATTTCTTTCTGGGCTCAGCTGCTCTGTTTGCTTCACAAGGTCAGTTGTAAACTATCAGGCAAATGGCTCATCTCTTCTGTGTCTGTGGAGCTCTTTCTTCACCTGTGTATCTTATTCCACGTGTGTACTTCTGTATTCTTGATTGAGCATCCATATATTTATAGCCCACCAAGGGGGTAGGGACTCAAATTGAGTTGCCCTAATGAGTGGTCAAATCAAAGCCCTAATCGCAGCATAATTTTAAGCAAAGGCATCTCAGCTGAATTTAAAACAATCAAAGGGTAACATGCCCAGAGGAACAGACCAGTTTACAAACACAATCAATATCTCTTTTTGGAATTCATAAATAATCTGAAACTGCCACAATACCAAAATTCAAACTATCTGATTATTTCTTCAAACCCTTTTCTGAGTTAAACTGGAAAAAGTGCCAAAGTATCTACCAAGAGTGAAGTTGAATATTTGCACAACTTTCCTTAGAGTACAGATTGATACCTCAGTTCAGATTTCAGTAACTCAGGGAAGAAAACCCATGTGAAGACTGCCCTACAGAGTAAACTGGATGGCAAAGAGAGCCTTTTACATAGTGGATGGTAGTGTTTAATCTGGGAATGGTATCTGAGGGGGTGGTCAAACTGAATAAGAAAGCAGGAAAATCAGTCTCTCCCACAAAGAAAAACATTTCAAAGATCACAAGGATGAGTGGAAATTTCCAGACTAAGACGAGTCTTCATGATATAATGTGTCCCTCTCCAGGAAATTACGAGTTATTAAACTGCAGCAAAGACAGCTGCTTCTGAGATGAAATCAGCCTTCCAACACCAGGAAGCAGGAGGCCTGAGGGTGAAGGGGAACAGGAGCTAACCTCCCATGGAAATCAGCCCCACACAGCTTGTACTTTCAAACAGGTGCACTGCTCCATGGGGCATTTGAATCATGAGGAGCCCTGAATACTCACAGGGAAGTGTGAGGTCTGGTGTAGGGTGTGACCTGAAACTAGATATGAACAACTCTTTCTCCCAGCTGGCCCTGAGCAGGCTCATCTTTTGCTAAGAAGGGTGAGATGCTCAGACCATTGGGTC
The DNA here is from genome assembly GCF_030445035.2 of Dasypus novemcinctus. Classification (NCBI taxonomy): domain Eukaryota; kingdom Metazoa; phylum Chordata; class Mammalia; order Cingulata; family Dasypodidae; genus Dasypus; species Dasypus novemcinctus. The sequence continues at coordinate 151,360,264 of NC_080674.1, read as the reverse complement.
AAATGCATACAAACTGCCAAGAAAACAAAAGCAAAGCAAAAATAAACACATGCACCCGCAAAAATCTCCCAAGTGGACAAGAGTCATGTGTGCTATGTGTTAAGCATCTAGTCCTGAAGTTTTTGCTTGCCAGAAACAGAAATGTAGAGAAGGCCCCATGTGGTCAGTAAGAATGCCTTGTGGTTTAATTGCTTGAACAGTTCCCCCATCTTCCTTCACCTTACGGCATAACACCATGATCCCCTGATTTCTCAAGCATATTATAGAAACTAACACATATTGAGAGTGTACTACTCTGTGTCAGATATTCTTCTAACAGCTTTATGTGGATTAATTCATTTAATCCTCACAACAACTCTAGGAGAGTAGGTGCTATTATTGTCTTATGTTGGGTTTCCCAAAATGCAAAGACTGAGGTAAAGACTTAGATGGCACTACTTTACTGGAGGATACTCAGAAGGAATGAGGGAGGGAGGCATGTGCTACTAAGCTGGCCATCACCTGGTTCAAGTGTCAACACTTGCTCAGTCTCTTGGGACTAGCTGCAAAGAGGATGGATAAAAACTGCTTCTCAGGATCCCCATCTCCCATTGGTCAGAGGTTTTCCCCACAGAGTGTGAACAGACTGTTGCTTCCAGGTTGTCTGTGTGCAGATGCCGGTCTGTGTTCCACTTTGTGTTATACCTCCCTGGGTGGAGAGGTTAGAAGCACAGGCATGTGGCATGATCGGGCTGCACCTGCACAAAGTGGATTCTAGGCCACAGAGAAGTGGGTCCTATAGTGGTGGCTGGAATACAGATAGGAGAGGCAGAAGAATCTGTTGTGTAATTTAACAGTTTCTGATGCAAGTATTATCATTCCCATTTTCAGTTGTGGAAACTCAGACACACAGAAGTGAAGTACTTTATACAATATTACAGAAAAGAGAGTTCAAAACCAGACAGGCTGGCTCTAGAACCTTCATTTTACCACTGTGCTCTCAGTCCCTACTGAAGAACTACAACTACCTAGAAGAAGGCTGCCAGTTGTCCCACTGCAAGGGCTATCTCTGGAGCACAAGAGTTCTGCAGAACTAGTGGGAAACCAGTCAATGTAAGAGAATTAAGTCACAGATGGTGCTCACCACCGCAAAGCAACAAGGATGCAGCAAGAGATGATTCCAGTTTCCCAAATAGTGCAGGTGAATCAATTAGTCACCGCTGCTCAACCAAAAACAAGAGGCACCTAATGAAACCATTCTCAAAACCAATGCCTAAAAAACTCAGGCTCTGCTAAGGGTTAGTAAAGAAGAAACAAAGGCATGTTAATGTATGCTAATACTCTCATTTCACAATTAAAAGGGTAAATAAATGAGGGCAGCAACTGAGAGGGGGGAAAAATAGCTTTCTCCTTCTCACTCTCCATGGGTGATTCCATGGCTTTAGAAGAAGAGATACATTAGAGAAAAGGAGAGAAAGTAATTGGAAAAATAAATCCAAACTCAAGTGCAACAACTAAAGCAAACAAAAGACCCCCATCAAAGCAGTTCTGAGCCTGTGGAATATTAACAGCTGGAAGTCAAGCACTTCCCCTTTTGGAATGGGCATTTCATTTGATGTGAAAGGTTTAGTTTCTTGAATTTAGGAATTTTGTTGATTTTTCTAAAAGCAAAAAAAGTAAGGACTTTTCCTTAACATGCCATAAAAGTTATCTGTAATTAGCTTTTGCAGTGATAAACGAACTTTTATTTTTACTTCTTTTAACCCTAAAGACTAGAACACCACAGACCAGAGAAATTCCTGGGTTGAAAGTAAGTGAAGGTTCTGCAACTAGGCTAAAAAGGGTTGAGCTCTGATTTCTTCTGCATTTCCATTAAATTTAAAGTGCTAACTTGCCTGTTTGCTTAAAATATGTGGTTGTCCTCCTTGCAGTGTCCCTTTAAATAGATTTTCCTTTGGCTCTGCCAAAAATAGCTGGAAAAGTCCTTTGAAAATCCCATTCTTAGTCTTAAAAACATACACTCTCCTCCCACCCCATACACATGAACAGGCCTGAAAGTAGTTTCTCCCACTTATTCCAGATACCTCCAATCATCAGAAATAATCAATCTTTTAGGAGAGGAAAAGAGCCAGTCAGGGAAGTAACTCTCCAAGCTCATTTCTGCTTGTTCATTTATGTGACCGTCAGATGCCTCGCTCCACTTTGGGGCTAAGCAGAACAGCAGGCCAGGCGGAAAACTCAAAGGCCTACGCCGCGCCAGGCAGGGAGGAGTTCTGAAGGAAGCGGGCTGGGCCTAAGAGGCAACAGGCACTGTTAGGAGCTCAGGCAAACTGGAGAATGACAGCCCTGGGGGACAGGGCATGGCTTATACTCAGTTCCAGCCAGTGTCAGCAAGGAAACCTAAATGTTTCAAGTAAAATCATCCCCCTTTAAATGCTGGAAATCTGTCTATTCAAATTTTTGAAATAGCAAAATGTGGGCAACAATACCAAATGGAAGGCATATGTGAGTCACTCTGGACATGGACCCTGGTTTCCATCCTCTGAGAAGGAAACATAGACAAGGGAGACAGACTGCACGTCCCTCCTGGGAGCTTAGGATCTAGTAGAAGAGAGAAGTCACATCCTGCAAACTGGACCATGAGGCGAAATGGGATATAGGCCACAGGAGGGGAGGGACAGCAAGGGCTGTGGGCACTCAGGAAAGTGAGAGGGCACTTGAGGCAAAAAGGATTCTTGTAGGCAATGGCATTGGAACTGAGGCTGGAAGGATGAGGCAGAAACTAAGGAAGAGCCATTCCAGATCTAGGAAAATGAATTGCAAAAGGTAAAAACATGAGCAGAAAAGAGGATGTTTGAGAAATGACAAAGAGACTGTTCATTCCCCTGCCCAAGAAATATTTGTGTCTACTGTGCACCATGCATTGGAGATACAGCGATGACCACGAGGGACACGAGACAGGGCTGCAAAGCCCGGCAGGGTTTTATCTTAAGAGCAATATATGCAAGGCTTTAAAGTTTTTAAAAGCAGGGCGATCACATGCAGTGATGTGCAGTTTTCAAAGTTCATTGGTGACAGAACATTCCCTCTGCAGACTGGAAGGGAGCCAGAGATCCATCAGCCAGAGCACCCAGGGAGGAGGCCTTTGTCTAGGGTAGAAATGAGATGGAGAAAGTGTGGATGGAGTTGAGATAGTTAGAGGTTAAAATCAACAGAACTGTAGTTTAGGGGTAGGAATCAGCAAGGGAGAAGCAAACGAGGCTAGCAAATGTGGTCAGCGTGGCACTGTGGACACCATCAGTGGCCCAGTAGACAAGGGCCTAATTCTGCACCACAGCAGTGGGGTGTCCAGTGATTACTAGAGAGAACAAAGTTTTAGGAGCCAGAGTATATGGCTGAGGGGAGGCTGCCAGAGAAGCTCACAGGAGCTTTCCATCTTAGAAAGCCAGCCATCTCAAAAGTACTGTTTTCTTTTAAACGAGCTTTGTAAAATTCCTCAGATATTTTCTTTGGAATAGTCTGATGGCAAGGAATTAGCTGCTCTTCTTACATGTTACAACAGCTCAACATTAAGCTAAATTTTACCTTCTAGCCTTGGAATGGAGGAAGAAGGAATATTAGAGTATTTAAAAGATATGTGTTAATGCCCAAGTAACAATTTTATTTTGACTTTTTATCAAGAACTTCAAAAAATTCTACTTAACTGCCAGGACCATTCTCCTGTGTTGCCAAGGCCGAGCAATGACTTTTCTTTATAACTTCAGGCATCTACACATGAACCCAATCATTCTGCTTCTAGATCATTGAGGAAATACGAATATATCCTTCTTGATTTGCAGGAAAGCCTGGAAATACTCAGACTCCAGTCACAGGAATGAGATAAAACCCAAGCCACTAGATGTTCAACCCTGATAACTTTTGCCAATGGAGTCTACATATTTTGATAAAGTCTTACTTGTAAGCCAAGAATTTGCCCCACAAATATTACTTCCTGATGCCTACATTCTAGAGAGTTTGGCCCTTTTTAGAAATGTCACAACATGTAACAAATGATTAAAATAAACATCAGACAATCAGTAATGAAAAGAACAAAGATTGATAAGGGGTAATGTGATTGAAGTTTGTCTACTTTTGCCTTCTTTATTACACTCTCCCACTCTCCACCCCCAAAAGAGAGTAATTTAGTGTATATGTTGCCCACACTGCAGATGTATAATCTCACCTTCCAAATTGACCTTTTCATCCCATTTTTCTTTTTTTTTTAAAGATTTTTAAATTTGACCTTTTCATCCCATTTGTCTTTTTTTTTTAAAGATTTTTAAATTTATTCCCCCCCTCCCCCCTGTTATGTGCTCTCTGTGTCCATTTGCTGTGTGTTCTTCTATCCTTATCAGCGGCACTGGGAATCTATGTTTCTTTTTGTTGCATCGTCTTGTTGTGTCAGCTCTCCATATGTGCGGTGCCATTCTTGGGCAGGCTAGTTTCTTTTGCACTGGGTGGCTCTCCTTACGGGGCTCACTCCTTGCATGTGGGCTCCTCTATGCGGGAGACACCTCTGCGTGGCACGGCACTCCCTACGCGCATCAGCACTGTGCGTGGGCCAGCTCCCACGGGTCAAAGAGGCCCAGGATTTGAACCGCAGACCTCCCATGTGGTAGGCGGATGCCCTATCCATTGGGCCAAGCCTGCTTCCCATCATCCCATATGTCTTAATCAAGTTAGTACATCATGTAAATATCATTCAATAGACAATGATCTCTGTTGCCCTGTGGGTTGCCTGCTCAGAGCACTGCCTTTATTCCAGTAACCGTGCCTCTTTCAGGCAGCCCAGGTAAATAGTGTTTGTTGTAAAATAATCATGGTGGTCCCATTCTCCTTGCTTTAGGGATGAGCATGTAATCTAGTTTGGACGAATGAAGCTTCTGGGAAAAGTATAACATAGCTCTTAAAAAGAGGTTCACAGAAGAGATAATGCCTCGTATACCTCTGGACAACCAATCATCTGCAAGGGCACGATGCGTAATCTTACAACCGTCAGCTGAGGCTGGCTGAGCACGAACATGGAAATAATTGGAGTCCTTCAGGAGTTGAGAAGTTAACCAACCCAGACTGATTTTGGGTAATGAGACAACAGATTCCCTTATTTTTAAAGCCATTTTGACTTGGATTTCTGTTTTTTATAGCCCCTCAAAATATTAAATGATATAATAACTCTTTGGAGAGGCAGAGAGGGCTCAGCATCTCAGATAACATCCTAGCAATAGAGAAAGAGTTGCTCCAAAAAAGGAAAGAGACTAAGATTTATTTCTCAGTTAAATGTTTTGGGAAAACCAGCTGTGAAAAGGTATTTTTAATACCTACTCCTGGGGGATAGAGAGTCCTTTGAAATCCTCTCACACAGCATAAACACTGTAATAAAGTTAAAATGAGACACTATGAATGGTATGTGTGGGGATACACAAAATACTTGGAGTCATCATAATATGTAAACATTAGAGAACTACCATGACATTAGTCTTTATTACTCATCTACTCTTATTTCCTTCTACAATTATAAGTTCAGGAATTTTTTCTTGTCCCCCCTTTCTCCCCCCACCCCCCATCTTCTACTTGACAATATCACAAAATCACAAGGTTGCAAAGGAAATCAGAATACTGAGGCTCAAAGAGGTTAAATGATTTGCAACAGATCCCACAGCTAGCTGGGGATGATCTTTATTATTAAAAATGCCTTATGTACCATTTTAAAAGTCATTTATTGAAAACTCAATTTAATGCCAAGTGGAATTGCAAAGACTCATGAAATCAAAACTAGATTTTTTTTAACTAAGTTTAATTATGACAAAAAAAATCACTCTCTTCTGAACTTGTTGCTCTGAGTTTCTTCCTATTTTTAAACCTTCTAGATCCCAATCGATTCCTTTCAATACCATTTTCTCTCATGCTTTTGGTTAGGGGTTTTTAAAGGACTAACTGCATAACAATTTCCTGGGAAATAAATTAGAAATGCAGATTCCCAGGGAGAGAGTCTGATTTGGTAGACTGGGCTGGGACCCAGGCATGTTGAGGTAAATGAGCACCCAAGTGAATTCAGATGTTGGGGGTGCCTGAACCATACTTTGAAGCACATGGCTCTAGACTCAAAATTATATTTCGAGATCCAAATAGAAAACACCTAATTATCATAGTAGATTTAAGCTGGAACAACAAAAATATGTGCATGATTGCCTATAAATTTTTATGTTCCCTCTGAGGTCTGAAACAAACCCACTGCTCTGTGATTTGGATAGACTGGCAGTCATTTGTTTTGGAGGTTTTGGGTTTTTAATACATTCCCCTCAAGACCTTTTTCCCCTGAAGGCATTTCTACTTAGGATTAGATATAAAATGTCTTAACTCTCCCTCCACAACTAAAGGAAATCAATTTCGGAAAACGTTTCATTAAGAGTACTTTAAAAAATACACAATACAAAATGTCTTGCCTTTGAACCAGAAGTCTAAGATATACAGGGCAAACACAGTAGGTAATGAAAGAAGTAAACAGTGGGTTTTCCAACAGAACCAGCCCTGAAACCAAAACTTAGGAAGGAAGCTGAGCATTAAGTAAGTGGACCAGAGGAACAATAGCTCCGGCATATCCCAGGTTAAGTATGAACCTGAGAAAACTGGAACTAAACAGACAAATCTCTTACCCCAAGTTAACTTTGCCTTACTGCTTAATTTTAAATACAAGGACGTATAGAGTTTTAGTGGAATTCTAGAACTCCTCTGGGTACCAAAGAATTTTTTTCAGATCGAAGTGAATACTCTTTTCTGGGTCCAGCAGTGCTCATTTAAACTTATCCCTCCCAGACATTTTTAAATTTGGAGGCCCCAGAAACCAAGAACCCAGCATGCTGAGAACTTGAGTCTTCGTGTTCTGACCCCAGCTGTCCCCAGCTCACAATACGGCCATGAGAGTGTGTCTACACCTGGATTTCTCAATGATAAATGAATAAAGAAATGCCATAAAACCTTACGAAATGAAAAAAAATCATTGTGAAGTATTGAAGGTGAGATATAATGTTCCCAGAAAAGCAACGTAATAAATAACCCCAACAACAAAACTGGTTTAAATTGGTTAAAAGGCAAAAAACCTAGTCTATATAGCTGTAACTTGCATATCTACTTGCACTACTTTGGGTTATGAACAAGAGAGGTTATGGACTTCATGGGATTGGGGGACCAGAGGGCGGAAAGAGAAAAAGAAAGTCAACCATCCACCAGCAGATGAACAGGGCTAACTGTTCAAAATCTACCTTAAGGTTTTTTCGTTTGTTTGTTTTTAACACTTTCATTCTTTAAAGACTCCTAACAATCCTCAGGCAATTTAAAAATGGGAGAAATTCAGTATTGGCTCCCTGCCTACTGCTGGATCACCATTTGCTCTTGGGCTCTCTTGGTCCAGTTAAGTTTTCATTCCAGGTGCACAGCTTGAATAGGCCCATGCTTGCAGCTGGTTCCTCACCCTTCTTTGCCAACTGTTTCTGGCAGATTTGGAGACCTCCTTAAGACCCGGTGGCCATGAAGAAGTGACAAGAGTCCCCACACATACTTGGCTGATGTCTGTACCTGGAACTTCCTCCGTTTGGGCTCATGCCCTTCGAGGGTGCATAGTTTTGCAACTAAGATCTAAACCAGCTTTTTTTCCATTTAACAAATGCCTGACTCTGGGTTGTATGGAATAAGCACCAAACTGTCATCTCAGAGCATCTGGAGTTACTTTTTAAAGCCCAGCTCCCAATATTTTAAACACACTTCATCAGGATTCTTTGACATTTTTTGGGCATTCTTCCTGTAAACTTGCATGTTCTCTGTTATGCTTAATTGTTCCTGAACATATAGTTCTGATATAGCATGGCAAGAAAAAAATTTTGGCCAATAAAGGAGTGACCCTTGACTCTGCCCAATTGCTTCTCACTGACACACAAAATGCTCTCCTTTCCTCATAATTAATTCACATGGAAATCTTTATGGTAACATACACACTCTCCCTCCAAAAGGTAATATCAAGTGCTTGACAGAACTATGAAAATTAACCATCACATTCTCCCTCAGCGGGTATCAATACAGCCCAAAGAAATGACTTAACGGCACGAACAAAGTGTGAGGAAGGTCCAAGTTTATAACACATAAGTTCAGTAGAATTTTGGGCTTAAAGACTTAGGTTAACTGTCTTCATATGCCCCTGTCTCCAATCCAGAACATTCCACCAGAGTCAATGGAAGGTTAGAACATACACACACAGTGACTAATACTGCAAGGGAAGTCAGCAAGACCATTCCAAAAAGGGTTAACGATAATAAATAAACAAAAATCCAAAACCATTCCAAGATGTATAAACACTCCTGGCAGGAAAATCAGGTGCCCACTGAATGCCCTGATTATCTTAGAGGACAAGTAGGAATTTGTGCAAAAAAATTCTTTTATTCTCTATACTTCTTAAAAGACATTAATACTTTGATACATGTAACTTCTTTATCAATGACCCAGATAAAGGAGGGGGTCTATTACCCATATTTTCAGATGAAGAAACTAAGGAATAGAGAGGTTAGTGGCCATCCAGAGTTGGTTAAGTGGCTTGTTGAGAAAAGACTCAACTCTAGAAGCCAGGCCTCTTTACTTCAAATCTAAGGTCTGTAAACATGACATATCCCTGCTCATTCTTGAGCAACACAAGAATATATAACTCCTGAATACTCGGCTTCATGGCCTGTTGTCATGGATGACATACTCTGATTTGCTCTTGATGACCCCAAAATATAAAACTCCCTGAAAACTGGTGACCTGGTGGCATGGGCACTTCTCCACCCTCTTCTGCAAAGGCCATCTGGCATTTGCTGCTGTATCCACTGCAGTTAGCATTTCACACATTTCTTTCCTAAGCCTCCGGCATACCTGATGCAATTCCTTTGTGGGAGGGGAGAACAGTAGTAGAACTGACACCAGCTTTACTGTTAAAGATAAGAACTTTCTAGGAGAGAGTAAAGAGCCAGCAGGCATAAACCTACTTTGCCAAGTGGTTCATGAGCAGCTGTAACATCTGCCGATTTTTCTCTGGGAGCCGATGGACAAGGCTGTGGATTTCAGAGACCCGAGACTCCTGGTTCTCCAGCTCTGCAAAGGAAGGAGAGAGGCAGTAATATTTCATCAGTGTCCCAACTAAACCAGCTGAAAAGACGAAATCATTAACAGGCAGAGGATTTCTTGAAGATTCATGATCCTATCCTGTGTACTGTGTGACTAGATTTAGAAGTCTTTTTGATGCACTTTTTGCTGGCACTTTCTGTAACAAGGTTCATCAAGAATGTGACCGTTAAGAAATTCAATCCAAAATGATGACGTGATGAAGTGGAGTCAGTCAGCTGCACACCCAGAGTAGCAAGGAACTCAGGAGCAGCTGGCTCCCTAGAGTGACAACTTCATTTCAAGGAAGGAAGGAACTTTATGCACTCGTTAAGCGATAAACAAATGGCAGATGAACAATATTGCAAGAGTCTCAAATGTCAAAATAATACCTCAAGACAGCAAGAAAGAAATAAAAGGACATGTCCAGCTATTCTTAAGTCATGTATGACAAGTGCTGGTAGAAACAGAGCAATCACAGATAAATATTAAGTCTATTTCCAACATGTAACCCAAATCATGTCCTGTCAACGTTCTCTTGGATGAACTTGGGTAAGTGGCTTCGTTTCTCTGGGAAACAGATTGGCAGTACTCACCATACCTATTTATAGAACTGATGTGAGGTTTAATTAGAGAATGGTTGCTATGGGCTTGGAATTTCTCTGAGAAAGAAATCACATAAACACCCTCTTTACTCCCAGTTTTCTCCCATGTCTTTCTCCTCCCTGTATTAAGGGGGTGATTATTACGAGATAAGGCCACTAGAATATTAGGTACTATTAAATAAGGCCAGTAGTGGCTACCAGGGTAAACAAACTCCAAGAGCTTAAAGGAACCACGGAGAGGCACAGGCTATTGACCTAATAGCACTATGAGGATTCATGCCAGATTTAAATCTGATCGAGAATATTACTGCCTCCTTACAGGAGACTTACCCACGTAGACAGATTCCAGTATACTTAGGGTAGCTTGCACCTAATCCCAATGTATTTTAATATCAGTAATATGATGCTAGGGACCTGGATGAGAGAGGTAAAGAATGATTGGAAGCTGTAAATGGAAGACACGATGGAAAGAAGACTGTGAAATTACATAAATGGTGTCATAGTCAGGGAAACACTTCCAATGCTCAATTTAGGTAATGTGAAATGTCTGATTCATTCTGCAAAATACTTCTTAAGGGCTGGAAAAACCCCAAGGAGTTAGAACTCCAATAATCAAAACTAGAAAGGCATACTTGCTATTCTCCTTTCCCTTCACTCTTGACCCTAAAAAAACACGTCCGAAGTTTCTCCCCTTTACTATAAATTCAACGAGGCGGCAAGGCCTGAATAATCCCGATTTGATTTTGTTTTTATTCTGTGTCAGACTCTCTTAAGCATGTATGTGGGTAGTTCACATACAGGCTATCAAGGGTGAGATAATATTTATTTTGGGATATTGACTGTTTTGCTTTTTTCTTAACAGAAAAATCTATTCTTTTCCCCCTTAAAACTGTAACAGAAAGCAAACTTACTTGCTGCTTTGATAAAACTTCTTTGAAACTGGTACATCATGAGTGGTCCTGGAAGCATTCTGGAATAAAAGGATATAGATCAGTTAGTTTTAAAATGAAATAATCATATTCTCTCTACACAACAGCCTAGAGACTGCCAAACTGTATTACATTTCTCAAAGACAAATATCACAGGAAAACAGTAGCAAATCAACTTAGTTTAACTTAGTTTTCCAATTAAAAGGGCCCTGAAATTTAACTTGAAATTTTTGTTCTCTCCTTTTTTGTTAAAGGAATGGATGTAACTCTATTTCAAAGTCACAACTAGAAAAGTGCTAATGTAAAAGTCTAGCACAAACCAAGAGATTTCCTTTTCAGTCAGTGACTCACCTATCAACGGGGGCATTTTAAGATGGGTCTGAGAAACATGCAACTAACAAAACACTTGTTAACTACCTGTGCTTAAACTCTCATCTTCCTGGGAACTTATTATCAGAGTCAGTTCACCAGGGAATGCTAAGAGAGACTTTGTAGGTGTTTTTGTGGTGAATTAACTATGTAGTGTTGCTCCAGAATTCAAAAGGGCTAAAACATAGGCCTGATATAAGCACAAATGTACACCTGTGCAAGTGTGAATGTTTTAGCTGTCAACTTGACCTTTTTCTAATGGTCCAAATAATAAGCTTCTCAACAGACTTTACATTATTCTTGGTTCTCCTAACTCAACTCTTAGTTATCATTTACATTACATCTTACACTTGACCAAGATCTTTCCATCAACTCCCCAATAACCAACCAATAAAACCTGAATCACCAATTCCTTTTCTGTGGCCTTCCTCTTTTGCATTCTAGCCAAGCACATCTTCACAAAGCCTCTATAAATACTTAGCGATTTATGATAGTTCTCCTCTCTAAGAAGAGATGTGCCCCCCCACCTTCCCATGTATAAAGAACTACAGTAAAGAAATACAGCGTTCCTATACTTGAAGTCCACCATACATTTCAGCCTATTCATGAAACTGAGATGTGGACAGCTAGTCAATCTCCCCCAACTAGATAATTAGGAAAGGAGTAGAGAGGTAGCAGAAACATCATATATATTATTACAAAGGAAAAGAGTATTTTCTCCAGTAATCTTTTCTAATCCAAGCAGAAAGAAATCATAAAGGGTTCTTGAAGTCCTCGTTTTAAAGGACCAATGCCAGCAATATATTCTATCTGTGCAATGTACAAGATGTGTGAAATACACTGGGTGTGTAATCATGTATTCTCAATAGAATGTGATACATGATTGTTTTCTTAATACATTATTCAGGGATTTCAAGGAAGAGTACATTTAGATGCGGGCCTCTCTGTTCAAGACTAGTCATCACAGTAGCTTCTCATAACAAGCAAAGCTTCCTAAATCACTCGTGGCACCATTGCACAATGGCAATCTATCAACTACAGGCGTTTTTACAATCAGTTCGACCAGTGGAGTTAATTACACCCACACAGAAGCTGTTTCCACATCTCATTCACCCACCCAACAGCTCGCTGGAGGCTGAAAATAAAACTGCTTTCTTCCTGATTGCATGATAAGCTGGCACCATGCCCTGCAAATGGAAAGTCCCCACCTTAGGTAAGTCTTCAGAGCACTTGTGATGGTCTTTATCTCCCATTCGGCACAGATATCTGTTTCTGTTTCAGAAGCTGTTTTGGGGTCTAAAATGAAGAAAAGACCATTCTTTAAAGCAGAGTAGAAAATACAGTTACCCATAAAAACATATACAAATGTGTTCAACCTCCTTAGTAATCAAAGAAAGAAAATTAAAACAAAATTGACATGCATTTTTGCCTATTAAATTAGGAAAATGTTTTTTTAAAAAACACCCAAACATCTATTGCTGGTAAGGATACAGTCACACTGATCCTCTCATAAACTGCTAGAGGCAGTGCAAATAAATGCAACCGTTCTGAAAAGCAGTTTGGCACTATATACTGGGAATCATAAAAATGTTTATACACTTTGAACTGGTAATCCCATATCTCACAATCTATCCTCAGGAAATAAGACATGAGAAAAGTTAACATACCCCCAAAAAACGTCCTACATACACTATTCTTCATAACAGTAGGAAAAGGTAAAATAGGAAACAATCTAAATGTCCAATGATAGGATGATGAAATTAACAATGTTTCCCCGGTAGAACATGACATAGCCATTTGAATGATAATGATGACTGGACAGCAACATGGAAAATGCTAATATTATCAAGTAATGGCAAGCCAAAGAAAGAAAGATCTAAAAGTTTGTGAGAAACGCATATGAACGAAGACTGAAAGGAAATACTCTAAAATTAAAATAGTGGTTGGGTTAGAGTCATGGAATTGTGGTTTTTATATTTTCTAAACTGCCTATGATTCAATTCCATTACTATTATATTTTTAAAAAATTGCCTCAAGCACAGAAGTGCAATGAGAACTACCCATAATTACATCAGCTTCTGATAATTTCTTTTGTCTCCTCTTGCTTGGACTTTGAAACAAATGTGTATATTTTAAATAACTGTCTCTTTTTAAAGGAGACATCATTCTTTTAGTTTTCCTGAGCAGCACCTGGGAAAGTGAGAATGAGAGAGAGAGGATGAAGAGTAAGGCCGCTTCTCAGGTCAGCAGGACTCATCTAATCAATGGGGAGATGTCAGGTCACACACACTGGAGGGAGGGAAGTGGTGTCTGTTGGAGCATTTAAGAGGAACCCAGCTCCTCATACTGCCTAAAGGTTAGGTATCTAGCTCCTAGCTCCTATTCCGTTTTCTTTCTGCACAGGCCCCCATGTTTCAATGGTTGGCTTTTCTTATTCCTAGTCCATAAGTGTGGCTGAGCCTTTACCCACCCAAGGGTAAGGAACGAGATTCAGGATGCCCGATGAAAGCACGGAATCTCTCTAGGCAGAGGCTGGCTCAGGCATGGACCAAGACCTAAGCCGTAAGCCAGTCCAGTCAGAGCAAACTTGAGGACTTTTCCAGGACTTGAGGAGAAAGACATCTTCAGTTTCCTGCTAGGTACCAGGGTAGTTACACACCTGCCAGCTGTCACCACAAAGAACCCGACAGACAAAGCCAGACAGGAGAGAAGTGGAGATTTGGGGTCTTGTGGACATGGGCCGTTGTATCTGGCCATGCCTTGTCAATTATGATAGCTGACAAATTCCTCCCAGCCAGTTTAGGTCAGGTTTTCAGTGTGTGTGTGTGTGTAACCAATCCAAAGAGATCTAAATGATACACCAGGAAAAGAGAGCCAGCCGCTGTACTGTCTTTCTGGACATTGTCCAAAAATTTGGGAAAACTAAGAAAGCGTTTTTTCCCTCAGGGCCAACAGCCTTTCAGCTAGAAAAGGGGAATGAGTCACAGGGGAGCATAACACATTTTCTATTTTCTGGGAAAGAATGGGAAAGTACTGCTTTCATCCAAATAGGAAAAAGGAGGATCAAGAGTGGCTTAAGGAATTCGCCTGTAATCCCGAGGTTAGGTCACAGATGCAGTCAGTGCCTACTGCTGTCAGTGTGATCCCCTGACACAGGCTGGAAGGTGAGAAAGGAGAGGATCCCAGCTCATACAATGCTTGGATCCTAAAGGCAGAATATCCAGGTGAAGTTTGCAGGTGACCCTGGGCAATCATAAAGTCTTTCTTGTCACATGAAACACCTAAAGAATATGTTTCTATTTCTGGGGCCAAGGAATAGTAAATTGCATAGGGTTCTAACAGAGCAAATTTCCGTAAAGTGCACAAAATGTGATTTTCCTAATATCCCAGACCTCTGTAGCTTTAATTCCTTCCTTTCTCTGTCATCTCATATTCATCTAGTGGCTACTTCCAACAGAAGTGATGTACTGAAACACTTTGCTTAGCATGACCTTTTTCCTTCCCACCCCCAAGACCCGTGGAGAGCTGCCATACTGCTTGGTTCCTGGATGCGAGACAAATGCTACTGTACATTTTTCTAAGGAATGAACCAACTTCTACCCAAGAAGAGTGAACATGACACTAAACAAGCAGCAGTTGGCAGGTCTGGGAGTTGTGAACTATTCCTTGAACCACATTTAGCAAACTAATGATTAGCTTCCACTTATTCGGGCTCTGTAACCATAGGAATATTGTGTAACATTACAGAGGGAAGAGTCAAATTACAGCCCAGCTAAAGGGCTTTTTATAGTACTGATGAGGTAAGCGTCATAAATTGAGGACGTCCATTTTAATTCATTTACTATCCAAATTAAATTGAATACAGCCTCCCAAGCTACCCCATTTTCAGAAAGTGCTGCCAATTTCTACACCTCCCTACTGATGTTCCCCTGGCTTGCAGAGGCTTTCTGGTGGCATCTGCATATGTCGCAGAGGCATAATTTACAATTTCCTTTACGGCTCAGTACATTTCTTCCCATCATGTCACCTGGCCATTGTAGAACTTAGTAAAACTGAGCCGAACTAGAGGAGAAGTCCAATGTACAAAAAAGTATCATGTGGGTAGAGGGGAATGAGTATATTTCCTCCTCAATTTACTACCACACAAATTCAGAAAAACAGGAAGCAGAGACTAGAAGAGTTGCAGGAGGAAGTGGTCTTAGAAATGTCATACTGGATCAGTCCCAATATCCATCTAGTCCAGTACTGTGCTGCTGTCAGACACTGAAGGACATTGGAAGAAATGATGAGAAAAGTTTCCTACACACACTTAAACTCTCTAACAGCACATAATAAAGTATGCAAATTAATAATTGTTTCTCTTTAATTGAGAGGGAAATATATGCACATAGTTAAAAATGATCCAAACAAAACAAATAGATATGCACTAAAAGCTTAAGTCTTTCCTACCCTACAGGCAACTACTAATACTAGTTTTGTGGGTGCATGTATCCTTTCTCTAAAACTCTATACACATACAAACATATATATGAATTCATACAACTTTTTAAAAACACAAATGGAAACACATTATGCATATCATTCTCTGTGTTGCTATGTTCATTAAAGAACATCTTAGAAATTGTTTCACATCGGCACACAAATATATCTACATACAGTATTTCACTATATATACATATATAATCAATGTCCCCTTTTAATGGAAATTAAGGTCATTCCCTGTTTTTTTTTCTTTTATAAACAATAATGTAAACCATTGTTTCTTTGTACCTGTCTTACCTGTGGAAGACATTCATAGAATTTCTCAGCCCAAAGGAATTAATTTTGAAAGATAATTGCCCAACTGTACTTCAGAGGTTGTACCATTATCTGAAAGAATGGGAGTGTCTCCTTCCCCTATCCTTAGCCAATCTGATAGGTAAAAAGGTCATCACATTGTTTTAAATTGCATTTCCTTAATGAGGAGGGAAGTTGAGAACCCTTTCCTGTGTGTATGTAAGTTTCTAAAGTCAAGTTTAATGAGGTACAGTCACCCTTTTTAATGTACAGTTCCATGATTTTTGACAAATTACACATTCATGTCAACTACCATCACAACCAAGATATATGATATTTCCATTATCCTATAAGGTTCCCTTATGTCCTCTGTGGTCAGTGCCCTCCCTCCACCTCCTGCCCCTGGCAACCACTTTCATTTAGCATAATGCTAAATGAAATCCATCCATGTTACTGCATGGACAATAGTCCATTCCTTTTTATTTTCACCAACACTCGATAAAGTCAGTCTTTTTAATTTTAGCCATTCTAATACGTATGCAGCGGTATCTCATTTTTTAATGTTCATTTCTCTAATTACTAATGATGTGGTTCATGTGCTTTTTGGTCATTGGTGAAGTGCTTATTCAAAGCTTTTGTCCATTTTAAAAATTGGTGTTGTTGTTTATATTCCTATTATTGACTGGTAAGAGTTATATATATATATTCTGAATACAAATAATTTATCAGATATGTTTTGCAAATATTTTCTTCTGATCTGCAGTTTGACTTTTCTTTTTCTTAATAGCATCTTTTTAAAAGTAGAAGTCTTCAATTTTGATAAAGTTCAATTGATCAGCCTGCTTTTTGTGTTCTAAGAATATCTGCTTGTAAACCAAGGTCACAAAGATTTTCCCTCTTGTTTTATTCAAGAAGTTTAGTAGTGTTAGCTCTTGGGTTTAGGAATATGATTCATTTTGAATTAATTTTTGTGTCTAGCATTAGATAAGGGTTCAAGTTCATTTTTTCCACTTCAATGTCTTATACCAATACCATTTGTTGAAAAGAATGTGCTTTCTCCGTTGATTACCTTGATACCTTTATCAAAGATCAATTGATCGTATATGTATGAGTACTATTTCTGGACTCTCTTGTCTGTTCCATTGATCCTACTGTCTCTTCCTAGGAAACACCACATGGCCTTGCTTTCCTGTATTTATAAGTGAGTTGGGTATAGCATCCAGAATGTATAAATAAATCCTTCAAATTAACAACAGAAAGATAAACAGTCTAATTTAAAAATGGGCAAAAGACTTGAATAGGCATCTCTCCAAAGAGGATATGCAAATGGCCAAAGAGCACATGAAAAGATGTTCAACATAATGATGTAAGACATTGCGGAAATACAAATCCAAACCATGATGAGTGGGGAGCAGATGAAGCTCAAGTGGTTGAGCACCTGCTTCCCAGGTATGAGGTTCCAGGTTTGATCCCCAGTACCTCCTAATACAAACAAGCAAACAAATGAAGAAAAACCAATTCTCATTGAGGAGCAGGTATAGCTCAGTGGTTGAGTGCCTGCTTCCTATGTACGAGGTCCTAGGTTCATTCCCCGATACCTCCTGAACAAACAAACAAACAAACAAACAAAAAACACAATGAGATATCACTTCGCTCCCACTAGAATGGCCACTATTTTTAAAATAGAAAATTACAAGTGTTGGAAAAGATGTGGAGAAATAGGAACACTCCTTCATTGCTTGTGGGAATATAAATGGTGGAGCTGCTGAGGAAGACAGTTTGGCAATTTCTCAGAAAGTTGGGTATAGAATTACCATATGACTTGGCAATCCCACTTCTAGGTAGATACCCAAAAGAATTGAATGCAGAGACTCAAACAGATCTTTGCACACTGATGTTCATACTAGCATTATTCACAATCGCCAAAAGATGGTAGCAACCCAAGTGTCCATCAATCAACGAATGGATAAACAAAATGTGGTATAAATGTACAATGGAATATTATTCAGTCATAAAAAGGAATGAAGCTCTGATTCATGCAACAACATGGATGCACCTTAAAGATATCATGTTGAGTGACATAAGCAAGACACAACAGGATGAATATTGTATGATATCACCAATATGAAATAATTAGAATAAGGAAACTCATAGAGACAGAATTTAGACTATAGATTACCACGGGATGGGGTGGGGGTAGCGAATAGGGAGTTAAGGCTTAAAATGTACAGAGTTTCTATTTGGGATAATAGAAAAGTTTTGGTAATAGATGGTGGTGATGGTAAAATAACATTGTGACTGTAATCAACAGCACTGAATTACATACTTGAATACAGTTAAAAGGGGAAATGTTAGATTGTATAAATAGTACTAGAATAAAAAAATTTTTTTTAAATCCATGGAATTGAACAACACAGTGAACCTTATGTTAAACCATGGGCTATAGTTAATAGTACAATTATAAAAATGTGATTTCATCACTTTTAACATAGTACGACACCAAGGCAAGGTGGTCTATGGGAATCCTGTATTTTATGTGTGATTATTTTGTAAACCCACAACTTCTCTAACAAAAAATAAATAAATTGTATTTGGTTTTCTGTGAACTGTCTTTTTCTGAAAACTTCTTGAGCCTTTTCATATTCTCCATCTCTATCATATCTTTGGGGAGGAAGTTTATATAAATACTCTATCCTTGATGCAATTAAGACTTCATTTCTTTTATCCCAAAAGTTATTCCTTCAAGACTAGGTTGACTATTTAGCAATCTGAAGAGCAAATTAATTTTTTTAATTTTTATATTTTATTTTATGATTATAAAAGTCATATATTTTTAAAGCTTTAGTCACTTATCTCGCTACTGCTGACATTATCTAAGAATCCAAAATACCGGACGCCACCTCTGTCCTGAGGTTCAAAAGTTCTAGCTGTCTCAAGTTCCTGAGTAGAGAAAGCCTCCTGGAAACATCCTCACAAAGCAAAGGTGTTGGTGGCAGCAGCAGAGAGGAAAGAGAGCTATCATCCAGGAACTCAGGATCGTGGCTAATAAAGACCTCACTGGTTCTCAGAATGAACAATCTTCCATCCAAATAGTCCACTACCTCCCAGTCCTTGTTATCATTTGTCTGCTCCCCTTTACTGGCAGGTACAACTGGAAGTTTATTCTTCGTTTGCCTTCCCTGCTTCCACTAAGCTCTAGCCTTCAAAGTCTTGGAATGTTTCCACTCATTACTATGTAAGTCTTTAGGCCTTGGAAGTCATCATGAAGAATGTCCATTACTTTAAGATGTCTTTGGAAAGAAGTCCTTGACTGATTTTAGTTACACTACTCAGTTGAAAGGGACGAGAAATGAGAAACAAATGAGAAAATATAAATCCAGTCACTCAAAGTCCCGGAGGAATAAGGAAAGATAGAGATAGTTCATGGCTCAATCACAGAGAAGAGGGTAAGGCAGGCTATTACAATTTGGTGCTTAAGCACTGCTATTTAATACCTTCCACATGTTCTCTGCCATAATAACCATGCTTTAAATATTACATAAAAAAGGAAAATTTTCAAGATAAGAGGAGGAAAACTAGCAACACTGAATCTGCATTTTCTCCACTATCCCAGTGAAATACCAATAAAGACACATGAAAAAATGGACACAAAGTTTCAACAGCACAGAAAATGAGGCTCTCAGTCAATGATCTGCCTACAACCAAAAGGAAGATCCTCCAGGCAAAGCTCAGGTGGACCGCTGACATCTACTTGGGGAGTAATGTGACAGGTGGTGGTAAAGCACAGCCCGCAGCACCCCAGCACAGGATACCACGCTCTTCCCTACCCCACCACATCCCAGCACACAAAGTTAGAGGAAGCTGCTTTCAAGAGTGACCAGACCTGAACTGGGATTACAATTCAGTGAAATGCAAAGGAAGTGAATTCAAAAGGGGGAAGGTCCTAGAAAAACATGGGAGTGACTAGAGAAGAACCACAATATACTTCAAACAAATAAGGAATAAACACTTCTCCAAGGACTATGACCAAGCTGCAGAACCAGGAGAATTCTATTCAAGTTTAGAGGTCCACATTAAATGAAAGATTTTAAAATGCCAGAAAGTTGGCTGGAATCATGCACAACAGCCCTCCAATTTCATATAAGAGGATCATTCGAATTGGATAAGGAAAATTATAGCAGAACAAGGAGAATATATCCACAGTGAATTTAAAAGCAAAGACTTACAAACTTTTTTGCATTTAGGTTAATTTTAAACAGAAGAAAAAGCTTAAAAATGTGTCAGCATTAAAGACAGACACAGCACTCTGGAAAAAAGTCAGAAAATATATGCTCTGAACTATAAAAAATTTCAGAAACATGTGAATGCTGCAAAGTAAGATGTCAAAAGGCAATAAGAGGGAAACGGATTTGCTCAACTGATAGAGTGTCCACCTAGCACATGGGAGGTCCAGGGTTCAAACCCAGGGCCTCCTGACCCATGTAATGAGCTGGCCCATGCACAGCACTGATGTGCGCAAGGAGTGCCCCGCCAAGCAGGGTATCCCTGTGTAGGGGAGCTCTACACACCAGGAGTGCACCCCGTAAGGAGAGCTGCCCAGCATGAAAAAAGTGCAGCCTGCCCAGGAGTGGCGCTGCATACACGGAGATGATGCAACAAAAAGAGACACAGATTCCCAGTGCCACTGACAAGAATATAAGTGGACACAGAAGAATACACAGCGAATGAACATAGAAAACGGACAACAGGGACTTGGGGGCGGGGGGAAGGGGAGAGAAATAAATAAAAAATAAGTCTTTAAAAAAAAAGGCAGTAAGAAACAGACTGAAATAGTAAAGGTAATGGTTGAATGGTAGAGATGAAAATCCAAATAGGTAAAATTAGTAAAAACACTAAAAATTCAATTATAAAATTAAACTTTACATTACAAAAAATAGCAAAAAAAATCAGACTAATTTATATTGCTATGTGGAAGTAAGCTTAAGAATTTTTGCTGAAATGCAAAGAATCAGGAGAAAAATAAACAATAATTGAAAAAGAAAAGGACATATTTTTTTAAAGATTAAGAATTGCAATGTAACAAAAAACAATCTGCTTTCCTTTAGAAGGGACCAGAACAAATAGAAGAGAAGTAATAATGAAAGACAAAATAATAGAAATCTTTCTAAAGAAAAACCCATGCCTTCAAATCAAAAGTAGAACCTGTGAACAAATTAAAATTAATAATAATAAAATACATCAACAAGTATAACTCAATGAAACATTTTAATTTCAAAATTCAGAGAAGCAACCTGCCACATATTTATGTTATTTGCTACTAATTTATGCTATACATTAAGAGGATAAATGAAACAAAAATATATAATGAAACCAAAATCTGGTTTACCTTAAACTGCTCTACAGTGCTAAAATGCAGAAGGAAGCCAAGACAGTATCTAGAGTCTTGAAGAAAAACATTGTGGTCTAAGAATTCTATATATCATTCCAATACGCTGTTTATTTGAGAATGGCACTAAAAAACTATTTGCAAATGAGCAAGAGCCCTAGAAGTGCTTAACTAATATTCCTCCTGAAAAAAAATTCCTAAAAAAGTGCTCTATCCCACTGAGAGATTAATCGAAATGAGGAATCAGGAATGAACAAGCTATGTACCAAAGCAGGGTTACATGAGTGAGGCACCTAGGGTGTAAGATTTAAGGCCCAGGGTGCAAATTGCACAATCTTGGGCCCTAGATGCCTCACTCAACTCTTGTGCTATGTATAAAAAACTGTTTGGAAACATCACTGAAACCAATTAAAACCAGAATTAAATCTATATAACAGTAGCAAAGTTGGCTACACAAGACCTCAAGTGTCAAAAATAATTCTTAGAAAAGAAGATGCACAACATATTGTGACAATAATAATAATAATAATAGTAGTAGTAGTAATATACATATCTTCCCAGATTGCAAACATAAAACTGGAAAATGGAGGTGGGAGAAATGGAAGAAAAAAAGTGTGCCAATTCCTGAAATTACATAGTGGAGAATCAATCATTTATAAATGTCATGGAAAATTAAAGAAAAGGAAGTTTAAGTATATTTTGATAGCTTTAAAAGGGATGATTAAATTCTAACTTACTAAAGAGAGAAAGGAAACAAAGAAAAAGAAGTCTATACAGTAAAACAAAAGACAAATTATATGGCTAAGAAATAGAGATTAACATAATTAAACAAAATGAAACAACAATATATCAGGCAAATATAAGTAAATTAAAGTCTTCTGTTAAAAAGGCAAAGACTCCCAGGGCAGATCATATCTGTTTGAACACACCTAAGTTAAATGAAGAATGAATGTTAAAAGTGGAAAGTAAAGAAAATGTATCAGGTTAACACAAATAAGAAAACTCTTTCCCATGTCATAAATATTAAAGTATTGACTTAAAAGTAAAAAGTAGGTCAAAGAAGGTCATCTTATAATTGCTAAAAGTATAACCCACAATGAAAATAAATTTCAACATACCAATCATAGAATATCATTGAAAACTATTTAAAATCAAAGCTGGCAAAATACAAGAAATTTTTGAAGAAAAAAAAAAGATTAATGGATTACTTTAACACACAAACCTTAAACTGAATAAATAGACAAAAAGTGAATATGTACAGAGAATTTGAATAGTATAGTCAATATAGTTATTTCAAGCACTTATGAAAAATAAATTAAATTTGGTCATTTTCTAATCTCACCAAAAACACGAGTCAGAATATCAACATCAGACTACAAAGTAGTTTGTCTCCAATCAATAGAATGAGAAATTTGTAACAAACAGTTAAAATACTAAAAACAAAACCTTATCCTATGAACATTTAGAAAGCACTCACCTAAATTACTCTTTCAGAAAAAGAGAAACTAAAACTATAATTATTAGACTACTAGACTAATAAAAAAACAACTCAAGAATAATAATTACCAAAGTATATGGACCAAATAAAAATCAAAAGGAAAATCCTAGCTTTAAATTTCTTAATTATGAAACAATAAATTTATGAACAAAAATAAATTTATGAACTATTCAATTCAGGTTAAGAAAGGAATATTAAGACAAACCTAATAGAAAGCAAGAAGAAGGAAACAAAATATATGAAAGAAACAATGATTTAGAAGAAAATACAGTGAAATTGACAGTAAGTCAATGATCTGTTAAGGTTAAAAAGTAAAAATGAGGTCAAACATAAATATATCAACTTAAGAATGAGCAAACATAGTTACAAATCTCTAAAATATCCCCAAGCAAACTTGGAGTTGTCCTGGGTGGTGCTCCAGGGACAATTGCCGGACATTATATGTCCTCCCATGGCCCACTGGATGGAATGTGGGAGAATGTGGGCTATGGTGTGGACCACAGGCCATAGGGTGCAGCGATGCCCAGAGATGTACTACTCACCAGATGCAATGGATGTGTCATGATGATGGGGGAGAGTGTTACTGTGGGGGGAGTGGTGGGGTGGGGGCGGTGGGGGTGAATGGGGACCTCATATTTTTTGAATGTAGTATTTTTTAAAAAATGAATAAATTGAGAATTTGGAAAAAAAATTAAAAAATTAAAAAAAAAATATCCCCAAGCAAATTTAAAAATGTATACAAACCAATAACTATGAAATAAATAGAAAACACTATAACAGAAGAATCTCAACTAAAAGCACCAGGCTCAGACTTTTCACAAGTAAGTTCTTACAAGTTGAAGGACTAGCTATTCTCCATTAGTTATACTGTTCCAGAACCTGAAAAATTTCCCAATTCATCTTAAGGCAATGACGTAATCCCAACATAATCCGAAAAAGAAAATACTAAACAATCCATATCAATTTCATTTATTCACATAGCTTCCCAACATCTTAAATAAAATAAAGTAGGCAGTATCCAATAATGTATCAAAAGAATAATGTATGATGACGAAGTAGACTTTATCCCAGAAAAGTGAAAATGCAAGTATGGCATATTATTATCAAACTATCAATGTGATGTATCAGCCAAACATATCAAAATAGGAAAAAAAAAAATCATCCACCAATATTTACTTTGATAAATGCCAGAGGCACCATTCTTTTGTAGTAAATTAGAAAGTAAAGGATAATTTGCCATCATAATAAGGAAAACATATCAAACCAATAGCCAATATCAGCTTAATAGTCTAACATAACAAAGCATTTTCACTAAAGTCAGGAATAAAATTATACTCCCGTTATCCACCATGATTTACTTTAGAAGTTCTAGCCATAGCAGAAAGTAAAGAAAAAGAAGAGTTCTAATTTTTGGAAAAGGAAACACCAAGTTATCATGATTTTCAGATGTTGCAAAAATTTTCCTAAGGGGAAAACCAAAATTTATCGAATACTTACTAGGTGCCAGCTTCTATTCTAAGTGTTTTCCTTTAAAAAAAAAACCTCATATATGTATATACAAATGTGTACATGTAGATGCAAAAATATGAGCAGAAAATTTATTAAGTAGTAAAATTTTACAAGGTAGCTGTATTCAAAACCAATGGTGCAATGACAACTAACATTTAGTGAAGGATGATAACATGTGAGTCCCTTTATATGTAAATGAACAGTAATCAAGAAGAAAAAATAATAGGTAAATATATATTCACAGTGAAAAGAAATACGTGGGCTTATATTTAAAACAAAACAACCTAACTTTTTCAGCTGAAGAGGCTAATTATTGTTCATAGGTCAGTTCTCCTCAAATCTAATTTACATAGTAGGTGTGATTGCAATGAGAATAGCAATGTGATTATTTTTCTTTTTTGGAAACATGAAACAATAATACTAATATTAATTAATAAAACAATGATCCACAATATCAGGAGTTGGCAAATGATGACCCTTGGTCGAAACCCAGCCTCCTCCCTGTTTTGTAAATAAAGTTTCCTGGAACATAGTCATGTCTATTTGCTTACTTATTGTCTATGGTGCTTAGCATCCTGCTATAATAGCAGCCACAAGGCAGAGTTGAGTAGTTGCAACAGTGACCATATGATCTACAATGTTTAAAAGATTCACTACCTAGCCCTTTACAGAAAAAGTGTGCTGACTTCTACACTAGAATGGAAATTCCATTCCCTTCCCTTAACTCCAAAGTTCAAGAACAGTACCTGTCACTTAATAAATGTCTATAAATAAATGGATAAACCCATGAGAAGGAAAAGGATTTCTTGGAAGTTTTTGAAAGAGTCATAAAGGAGAAGTTGCACAATTAGATATTAAATTTATGATAAAATGACAGTGACAAACCCAGTTAATAACTGCAAACAAAAGACAGAGAGATCATTAGAGCAGTGTGAAAAGTCCCTCAACAAACTCCAATACGCATAAAAATGATTAGATGGTGATATTTAAAATTGACAAAAAAGGGGAAGTTTCTCATTATGTGGTTATTGGGCAATTAGATCACTATTTGAGGAAAAGGAGAATTTGTTTCCATTTTTCATGAATATATTCCAGATGGATTTTAAGGAAAACAAATGGTTTCTGTAATCCTGGAATGAGGAAGGTCTTTTAATGCACAATCCATCTAGAAAAAAAGAATGATAAATTGGATTTCACAAAAATTTAAAACAATTTGTGAGGCAAAATAACGCAAAGCACCAGAAACAAAGTTCAAAGACAAATGATAATCTGGAAAAAAAAATGTAACATAGGTTTCACATCTAAAAAGAACATACCAATGGAAAAATAGGCAATTCACAAAGGAAAAGATGGACTTCATCAATAAATAAGTATATTTTCAAAAGTCCAACCTCACCCCAAATTATAAAAATAAAGTTAAAAGAAAAGAGATACATTTTTTAAATGTTTACGATTTACATGGTAAAAAGTAACACAGAGTATGGCATGTGGCACACTCTCCTCACATTTTGCTGAGGGAATATTAATTAAGAGCTTTAAAAACATGGTCACACTTTGACCCAATTCAACATCTTCAAATAAACCCCAAGGGAATAATTAGAGATGTCTATAAAATTTTAGCTAACATTTATTGCATATTAAAAAGTGGAGATTCTGGATTTAGCAATCTACATGCATCATTTCATTTGATCCCCACTTCATTATGGAGTTAGGGACTATTATTATATACACAAGGAGATGGAAGACTAGACAGGTATGAATAATTGTCTAAGGTCAAATGAATAAAAAGCGGAAATGCAACTTGTCTAACTCCAAAATCCATGCTTTTAAACATTGCTATCCTGCCCCTGTGGAGATGGTCACCTGAGTGATATCTGGAATGATAAAAAATTGCAATCAGTCTATATACCCAAGAATAGGAGACTGATTAAAAAGTTACAGTATATCTCATCTATACAAAAATGGCCAAGAATATTACACTCTAGAAGAATTTGAATAACATGGGAAAATAGATATTCTACAGTGGTACATGAATGAAGTCTGCTAAAAAGCATGATATATGCATAGTAGTGTGGTTCCAATTTTGTAAACTATATTATACTTAAAAGGTGATAGTGATATGGTAAACACATCACTATGTTGGATTTTTATTTTCTTCTTTCTACTTTTTACTTGTTACATTTTTCCAAATTTTCTGTAATGACCACTCATACCTTATAAAAGGTATTTAAAATATAGAGAGACAGGAAGAAAGACAGACATGTACTGAACAAGAATATAGCTGATTTATTATTTTTTAAAAAGTTGGGCTAATATTTGGAAAGATTTATTTTCTCCTAAAATGCACAGAAAAAAAAAACAAAACAAAACCCAAAACAATCCACACACAGAAAACACTCTATTTCTAGGAATCCACAAGTCTTCCCAAGTTCTTTCCACTCTCCAAAGAGTGATGGCTCTGTTGCCAGGAGGGAGTGAGTGATCAAGGGTTCCAATGAATATGTGCTCAAGGAATAGTGAATGAGCAGCTCATTCTCAGCCCAGCCATCTCAGGGAAAGGTTTTGGAGAACAGGAATCATATTTATTTTACCTTTACTTTCTGGGCTGGCTCAGACCAGTGCCAGTCCCAAAGACGGATGATTGAAAATGGGATGGGATACAGAGCTCCCCCTTCAGGTCTGGAGTCTCCTTGGTCTAAAGGGTGACTGCTCAATTCTAAGATTCAGAACTGCTTAACCGCACTGGTAGTGAGAATCACAGATACTGTTCTCAGCTTTTAAACGGATCTTTCACTGTGGTCATCTCAGCTCTGTTTGGACTTTCATTTGGATTCCAGTCTATATGTAATGTTCTCCTGGCCTTGTGATCTTCAGCTGCTAGTTAATAGTTTTTCATGACATTTCTCGGATGTTCATGATAATTTTCTCTCTATCCATGGGAAAAATGAGGAAGAGAACAAGACAAATACCTCATTTGAGGACCACTGAGAGCAGTGATAAAAACAAGACCCTTTCATAACCACTCCTTTGCTTAGCACCACTGAGTTAGGGTAGTTCATTTTTAGATTAGCAAACCGGTGTAAAATGTCACATTTCTTTTCATTAGTGTCACCTTACATAATAATCTGTGTCTTTGAAATCTCTCTTTGCTCCTTCCACTCCTCTCTATTCAGTTGGTTACAAAGTTCTGTGATTCTCTCTCTCTAATGCAGGGGTTCTTAACCTTTTTTCTTCCACAGACCCCTTTGCCAGTCAGATAAAAACCAGAGATCCCTTACTAAATCCACACAATACTGTGTATTATTTAATAAATACATCACACCTTCACCAATATGTCCCTACAAAAATTATGTTTTTTTGAATTTCAATTCAAGCTCATGGACCCCTTGTTAAGAACCCCTGCTCTAGTGATTCTGAGCCTTTGTTTTTTTCTGAACTCAGAGAAGCTACCTGGATCCACCCCTCATATGGAATGCTTGCCTAACCCATTGCAACTGTCTCGTTCTTTATGTCTTTCCACATTCAAATACATGCTGCAAAATGCTGCCAGGGTTATCCTGACCTCATTACACCTGTGCTGGACATACTATTTTTACCTACTCTACATCTCTCACTTCATCACTGCATTAATAAGCCTGCCCCACCACTCATACCAAAAGGCTTCATCTGCTGTGGATCATCTGATTGGCCCAAGATGGAGAAATGAACCTGCTGATGCTGTCCAGAAAGACTCGCTTCTCAGTGGTCTCAAGCTCCAAAGACTAGCTGAGGCTGAAGCTCTCTGGGATAATCTTTACCAAAGAGAGCAAAGTCTGCCAGAGAATAAAGATGATACCAAGAGTTCCAAGGGGGAAAGGCTCCAACAAACCTGAAGATGACTTTTGAACCACCAGATACTGCTATGTGTCTACCATATTAGACTTACCATTGTGTGATGAAATAAATGCCTTTATTCCTATAAACTATTCTGCATTGTTTCCTTAATCCTTTTGTGAACAAGAGTCCTAACATATACAACTTCATTACTTAGAAACCTTTGATAGCTTCTCACTTCCTACAGAAAAAAAAAAAACCTCCTTGACACACAAAAAAGGGGGTCAACGTAGCTTCCAGCTTCAATTCTCCTACCCTAGCCTCAAGTATTTCTTTCAAATAGTAAAATAATAACAATAGAATCACTACTCTCTGCTATAGCCACCAGAGACCTGGCTGGAGTTTCCTTCCCTTTCTCCCTTAGATCTCTCCTTCCAGATCCAGCTCATTTAGGTACCAATATCATATTTTACATTTCAGCTTTTCTGTGCATGCGTATCCTCCTCCTATTGGGACTGTCTGTACACAAGGACCAGCTCTTTTAAAATAGAATCTCAAGCACCTGACAATTTGTTCTAAAGATTGGAC
Organism: Dasypus novemcinctus; assembly: GCF_030445035.2. NCBI lineage: Eukaryota > Metazoa > Chordata > Mammalia > Cingulata > Dasypodidae > Dasypus > Dasypus novemcinctus. Next base: position 151,331,647 of record NC_080674.1, on the reverse strand, counting down.
ACTCTACAAATGTTTACAGCTCTGATCAAAACAAAAGAATGAGGATTGATGTCTCTTTAATTCTTCCAAACATGAAAATTTCTCAATAAATAATGATATTGCCATAAGATCCAGCAATTCCACTCCTGGGCATCCAGAGAAATAAAAGTTATGTTCACACAAAATCCTGTACATGAGTGTTCATAGCAGTTTTACTCTAGTCAAACTAGAAACAATCCAGATGTCTCTAGAAAAGTGAATGGTTGAACCAACCGTGGGACATCCAGGCCTTGAAATACGACTCAGCAATAAAAAGGAATGAACTATTGATACAAAAACTTGGATAAATCTTGAGAGAATGAAGCTGACTGGAAAAAGCCACTATTAAGAAGGTACATATTATATGATTCCATTTATGTAACATTTCCAATTAACAAAATAATAGAAATGGAGACTAGTTTGGTGGTTGCAGGAGGTTAGGGATAAAGGGAGGCTGGGGAGGTAGATGTGGCCATATAAGGGCATCACAAGGGACCCCTGTTGTGCTGGAAGTGTTCTGTACCTTGATTGTATCAATGCCAATATCTTGGTTGTGATACTGTAATATAGTTTTGCAAGACTTTCCCATTGGAGAGTAATGGATAAAAGGTACACAGGATTGCTCTGTGTTATTTCTTACAACTGCCTGTGAATCTACAATTACCACAAAACAGAAGTTTAATTTTAACAAAACTAATCATATCCAAAATCTGAACAAGAGCAACAATAATAAATGGATACTTAATGCAAGAGTGCCTCAGAAATAGTCACAGTTTCAAACAGATCTCACTGTGACTAGTAAATGCAATAGGATTTTGTCTACCAGAGGCAGGGTGTCCTCTCAAAAAGTGGGAGAGAAGACAGTCATTCTGGTTAATATGAGAGAAAAGATTTCTTTAGATATGAAAGGATGATGAGCTATTTTTAGGAATTGGAATCAAGTGAAATTATAGGAAATACTAACAAGAGAACCATCCCTGTCCATAATACTGAGCTGGGACTCTGAGAGACAGTCCATCTCTACAAGTGCATGGCTGGGCCTTCCATAAGGTTGAATAATAGCCACTAAGGCATGGAATCTGATCTGTTTGCCATTTAGATCCATGTGACTCACTGAGGCTGGCTGCATTCATATCTAAAAATATAGGAAATCTGCAGTCTAAGCAAATTTGGCTCATTGGCTCATGGGTTTTTTAAAACATATTTATATCAGTCAGCTGCAAAGGAGGTTCTACTGCTCAAGTGACAAGGACTAGGTTGAAATCTAGAAACAATGAAGATCAGAAGAACTATCTGCTTATATACATTTTACAACACCTTCTCACTAACGGAATGAGATCTGAGGTCCTCTGTAGGCTAGAATGATGCCTTTCCTTGGGCATGGGGTGTGTCTCACTAAATATTTGTCTTAAAGAGGACAAGGGAGTCATGAGCTATTAAAGACAGAGTAGGGCGTGGTGATCACACTCGTGGTCAAGCACCACTGGGACTAACCATGGCAGAGTCTACAAAGAGAGGGTGTGGTGTCTTGGACCTGGCATTTTTTGTTTTGTCCAGTTCCACAAAGCCTGCAGCCATGACAACTGGTGAGAGGGGTACCCGTAGAACACTCCTGATTCCTTCCCAAGAGGCTACACTCACAGGCCTGGTGCCTATCCAGAGCAGCCTCCCATGGGTCTGCCTGGCAGATCACTCACCCATCAGGACACTCAGCAACTTCTGCACTCTGGAGCTGACCCCCACAATTCGATAGAGTCCTTGCTCATTGATTCCTGAGAAGAGGAAAGGTGATGATTTAATTAGAGGCACGTCAGGACACAAATCAGGCCAACCTAGTCGAATGCACATTTTTTTTCACTTTCTCAGCCCTTCTAAAAGTAGCTCTAATTAAAGTCCCCTGTCACTTAGCTCTGCTCTTAGCAAAGGAGTGGGATTGGGTACAGCTGTCTAGGATTTCACGGATGTGCTGCACACTTCAGCTCTCGTGTTCAGTCATGAGAGGAGAAAGAAACCTTCCTCTACTTTTGCCAAAGACAGTATCTGACAAGTTTTGAAAGACGCAAAACATGTATTTTAAATAAGTCATATTTAACCAATTTTTAATTAAAAAAATAAAAAGATACGATAAAAATTCATACCATAGAAAAGGATAGATGCTTTACCATCTATTTTTACTTACAGAACAAAAATATTGCAGTGTAAGGACATTTTCAATTTGGAAGAATGTAAGCCAAAACTGAAAAATTAGAAAATCCACTTATTTATAAAATAAGTACTCTATTTCTTTATAAAGAAACAAAGAGGACTGCCTTCATTCAACCCAAGAAAATGTGCAATTAGACTAGAAGGGGTTTATTTTCATACACCCAGACAGAACCAAGAACTAACCCACCTCAGTACGTTTGTTCATTTAAATGCATGTGTTAGATGATCACTGTACTATTTACAAAAGGTGATAATTTAGACCAATATTTCAAAATGACTTTTCTCCTGTTAGTCCTTGGTCCAACAAATCTAAAACTTCTCAGCTAACTGATCTCCTGCTTTCAGTCTTATCCCTCTGGAGTCCACTCTCCACCTAGCATCCAAAGTAGATTTCATAGACTATAAATCAGTTCCCGAACCTCTTTTCTTTAAACTTTCCAATGCCTTCCCACTGCATGTAGACCACAATCCAAACTCTTTCCTGCGTCCTACAAAGCCCAACACAATTGAGCACTGGCCCACCCAGACTGTATCCTCAGCCATCTGCACGCTGTGCCAGCCATGCTGGCCTTCTGGTTACTCCAGCACTTTCGCAATTTCCAATTTCTGTTTCTTCGACCTGGAGTGCTCTTTTCCAAGTTCCTTTTATCATTCAAGTCTCAACTTAAATGCAGCCTCTTCGATCTATTTTATTTTGTTTAGAACAGTTAACATCTAAAATCATCTTGTTTGTTTGGTTTCTTGTTTGACTTTCTCCCCTACCACTAGAATGGAAAAGGACAGTGATTATGTCTTGTTCACCATTATAGTCCCAGCACCTAGATCAGTATATGGTACATGATAATAAATGAAACACTGAGTATATTCCATCAGGTCCCAAACACAACAATGACTTGGAAATTTTTCAAGAAAGGGCTGATTCTGTAGTGTCTTCAACTAGACCTATGTAGAAGTGGAACTAATGAAGAGAAGAAAGTGAAGTCAAATGATAAGATTTCACAGCTGAAGACCTATAAAATCATGTCTATCATCTCCCACAGTTCACTTGTTAGGAGCCCCTGATCAAAAGTCAAGAGATGGGCCCAAGTTACTCAGTGGCAGAATCATGATGTAGTAATGTGGCAGCTGAAAGGCTTGTCCTTTCTGAAGCATCTTTACTCCTTTGGTCCTTTCAGGCTTGAGTGTTCCTGGGACCTTATACAATTCTAGTTTCCAATGGACAAATATTAACGAACCCTATAGAGTATGGGTTGTCTGTAAACCTTTGGTCACCAGAAACATGTGTGTTTACACCTGCATTACAACAGGGAAATACCCTCTACCTTCAACTCTGTATGTTAAAATGGGATTAATTCACACTGTCTTTATTCCCTCTTTGTGCTAAATGAAACTTCCTTAGAAGTTAAAATATATCATTTCCATCCTTATTTTAGTGGGGGCAGGGAAGAAGGAGGTAGAGACTAAGAGACCAAACCAACTGCAGAGCCTCTTCTTCTACTACTTACTGCATATATTTTCTGGTTTTGTATCACAAAAGTGGTCCTGCTGAGCTATTGGTTTGCATTTATCCCACATACTCTGTGCACTGTTGGTTTTGGCTGCTGATAAACTGAAAAATAGGTGGCTCACGTCAGGCAAGTATATGAAATTCATAGGGAACATTTTTTATTTGGACTCACATTTGGCTCAATTTTTATCCTTCTAACTTTGTTAACCCTCTACCTCTTTTTTCTCATTATTTTTTAAAAAGTGAAATAGTAAATCTTCTGTTGAAAAATTACCAGGTATAGCTCAGTGGTTGAGCACCTAATTTGCATGTATGAGGTCCTGAGTTCAATTCCCGGTACCTCCTAAAAAAATAAAAACAACAAACCAACAAACAAATAATACATGCTCAAAATGAGAAACTACTGTTAAGGCAAATAGGCAAATCAAAGGAGGAGAGTAAAATACTCCTGAGAGAAGCACTGATGATACAATGACAGATGCCCCCACTCACGTTGGGCAGGCCGTTTCGTAACTCACAATGATTCACTTAATGTATATAATGAAAATCCTGCCATGCTGGTCAATGTATTTCCACGCATTTTAATGATTCATAGTTCGTGGGATTTTTTTTTTACTGCATGGAGGTATTGCTGATTTAGCTGATATTTGAGACGCTTGGCCAGTTTCTGATTTTTCACCTTAGTAACACCATTGTGTAAACTCCCTTAGGGCTCAGTCTCAGCCCACATCTCCTTCCTTCAAGATCAATTCCTAGAAAGTGCATCTATTTCTACTTTATACTTTCTTGCTATATTTTATGTACTTTTGTAAGTTGCTTTACTCTTTGTTGCAGAAATAAGCAAACAGTTTAAAAATGTTTCCATGTATTAAAATAATTCCCTCGGAAAGAATGTCTTTTGACTGGATACACAGGTGTGGAATCTAATGATGTTAGATTTTTTATTTGTTTGTTTGTTTTTGCTTCCCTCTCTAGGCAATGCCTCATAGCCTTTATAAAGAAGTTTAAATTTCTCAACTGGTAAGAGTTTTGGGCCCTGCTTTAAAAGACAACTGCTCTCAAACAAAGGAAAAGGGCCAGTGGGTTGAGAGGTTAGAGAATAAATAAGATTCAAATCTTTGACAATGGTTCAAATCAAATCCAGTGTGTATTTGAAGCTCCAAACCATCAGAACTGAGGGCTCTCCTTTGTGGCAGCCTCTGAGGAGGGGATTGAGAACCACAGGGCTGAGCCAGCTTCCTTGATTGCAGAGCCAGCTCCTGTGCACCTGGGAGAGCTTGTGTGAGACGGGCAGGGCCTGACTGCAGAAGCAGTACAGGAAATCAGAAGCTTGCTCTTGATCCTTCTAGCTATTTGCATGGTCAAGTAGAGAGCAAGGGTTCTTAAGAACCCCCAAGAGGTCCACTGAACATGATCCAGGGAGTTTGGGAACTTGGACAGAAAAACAACTGTATCTTTATTTTTGCTAATCTATAACTGAAATCAAGCCTTTTCCTTCCATTATAGCTGTAGGTAACAAATCACAGCAGCATTAGCAGAATTAGCATTGGTGAGAAACCACATGTATTTTCATAACACATGACAATTTTACAGATACCTTAAAAAATCACATATCTAAAGTATGCCAGTTATTAGAGTCACCCTCTATCTTGCAGTTATTTAATGTTTTAACATATATATTGCTACATCACAGCTTTGCTTTTTTTAAACATTTTGATCATTAAATTTCAATAACTAATTTCCTTGGTAATCCTATATATTTTATTTGTATGCATCTAAACATTCTTATAAGAAGGGGTCCATAGGCTTCATCAACCAAAGAAGTGGGTAACACAAAATAGGTTGAGAAGTTCTGCTCCAGGGTACCACACTCATGGAAACACATTGAGTATGGCACTTGGGGAATTAATGAGTCACTAAAAATTGGGAAACAGCAGGTAGCAGGTCTGGCACCTCACCAGATGCGTGACCTTCGCTGAGAACAATGCCATCTGTTGAACTACTTTACCTCTGGTTTCCACAGCGTGGATGCATTTCCTGATTATGCTGAAGCCAATGCTGTCCAACTGTGCAGCTGAAAGAGCAAGAGAAGGGCAGTCAAGATATGGGCCGTGCAAATCCGCAGGACAAGGCTTGGCCAATCCAAGATGAATCAGGCCCATGGTTTAGCCACATACGCCTTTTATTTTTTTCACTAAAGGTGTAGGAATGATTAAAAATAGGTGGCACAGACTGAGAGCTTCCTATATGCCAGGGACGGTTCTGAGTGATTTGCATATATTATTTCATATTATTCCTATAGTAACCCCATGAGGTTATCCCCAATTTAAAGCTTAAGAAATGGCAGCACAGAGTGGTAAGCCCTTGCTGAATGAGTAACTAGGCATCCTTTAAATTGCTTAGCTATTAACAGGAGCTTTAGGACCAGCTGCTTGCTAGTCTTCCTCAAAAAACACAATTAAGTGCTCTATAAAAGTTTGATAAGTGTTTTCCATGGGTTACCTTATTTCATCCCCACAAATCCTCCAGGTTGATACTATCATTAGCCCCATATTATCAGTGAAGAAACTAGATTTAGCAAGGCAAAATATCTTGGCCAAAGTCACAGAACTAATACGCGGGAGACTGGTTCAAGAGCCCATACTCTTAGTCATCACCAAACTGCCTGAAATGGGACCCGGAGTTAAGAGAAAAGTATAATCCTACTCAGGTAACTAGAAGAACAGAAAAAAATGCCCCTTAAGAAAATTAGAACAAGCAAGCTACCTGAGGAAGAACCACTAAGGTATTAGAGGCACACACCACCTGTCCCCCTACCATATGGGAAATCAGTAGGTGGTGATAGAGCTTAAGAGCTCTGCCTCTTGATCTTTACTCCAGAACTCACCAATGTCACTCAGAAATTAGATGATCAACAGAAATAAGGTTTTCCACAGCATAAGAACAATTTCCCACCTGGAAACAAGGCTGGAAAGTCACCAAATTCTTCCCTACATTTTGACTATCCAGTGATAGGATGTGTATGGTAATTTTTAAGAATGGTTGCATCTTTGACCTTCTTGGGATTTTAGGCTATGATATTCTACAGCCTTATATTCTGAGTGGAGAAAGAACTGGTGGAAAGTAGGAAGGTGAGTATTTATAAATGATTTCTCATCATCCCAAAGCAAGAGATCTACTTGCAAAATACTAGAACTGAGTAGAAAGTGATTTAATTGAAACTGACTTTTTCTCTAATTCTTAGCTTACATGGCAAACTTAGATCAACTGAAGACAAAAATTCTTTTTAAAAAATTACTGAGAAGTCCCAAAATTAAACTAAAAAGGAAAAATAATTTCCCAAGGTTTTTCTTCCCAAAGGGAAACAGCTCATATATTTACATGTATACTTATTGCTTAGTAGTACATATTATAAACATACTTAGCCTCTAGGACAGTAAGTAAAGTACCAGAAACAAAGCAGGAAAACAATGTTTTTCTCCCTGGAGAACACCTGTTATGTAAACTACTAGCTACTCCCTTAAAAGCTAGAAGGAGCCTATTAACTCAACCTCTTGTTTTTCCAATATGAACAAAGTATTCACCCTGTGCAAATCGTGATATATCAAGCTTTCTAACTGGAACCTGAAAACCAGATCTAAATCATTCTTCCAAATGAAACTCAATTAACTCATGCCATAGACATTTTCAAATTTAATAACAAACTAAAAGAGAAAGGCTGAGTATCTGTTAGAATTCAAAAAAGGAATTATTATAAATAGAAGCTTTAAGATAAAATTCACATACTATAAAGTTTACTTATTTAAAGTGAACAATTAAGTGATTTCTAGTATATTTACAGAGGTGTACATTGATTACCACTATCTAATTCTGGAATGCTGTCATCGCCCTAAAAGAAACACATTAGCAGTCACTCTGATTTATCCCCTCCCCCAAGCCCCTGGTAACTACTCACCTAGTTTCTGTCCTTATGGATTTGCCTATTCTGGACATTTCATATATATGGAATCATACTATGTGAGATCTTTTGTGTATGGCTGCTTTAACTTACAATAATGTCTTCAAGGTTTATCCACATTATATCACGTATTAGTACTTCATTCCTTCTTACAGCCAAATAGTATTCCATCATCTTGTTTATCCATTCATCAGTTGACAGGCATTTAGGGTTGTTTCCACTTTTTGACTTCTATGAATAATGTTGCTATGAACATTTAGGTACAACTTTGTGCATAGATGTACATTTTCATTTCTATTGGGTGTATACATTGCCGGATCATAAGGCAACACTATGTTAATTTTTTGAGGAACTATCAAGCAGTTTTCCAAAGCAGTTACACCATTTTATATTCCCACCAGCAGTGTATGAGGGTTCTAATGTCTCCACATTTCATATTACACATATCACATTTGTTATTGTCTATCTTTTTTATGGTAGCCATTCTAATGGGTGTGAAGTGGTATCTTGCAGTTTTGACTGGCATTTCCCTAATGACTAATGATATTGAGCATCTTTTCATGTACAGGGGAGGATTTTCATTCCCTTACACAATCTACCGGAAAGTATCTGTCAGAGAGTGGAAATACTTTTCATACCTGGGAAGATTTTCAAAATGTTTATACCTGATTCAACGGGCAGTTGAAGCCTTTTAGTTCTTCTTTTGAAAGATGCCTAAAAGAATCCTCTTCATAGGGACTGAAGTCAAAGATGTTTGGGAGAAAAAGGATCATCGCTTTTGCAGTGTTCTGGGAAGCGGCTGAGACTGATGTCAAACTTATTCTGGGCATTGAGGAACATCTGTCCTGAGCCAAAGACTATTCTGTTTCCTCAACCCGTGAACTTCAATAAAGTTTTACAAAACTGGGAAGAACCTGGCTGACGATGATGGCAGTGGCCAGATGATACATGCTCATGAAGCTATCAGCCCAAATAATGGAAGAAATAAGGATGGAGTTAGACATCACCCTGTAGAGGCCAATAAATCCTTGAGCCTTTTCTCGTGGAACTTTGGGAAGCTGGATCTTCCTTAGGTAAGTAATACTTCCAAGTATATCCAGAAAAAAAAACTCCATCAAACTACAGTAACTACAACTGGACTCTGGCAAAGCAAATCCCCCTACTCAACCTCTGAGTAAATGTTCCTCCTTTGGTTTTCCTAACATTAGAGGTTCTCTGATTTCCAGTATACTACCAAACCCCATTTCTTGAATATACCTTACATAGACTCCCATTTATAAAATCCATGTAAGGCAGTACTTATTAGTATATATTATATGCCTAAGTTCAAATGTTTATAACATTTACATGTTGCAAAATCAACCTCTAAAAGCTCAAAGTTACTTCCTGTAAGCTTCTAACATGTTAAAATTGCATACTGATGATAATTATTAGTTTTGAAAACAGATAAACTGTTGCGAAATGAAATTGACATCAAACAACAGTTCCCTGAACAGGAAGAGTTTAAAATACAGTTTAATCATCATTTCTCTAAATTTCTAAACTGGGACTGTTATAATTTTTTATTATTAGAGAAGTTGTGAGTTTATAAAACAATCAGGCATAAAATACAGGATTCTTGTGCACCACCCCACCATAAACACCTTGCATTGGTGTTCAACATTTATTACTATTGCTGTAGCACTTTTTTAAAATAATTGTACTATTTTTTAACAGTAGCTACCTTTGTTACAATTGATGAAAGATTATTAAAATAGTTCTATCATCCATTATTTACATTGGGTATATGTTTTCCTTGTATCACCTATTATTACCACCTTGTATTAGTATCATACATTTGTTATAATTCATGAAAGAACATTCTTGTACTTTGATTACAGTTCAACACCTAAAATAGGGTTCACAGTGTTGTATAGTCCTATGTTTTAGCTTTTAATTTTCATTCTAGTAATATGTATACCCTAAAGTTACCTCTTTTAACCACATCCTCCTATACAGTTCAGTGCTATTGATTACAGTCATAATAACATACTACCATCACCACCATCCTTTTCCAAACCTTAACCATCAGCCTAAGAGGAAAAGCTGCACAAGATAAGCATCAAGTCCCCATTCGCTAACCCCAGTCTATCTCTTGGTAACTCATATTCTAGATTCTAAGTGCATTGCCCACTGCGCTGGCACTTCTCCCATCCTCCTGTGCTCCCCGCCCCCACATGCACCCGTACATGCAAGCACATAACCACAGTTCTGACCCCTTAACAACTTGAGTTTCCTGCAGACCTCATGATTAGGTTACCATTAATTAACTGCTCTGTTATTTAACATGCACTAGTACTGGCAATGTCCCCAGGACTTCTGTGCATACATAACCAGGTAATTAGCCCTGATCCCTGCCCAGAGGGTACATAATCTAAGTTAACTGAGAATCCTAGTCTGAAAAGTGAGTTCCTAGTAAAAGGCTTAGAACACTATCACCTCGGAGCAGAGCCTGCTGACAGAAAAAGTATGAGAGGACTGCCAGATGGAAGCGGTTGTCCTTAATCCCTTCAAGCAGGTGATTCAGCTCTTTCACTGAGCCCAGGCTCAGAAAGGTCAGGGATTTATTTGCATTTTTTGAATCCTTATAATCTTCAGAAATAATCTCTCATTAAATATCTACTAGGCTTGCATTATTCCCTTAATTTGACTTGTGATTAGTTGTTGCAAGACCAGTGGCTTCCAGACAGGGCATCCACCTTCTGGCAGCTAAGGTTTGGACTGGCTTGTTTTCCTGCCTTCAAGTTCAGTTCTGCCCAGGCTTACACACCAGACAGTCCAAACAGCTGTCATATAATGAATGCTCATGGAGCTTGTACCAAATACCTAGGCTGATGTTCCGTGTTAGAAATGTGTCATCCTCTTAACTTTCATTTCAACCTTGAAGCCTTGTTTCTCTTTCTCCTTTTAGTGAAAGGCAAGAGCCAGGGTTGCTTTCACCCATTTTCACAAAATTCTGCAGGGAATGCGGGAACACTGGAGAGTGGGCTGAAGCTGGGCCAACTTGGAGAATATCAGGGGCACACCACGACTGTGGCAGGAGGATGCTTGGCAGACTGCTTGAGTTTGTACTATTGTGCTTAGAATATGAATGCCAGTACAGGGGCAGGCTAAATTCTGCAAATGACTGCTTTACTGCAAAGGGCTTAAAAGAACAATACACTATAAAGTTTAATCAAATTATTTTCTTGTCTAGGGGAAGGAGACTGGCAGGTAGAAAGACATGAATTTTAGCACAGTATCCTGTGGCCCAAAAGGTTCCTGTCATGCTTTTCAGCTTCTGATACCTCACCTTAGATGCTTTCTCTACTAGCTCTTCCCACCTTTAAAAAAGTGAGGCATGCAGGAGGTGGTAAGGTGGGGGGGTGAGTGGCTGAGAACTTTAACAGAATCGTGAACATATCCCTAAACATCCCCCCCTCTCTCCCCTACCATCCCTCCCAATCCAATTATCACCGAGTCCCTCAATTTTCTTTCCCAATATGTCTCAATTACGTCTAGTGCTCTCTCCATCTCTGCCACCACCATCGTGGCCCAGGCCTCCATCACTGCTGCCAGGATGACTGCAGTAACCTCCTAACTGGTCTCCTCAGCCTTCCTCCTGCTCCGCCCACACTGTCCTCCTCGTTGTAACTGCATGATCCTGACCTCATCACCTCCCCATCTAAAACACCACAACGGCAGCCCACTGCTCTCAGAAGGCTACCCAGATCCGTAGCCTGGCCCACAAAACACTGCGCGGGCTAGCCCTGCCTACCTCTCCAGCCTCCTCTTGCACCACTCTCTCCCTGAGCTCTCAGCATCCTCAGTCACACCAAACTTTCTTTCAGGGTCCAATTCACCACGCTTTTTCTCCAGGCTTTCCACAGATTGGAAGCCCTTGGCCCAAGTAATTCCCAATCTTCTGCTCTCCCCTCAACTGTCACTTCCTCTGGCAAACATCCCCTGGCCTCTCTACCTAGGTCTATGCCCCATCACACTCTGATATAGCATCCTCAACCTCACTTCAGTGTATGTAGCACAACTGCAAGTTTATATTGACATGGATGAGTCTGTGAAAAATATCCATCTACCAAACCAGAATATGCACTCATGAGGATGTCTGACCATGAATTTCTTTGCTTATTTATTTTATTCCCTACTATATCTCTATCTCTGTCTACTATAGTGCTGGGAATGGAGTAGAAGTGTGGATGGGGGTGGATGGTTTCATTTTGGATGCCAGAATAGATAAATTCATGACTGGTGGAGAGAGTTGCTGAAGGGCAGTGTGGTATAGCTGAATGACTTTTCAAATTCCAACTGATACAAACCCTATGAGAGTGGATGAGTTACTTAAGCTTTCTGGCCCTCAGTGTTTTCATCTTTGGTGAGGATATAAAGGTTAAATAAAGAAATGAATAGCTTGATCTAACCACTTCCTTCCTTCCTGTATCAATACAAAGAGGCATTACCACCTCACAGTACAGCCCCAAGAATGAGGCTGAAAGAAAGGAAAAACAAAAGCTGTACAAGCCAAGACTGAAATAGAGGAGACACTTTTAGAAATCTTTTTCTGGATAATCAAGGCATTATTGTGCATCTGAGGCTGACAGGGGGTACTCTTCCACCTCACGCTAACTGGGCTACCTGAACAGTCAGACAGTCAGACAGGCCAGATGGGCAAGGAAGCCCCTAGGAAACAGGAGCCCAGGACTACGGCACAGCCTTCCTCTCTAGGGTTTTGTGTTACCCAATGGGCCTGACTTCAGGGCCAGGACCCTCTTCCTGAGAATCACTGGCCTACTATTGCTCAAGTCCAATCCTCAGTACTCAAAAGCCCACATTTTCCATTCTTCCCAATGCATGAAACCCAAGAAGTAGCCAAACCATCAAATCAGACTGATGGACACAAGGTTTGGAAAAACAATGCTCTGGGACACACCCCAAAGGTACTTCATACACACATTCTAAGATTTCTAATGAGACCTTCGGAGACAAATCCAATTCCAAAGGATAGGGCTGATCTACTGAATTAGTCCCAACATGTATTAGACAGGATTGCCACTTTCCTAAGATTGCCGCTTTCCTAAAGATGCTATTCAACAGGTTTTTTCCCACTTTCAATTCCCCCCCCCCAGGAAACATTTAATGTTTGTTTGATTAAAACAAAACAAAAAACAAAAAACCCACTTTTAAGTATTTTTGTGGAAGAAATGGAACTTGTTAGGTGTACTAGATATTTTCAGAAAGAGAGAAATGAGAGGTAAAGGAAGCTACTCCCTCATTTTTAATGTGGGTGGATATAAGAGAGTATCTCGAGGTGCTGTGAGTAGGACACTGTTTCTTAGGCAGCTCCAGGGGCATGTTCTGGCCACAGAAATTTAATCAATTTCCCATGTGATTTGCTCTTTAGGGTCTGGCCTATCTTGTTCATTCTGAACGTAATCAATTTCGGCAGGATTAAAACCATGAAAACATCCACATTGGATACAAAATCCACCTGGAGACTCACGGCCTAATGGGCTCATACACTTGCAGGCAGGAGCAGAGGAAATCACCCCTCCTCCTGCCACGCCCCACCCCCTGACTCCTATACCAGCTCCTCTGCTCCCAGGCTGCTACAAGGTGAACTAACTTTAATATTAACTTAAGGGAAACAGGCAGAAGGGTGTGTAGGGAAAAGAGAACAGTGAGCGTTAAAGCCAGACAGAGTTAGGTTAGAAGCTTATCTCTGCCACCTGTGGCCGGATTTGACCTTAGGTAAAATGCCTCCCCTCTCTGCAACTCACCGTTCTCACCCTACAGTAGGGATAACGCACCTAGATGTTGTCAGAGTCAAAGGAAGCATATGGCAGCTGTGACTTATCCTGATATTCAATAAAATGCCTTTTCCAGTATTATGTTACTGCATCCTAATTATCTCAACTGAACTTTCCAGTTCATGAAATGCTTTTCATACTCAAGTTCATGGTATCCTTAGAATAATCCCATGGGGGTAAATATGGTTTCTCTTCTTACTAATAACTTCTTGCTGTGTTTTCACACCGATGAGTATAAAGAGGGATAATACCTTACAGTTTATTTAATTTTCCTAAGTTTTTATAATGAAAAAGTCAGGCTTATGATTTAAAATGGTAACAACAAAGATGATAATAGCAGCTAGCATTTACTGAGCACAGAATACGTTGCTCTGGGCTAAGCACTTAATACATCCTCTTATGATGATCATCACCGTCCCCACTTGGTAGATGAAGAAACCAAGGCACAGGCAGGGTAAGCAATCTCTCTAAGGTTATAGCGTTAGGAAGTGGTGGAACCAGCATCCTGATTCAGTCTGACCCCAGAGTTTCTCCTTCTACTCTTTTGTGAGGTTCACGTGATGAGTCGGCAAGGGCCTGGGCTGGGGATCAGGTTTTCTGAGTTGCGGCCTTTCGACTCCAGCAGTAGAGCTCTCAGATCCAGTGGATGAGAGAAGCAGAGCTGAGCTGGACACATCCCAGAAATCATGCTTCAGTAGCTGTGAGAAGCACACTTGGAAAGACACTGTACTATATAATACCAAGCAATTAACACTAATAACACCAAATGCAAACAGAAATGATTGATGGCTATTAGCTAATTGCCAGTATCTATACCACATTTTCCCTCACAATAAAGATTTGCAAATGCTGTCTTATCTCAGTATGTAATGTTTAAGCTACTGGTGGTATATAAAATGTTTCCATGTTTAAATAAGTAAATAAATCTTAAAAAAAAAAAAGGGAAGCAGATGTGGCTCAAGCAATAGAGTTTCTGCTTACCATATGGGAGGACCTGGGTTCGATCCCTGGGGCCTCCTGGTGAAAAGAAAAAGAGAAAGCATGCTCGTATGGCCAGTGCCTGCGTGGTGAGCCAGTGCCTGCACAAGTGCCCACGCAGTGAGCCAGTGCCCACACAAATGAGTCACGCAGCAAGATGACGATGCAACAAAAGAGAGATAAGGGTAGAGTCAAGGCGAAGTGCAGCGGAAACCAGGAGCTGAGGTGGTGCAATTGACAGGGAACCTCTCTCCATATCAGGGGTCTCTAGGATCGAATCCCAGTGAATCCTAGAGGAGAGAAAATGAGGAGAGAAGACAACATAGATGGCAAAAACAGCAGGGCAGGAGGAGGGGAAGGGGGGAAATAAATAAATCTTTTTAAAAAATAAAGTTTCCATGTGGTTCACAAATATTTTAAATATTTATACACTTACTTTAATGAATATTAAAATCTATTGGTTAATCATGCAGAGCAGGATATCTTTCCTTTTAAATAAATTTAGGTAAAATGGGTGAATTGATTTAAGGAAAAATTAGGAGTATATAAAAGTACAGGTGGTTCATGCACTATGAAACATCATGGAGGAGATACACAATGACTGACATTTGGAGGCCACTATCCTAATGTGTCCCAGACTGGGCATCTATTCAACCTGGCTGAAAAGAGAAGATAGGAGGGTACTGTGTTCTACCAGCAAAATGTCCTATTCCAACACTGTCATCTTCAATGCCTTGGTTTCTCTTGTACCCTATACATACCTAATCTATCAATCAATCCTCTCAGCTCTAATTTCAAAAAATATCCAGATCAAACTACTTCTCACCATCTCCATTTCTTTTTTCCTTTTTTTAAATAAAATTTTATTGAAGTATATCATTCATACATGCACATAAACAATAAATGCATAGTACAAGTAGTGAACTTACAAAACAAACATGCAGATGATCATACAGGGCTCCCATATGTCACCCCACCGCCAACACCTTGCATCATTGTGAAACATTTGTTACAAACTATGAAAGAGCACTGTCATCTCCATTTCTAATAGCTTGGTCTAAGACACATTTCTAATAGCTTGGTCTAAGACACCATTATTTTTTGCTTGGAATGCTGCAGTGGCTTCCCAACTGCTTCTACTTTTTTTCCACTACAGTTTATTTCCCATGCAGCAGCCAGAGTTATCTTTTAAAAATAGACATTGACTCACATCACACGTCTGCTCACAACTCTCCAGTGACTTCTCCTAAAGCTTAGAACGCACTTCCATCTCCTGATCATAGTGTCATATAGTCTGGTCCCAGCCTACCTGACCACTTTTCCTGTCACCTCCTCTAAGCCAATGGCCCTTTCTGATATTCCTAGAATACAGCTAGCTCATTCCCTCCACCTGAGGACCTTTGCACATGCTGATCTTTCTGCCAGAGATGCTCATCTGCCACCTTCTCATATGCCTCACTCTTTCCCTTTGTTAGGGTTCTGCTCAAATGTCACCTCTTCAGATAAGCCATTCCTGTTCTTTTTTTTTTTTTAAAGATTTATTTTATTTATTTCTCTCCTTTGCCCGCCCCCCCCCCCCCACCATGCCGGTTGTCTGTTCTGTGTCTATTTGCTGCATCTTCTTTGTCCGCTTCTGTTGTTGTCAGCAGCATGGGAATCTGTGTTTCTTTTTGTTGCGTCATCTTGTTGTGTCAGCTCTCCGTGTGTGCGGTGCTATTCTTAGGCAGGCTGCACTTTCTTTCGCGCTGGGTGGCTCTCCTTACGGGGTGCACTCCTTGCGCGTGGGGCTCTCCTACATGCCATGCCCTGCATGGCACGGCACTCCTTGCACACATCAGCACTGCACATGGGCCAGCTCCACACGGGTCAAGGAGGCCCGGGGTTTGAACCGCGGATCTCCCATGTGGTAGACAGACGCCCTAACCCCTGGGCCAAGTCCGCCGCTGCCATTCCTGTTCTGGGTATATAAAACGGCTACCCCTTGTTATTCTCTATCCCCTTTGCTCTTACTTCTTCATAGAACTTACCTCTCCCTGAAATGATACCTTTGTTTTCTTGCTTGCTGTTTGTCAGTTTAACTCACTGGTATAAACTCCATGAGAGCAGGGCCTTTGTAACATTACTGTAGTTTCAATAAATATTTCCTAAATGAAAGACCAAATACAATCCACATTTTCACCAGCTATGACACCAGGAAGCAATGGGTAAAGAAGTTCCCACACTACAGCAGACTCAAGTTGTGAGCAACTGGCTAAAAATACCGTTATCTTCTAGAGGTCAGAGGTTGTGCCGTGGGAAGCACAGGACAAGTAGGGTTGACAGTGACCTCATTCATCTCCTGACCCCTAAACATAGATATCACTAATCAGAGTGTTTTTCCCAAGCCCACCAGATATGCAGGCACCTACATTCTTTTCTATGGTTTCTGGGAACCAACCCACAGAAAAATAAGCTGGAAGGAACCTACAGTAAAGCAAGTAAAATAGGTAGCAAGAAAAGAGATGCAATCTCTGCCTGGCCTTAAAGTGACCAGCTCTCAGCCTGAATCAAGGGAGGCTCTAAGACCGCTGGAAAAAGTGTTCCAGGTCCTGGCAAGGGACGGGCAGCAGAGGTGGCAGCATCTGGATTGTGGCATGGTATAGACCAAGGGCTCCAGACCAGTTTGGGGGAGAAGGAGTTCTTCTCTGTGGATTTGTTACAGCTGTAATCTCCCGGTTCACCTTAAAATTCCAAACCAGGACAAGAGTGAAGGAGAAATGCTTAAAGCACACAGGATAATGCCAACCAGTTCCATCAGGACCATTTGTCTCCCACAGGGAACTCAACACCTTGGGAATGAATTATAATCCAGTGGCCTCAATTCCCTTCTGCCTTGAGGCCCGGGTGGCTGAACACTGACTTCTAAACCAAAAGAGATGGTGGCCAGCTTTCTGAAGGTGGAAGCGTTTCAAGCAGAGAACCAACGGCCTCTGCCCATGAGATCCCTTCTTGCCTTTATCTACCTGCATCCTGATTTCCCCTAGAATAGTTTAGAGATTTTGTTTGTGTTTGTTGGGCCACAATAAACTCTGAGACAGTCAAGAGCAGGGAAAGAGATGGGATTCTGAATCAGAGGCCCAAGATTTGAGCCCTGGTGTGACCATATCCTGGTTGTAGGAGGAGGAAGTGTTTAACACTCCCCCTCTTATCAGTAAGACTGACACGTTGTGAAAAGTAAAGCAAGGCCATGTCTGTGAAGGCACTCCGAGGGAACTCCGAAGAGACGGTACAAATGCCATGTTTTCATATACACAGGCTCTGGCTTTGGATAAAGGTGACATCATTAAGGACATCATTTAATGACTGCTTAGATACCAAGTACCACTGAGCTAAGGATTTCCATCCTAATCCCATGTAACCCTCCCAACAACTCAATGATGTAGGTACTAGAGCTAACCTCATCAGTGTTTTAGATGAAGACACTGAGACCTGAGGAAATTAAGCATATTTCCCAAGGCCACACAACAGGTGGTGAGATTCCAACCCATGTATGTAATACTCCAGAACCCACACTCCCGAAGAGAAATGGTACTTTATCCTCTCTGCTAATCCTGACATGCTGAATGTGAGTTGCCTGATCTGAAAACTCTGATCAGGGTTGAAGGAATGTCCTTGAGTGAACACAAGTTTGCATTCAGGATGAAGCCTCAGTTTTCTTATCTGTAAATGGAGTCAATAATATTTCTCCATCTCACAGGTTTCTTATAAGAATCAAACAACATCATCAATGTTAAACACTGAGCACACTGCCCAGCACAGAGTATATGCTCAATAAATACTAGCTGCAATCATCTATGTTATTAATGACCTGGCAAGTGCCCACCTTGGTGGCAGTGGAGGAAACTTTTCAGTCTCTGCTTCAACAACCCCTTGCACACTGGGCTTTCACAGTCAAAGATGCAGCCAGGGATCTGCTCACTGTCATTTGGCTGAAGTCAAAACTGCTGTTGGTACAGAAAGCCATGCCACTGAGGGCAACAGGGCTATTACACCACCCAAAGTCATGCACTGGCTGCATCTGTCTGTCTGAAGCTGGCTGAGAAGGAGGATGATTATCTAAGTTTCTTTAAGTGTAAGCTGAAGGCTTCTCATTGTCCAGGGAAGTCCAAGGACCATCCACCAGTCATATCCTTGGGGGGAAGTGTCTCACCTCCCCCCCAAATGGCTTGGAATCCACATAGTAAAATCCCTGAGAAAACAAGCTGTTTCTTCTCCTTCCTCTCTCTTCAAACCCCAGCTCCCAAGCAAGGGCTTCCTCAAGCTGGTGTGTTACTACGCACATCTCATAACGAAAAGGGAGGCGTGTAAAGTCAGCACCTAAGTCGGGCGTAGAATGCCACCATCTTGCCTGACTGTGGCTCAGAAGATGAAAGTGGAAGCCACAGAAAACTGCCGTGGTGTAGGAGGGAGGGGAGGGGAGGAAACAAAAAGCGGCGGGAGGGGTGCAGGGGGGCGGTGTGCAAGCAAGAAGTTGGGAGTAACACAGGCCAGGGAGGGAGCAAACTGTCTTCTCTCAGCCCAGGCCTGGCAGGTGGGGACAGGAGCTGGCGGGGAAGGTGCGCTCAGCTGACTGCCTTGTGGGCCAGTGCAAGGAGGCCAGGCTGTGATGACCTGTTAATGCCTTCTAGCCTCAGGTTTAAAAGGGGAAATGTTCTATTTATAAGCCACTGACCAGTGGAGACTGGCCTGGGTCCCAAAGGGATCCTGGTTACCAGTGGCTGCCTCCTGCCTCTCAACTGTTGGTGCTTTAACAGCAAAAGGCTGAAGGTGACTGGAAGCAAGAGGGAAAAAATCCTCTTCTCTGCCCTCTGCTGCTTTTGTGATACTGTTGGACCTTCAGAAATGGCTGAAGGCTTTAGAAACCTTTCAAAAATAGAGGCCTGTGCAATCCCATCAAGGCTTGCCCCTGCAACCTTCAAGAATAAATCTCTTTTTTTCTGCTTTACAGAGAAAAGGAAGGTGAGACTGAGAGTCAAGGAATGTGGACATCAGAGGCCGGGCAGCACGCTAAGGGCACTGGTAAGGCTGCTCCTTCCCATCTCCTCTCCTCAATTTTCTCACAAAACAAGAAAAGTCTGCATAAAACACCATGAGAATTTGATCTGAATGACAGCCTGAGGAGGGGGGAGTGGCTGTAATACAAACAGTGAAAAAAGTGGCTTTTGTTTTGTAACCAAATCCCTGCGGGAGGCTAGTGGGCCACATTAAGATGCAGCATATGGTAAGCCCAAGAGTCAAGACTGAAATATGTGACTCTGGCTCTGCTGGTCAGGAAGAGAGAGAGAGAAGTGCGCATCCATCAGCTCTGGGTACAGTCAAGGAACCATTCATGGTTCTAACTGGAGGACTCACTGAGAAGAATATGGAATAACCTCAGCAGCAAACGAGTGGGTAAGTGAGGTGTTAGAAGCTGATGATGAACTCCTTCCATCTCCAGAGGGTCACCCACATAATGACGGGTGGCAGATCAGAGCAGAGACTTCACGCATAGCTAGAGAAGTGGGGGGAGGGGGACCCCTGCAATCAGGCAGACGGGTTTGAACATCAGCGGCATGATTTCCTGACTGTTGCCTTTGAGGAGCTACTTGACCTCTTTAAGCCTCAGTTTGCTCATTTGTAAATGGTAAGCAGCATTTCTACCAATCATTTGCATACCACTTTCAAGCTTCCTGCCCAACCTTATGCCATCTTTTAAATAGACTACATTCTAAAAACTTTTCTTGAATTAAGGCAAGGATTAATAAAATACAGTCCATGGGCCAAAGCCACTTGTTGCTCACTTTTGTAAATAAAGTTTTATTGGCAAACAGCATGCTCATCCCTTTACACATTGTCCATTGCTGCTTTCATATTACAATGGCAGAACAGAGCAGGCCCACAAAGCTGGAAATATTTACTATCTGGCCCTTTATAGAAATGTGCTAAGCAGTCACATTTATAAAGTCATTCGGGGGTTTACATGCATTCTGTGCTTTTTCCCCTAGACACATTAAAATAATATATGAATCCTAGTGGTAATTTAAAATGTCTGTGCACTATCTAAAAGGGTCTTGGGAACCAGCAGTGGTGTGCATATCCCATTTGAGAAATGTAGTCATGAAGATTAAATGACCTAACACTTATGACGGACCAAGCCTGGAAAACAGCAGGAGTGCTGGCTGGCCCCTTCATTCTCCTCCCTGCTCCCTTCAGGGGCAGTTCTGCCAATCCAGGGGACTTTTCCTTTCTCATATGAGGAAGTAACTTGCAGGACCAGAGGATGATAAGGATAACAACCAATAGTAATTAGGCACTTACTAATGAATATGTCAGATACTGAGCTGAACTTTAATCCTTACAACACATTTATGAGGTACGTGTTATTAATATTCCCATTTTATGGAAAAGGAAATTGAAGCTTAGAGGGCTCCAAGGCTCCATAGCCAAAAGGGCAGTATACTAATTACACCATTCACACCTACCCTCCATGGAAACAGTTCTTTCCAATCCACATGGCAGAATCTTCTCTAAGGAAGTAGTCTGAGAGATATACAAGGATGTGTAAGCCAATGTTATTCAGAATAGAAAACTCAGGAAAGGACATTGAAGTCCAATGATAGAAGTTGGCTCGATAAATTAGTATTTAATCCTATGACAGAATATTAAATATTAAAAGTAATTACAAATGATATATATATATTTTTTAAAGATTTATTTATTTCTCTCCCCTTCCCCACCCAACCCGGTTGTCAGTTCTCTGTGTCTATTTGCTGTTTCTTCTTCTTTGTCCACTTCTGTCGTTGTCAGCAGCACGGGAATCTGTGTCTCTTTTTGTTGTGTCAGCTCTCCGTGTGTTCGGCACCATTCTCAGGCAGGCTGTACTTTCTTTTGCACTGGGCGGCTCTCCTTACGGGGCGCACTCCTTGCACATGGGGTGCCCCTACACGGGGAACACCCCTGCGTGGCAGGGCACTCTTTGCGTGCATCAGCACTGCACATGGGCCAGCTCCACATGGGTCAAGGAGGCACAGGGTTTGAACCGCGGACCTCCCATGTGGCAGACGGGCGCCTTAACCACTGGGTCAAGTCTGCTGCCCCACAAATGATATTTTTAAACACTTTTCATGACATGGGAAAAGGCTTTAAATATTTTAGAGCAGAATGCAAATGAGTATATATAGTATAAAGCCAATTAAGTCAAAATACATATTTACATGGTCATCATGGAAAAAGGCAGGAAAGAAATATCTCTGGGAGGAGTATTATAGAGGATGTTGATGGAATTTGAAAATCATTTTGCTGTATTTCCTTAATATTCTACAATGAGTTCATATTACCTTTATAATAAGTGAAAATACATGCGTTTAAACCTGTGTAGGAGTGAAGTTCAGAGATTCAATGTTCCAGCCCTGCAGGTGACTAGATCCTAAATCCAACTCTTTGAGGAGCATTTTTTTCTCCAATCCTCCAGTCACTCCCCCTCATCTCCTAGAGTGAATGACAAATTGACAAATCACAGCAGGTTCCACAGCATTATTCAAATACAATAGATTCTTGTGAAAGCATTAGATTAAAAACAAACTGGAAGGAATGAAGAGATTATGACTTGGAAGCAAACAAAAATTGTTATATTTCCTTTTCTGGGGGTGGGAGAGAGTTTGGACGTTTCCACTTTTTAAAAGTCATTCTAGACTAGATGGCATTCCATTCTGAGCTCACAAAGCAATTGGTCCTTGGCATTTTTTCTGCACACTGGGTCCTGGACACATCTGTAGATAGCATGGATATCACACTCCCCACCCCCATCCACACATGTAATTAAGCCATCTGTTTACTGTCTCCCCATGATCTGAGCCGACATAGCAGATCCTATACTCCTTAAAGACAGAGACGCATGTCCTAGCTGTGAGTGTACCCACCCGAGTACTCACGAAGCCCAATGCCACAGTCCCTTAAGGACTCTGAGAGGTACTAACTAAACAAAGAGCTACAGGGGGTCCAGGAAACAAGATTCCTGTAGTTAAATCTAGTAAAAGGTTCATGTAGGTGCAACCAAAAAATGTTAAACAAGAATGGGTATCATCTTGAAAAGCTAGAGGGTCAGTGTTGAGCTGGGCCCTGACATGAATAAGAAGGCTAGCCTGGAGCAAATTGGGCATATTCCTTTGAATATAGTCTGATTACCTATTGGACTTTGAGTTAATACTTACATTGAGGAAAGTGGCACTATGAAGTCAGAATTAGGAGAGTGAACCCTCTCTGTCTCAATCTGTCAGACTTCAGGCTCTAACCAGCTGGAGAAGCTGTGGGAGAGCAGCATTTCTGTAAACAAGCTAATCTTTTTAGAGATAACTAGGAGTGACATTCAATATTTGAAACTTCAAACTTGGAAAAGACCAACTCACATTGTAAAGGCCTGCACTGCCTTTTACTCTCCTACACTACAGTGGTCTGTCCTCTCTGACAGGTTCTCAGCTTTCTCAGTGTCCTCAGGACAACAGGACAACAGCAGCCTAGGCTCAAAGGCCAAATCCTGGCTTCTGCTCCTGCTTCCGGTCTGGACTCACTGTAAGAGCGAATGACCAGGAAGTGGACTTGGCCCAGTGGTTAGGGCGTCCGTCTACCACATGGGAGGTCTGCGGTTCAAACCCCAGGCCTCCTTGACCCGTGTGGAGCTGGCCCATGTGCAGCGCTGATGTGTGCAAGGAGTGCCCTGCCATGCAGGGGTATCCCCCGCATAGGGGAGCCCCACGCGCAAGAAGTGCGCCCCGTAAGGAGAGCCGCCCAGTGCGAAAGAAAGTACAGCCTGCCCAAGAATGGCGCCGCACACACGGAGAGCTGACGCAACAAAAAGAAACACAGATTCCCATGCTGCTGATAACAACAGAAATGGACAAAGAACACGCAGCAAATAGACACAGAGAACAGACCACTGGGGCAGGGGTGGGGGGTGGGGTTAAGTAATAAATAAATCTTAAAAAAAAAAAAGAGTGAATGACCAATTCTCACAATTCTCACAGAGCCTAAGGGGAATAAATAAAACAATTACAGTCGAAGGTAGGGCAGGAGTGAAGACTCAGAAGATATGCATTAACATAGCAAAGAGAGCCAGAGAAAGTGAGGGTGTTTATTATAATAATAAAGAGGGCAAATTAATGGCAGGTATCAGATCACAAGATTATCAACACTGGCAGTGATACTTCCTCAGTAAAGCAGCTCTAGGGAACAACAAACCATACTTTCTTCCTCTCTACTACCCTTTTCCCCAGGTTTTCCCTTCCCTTATCTACCAGGTGACCAACTAGAGAACTTGGAGTCACTGATATGTAATTCTGACATTCCAGGAACATACCCAGGGAAGCTTCCCTGTTGGCAGCATAATCCATGGTGAGAGACCTATAGGGCTGGCAAAAACAGCAAACGGGTTTTCAAAAAGACCAGTTGACAAACTAATAGAACTAGCAGGAGTCCAAGTATGAGATTAACCTATAAAAACTAAGGGCAATCAGGGAGCAGTGTAGGTTAATGGGTGAGCCCCTGCTTTGCACATACAAGGTCCCAGGTTCAATCCCGGCACAGTCAAAAAAAAAACCCACCAAACTAATAGCAATCAGAAAGTAAATTTTAAAATAAAGCCCTATATATTCATACTAGCAACAAAAACTATGAAGTATTTAGAGTTTAACATAACCAAGAAGACAAAAGACGTCTAAGCAGAAAACTAATAAAGGATACAGATGGTCTGAATAAATGGAAAGACATTCAATGCTCTTAGAGGAGATAATATTATAAGAGTGTCAATTTCCCCCCAAATTAATCTATACAGTTCAATGCAATTTTAAATAAAATTTTATTTTTTGAGAAAAATTATTAAACATTCTAAAATTTATATGGAAGAAGAAAGGTTCATGAGTAGCTAAACCAATCTTTAAGAAGAGGAGAAATGTGAGTGACTTGAACTGCTGATACTCAGACTTGACTCAAAGTCATCATATTAAAAACAGGGAGATATTGGCACAAGAATAGTCAAACAGACCAAAGAAACAGAATAAGGACAGGGACAAGGTTCAGGTGTGCAAATCTAATATATAATAAAAGTAGCACCACAAATCAATGGGGGAAAAATGGATAGTTAAGATGTTGGTGAGAAAACTGACATTTGGTACAGATAACGATAAAACTGGATCCTCATAGAATACCACATACAATTATATTAAAAACCTAAGTGTGAAAGAAAAAATCACGAGGTTGACAAAAGAAAATGTAGGTGCACATTTTTGTAACAAAAGTCAGAAAACACTCTTAAAGACACAACTTGAAAAGCACAAACCAGAAAGCAAAAAAAGAGATGAACCTGAATATATAAAAATTAAGACTTTACAGTCAATGAAGGTTACCAAACATAATATTAACAGACAGATGGCAGGATGAGAAAATAGATTTAAAATATCTGAAACTAAAAAGGGACTGATATCTAGAATATAGAAGGAACTTCCAAATATCAACAAATAAAAGATGGTGAATATAACAGAAAAATGGGCAAAGAACACAAATAGGCAATGAAAAGAAGAGGAAACCCAGTAGACTAACAGGCACATAAAGAGGCGCTCAAACTCATGAATTATCAGAGAAATGCAAATTGAAACAACCATGAACTATCATTTCACTTATGACAACAAATTAGAAAGCTGGATAAAGATAAGAGTTGGCAAGGAGAGAGAAATCCTCATGTGCGGCTGCTCGGATTGCGGGCCACCTACACTGGAGAATATCAGAGTATGCAAACTAGGTATATGCCCACCCTGCCATGTGAAATTCCACCCCTGCGTATATCTCAAAGAAATCCTCACACAGGGGACGTGCACAAAGATGTTCGTTGTGGTGTTACTAGCGGCGATGAGGAGGTGAAGGTGCCCATCTCTGCAAAAATGGCTAGATGGAGGGAGCACGCCAGGAAGTATGCAACAATCTAGAAGTACACAGGGTGGTATGGATGGCTCCTAACACACTACTGAGGGGACAAAGTAAGAAACAGAACAAAACATATAACTGTTGATATAAATAAAAAACACAGGGAGATAAAAGAGGAATATACATTTTCCAACTAAACATTTTTAAAGAACATATTAGAATGAGGGTTTTAAAAATCTTATTTAATTAAAAAAAAAGGAAGAATAGTGGCTTAGGGGGATGGAAAGGAAAAGGAATGGGGAAGAGAGGTAAAGGGGAATAAATAAATAGATAAACAGAAGGGTGTTGTAAGAACCATTAATGATAATGCGCCATCAACTGGGAAATGAGTAATCTGATGCTATCTACATGAGGTCCAAATAGAGAAGGAAAAAGAAAAGAGACAAAAAGGCTCTGCAAAGATAGATAAAATACCAGCAGCTGACAGACTTCATTTATGGGCCTGTATTACATCCCACAGGCACTGGAGGCCCTGAGAGAAACTGCATTCAGAGCAACAAATTCAGATGTATGAGGAAAGGAATTGCCTTTTGTTACCTGCCCCTTCAAAATACTCTGGCTCTATAAAAAAATGTATGCATTCAAATTCCCACCTAAACATTTTCTGAAACATTAAACATTTTCTGAAAAGGAAAATGCTAGACAATTGCTCGAAAAGAGCAACGTCCCACTTGTAATGACTTTTTACATTTAAGAGTTTAGACTATGCTACAAATAAAAAGAGGACTACAAAACAATTAAGACCCCATGCAATGGAGTCATCTGTGGCAGGATTTTTTTTTCTCTACATCATCAGGTTTTTATTCTCCTTCTATTTTTTTAACAAATCAATTTTATTTATATATATCAGTAAAGCATAAATCCATCCAAAGTGCACAATCAGTGGTATTCAGTATAACCACACAGTTGTACATTCATCTCTTCAATCATTTTTAGAGCATTTTCATTATTCCAAGAATAATAATAAGCAAACAAACAAAAAACTCACCACCTCTCAATCTCTCTCTGCTTCCCCTGTGTGGCAGGATTTTGATCTTACCTGATACAGAGGCCTAGGGATGGGTATGGGGTGAGACTGCAAATTGAGAAATCAAGAGACACTAAATGTTCAACAACTAGCTGAGGTATGTGGCAGGGAGGGTGGAGGCAAAGAAATCTATGACATGAAAATGGGTCCTGATGCCAAAAAAGGGTGAGGAAGCACCAACCCAGGACACTACACTGGCTTTACCAGCTTGGAAATAAGTGAAGGGAACAATTTTTAGAATAGTGATACCCTAGAAAAATAATTCCTATTTAAAGCACTCCTAAAAAAATGCACAGCATGTTTTAACCCATCTTTTTCTCTCCTGCTTGCTAGAAGAAAGGGTAAGCAACTGAAGAATCATTAGAGATTTGAGGCAGGGAACTCTCATGCTGTCAAAGACAGGATGCCAAAAGCAAAGCATTGCAAGTGCCTATGCTTTCCAAAACGGAAGTCTTTGTAGTGTTCTTTTCTTAGACATGTAGAATATCACTGTCTAACAGTAGAGGCTTTGGAGTCAGACAAATGTAGATTAAAATGTATCCCCTGATCTTACTAGCCTCAATTTCCTCATCTACAAAATAGGTCAGAAATACCTATCTCATGGAGTGTTTGATAGCTTTAAACAAGCTAATGACATAAAACATCCCTACTGCCTACCACATATTAAGTGATCAATAACATTAGCTATTATTATAGCCGTTATTGTAAAATATATGCTCATTTTAGACAATGCAAACTACAGAGAAGTATTGAAAGTAGAAGTCGATGTCTCCTAATAATCCACCCCCATCCTGATTAAGAGTTTGATGATAAATGTATTTCCAAAATTTTTTCTATCAATATATCTAGATGAGTCAAATAATTTCATTTACTATATGCCTTGCACAATAATGTGATTTTTTAAAAATTAATTAACAATATCCTGTGGGCACCATTTCTCATTTGCTCATTTTAAAGGCTGTATACTACTCCATGATATATTAAATAAACTCCCTACTGGGCATTAGATTGTCTCCAATTCTTTGCTATTATTACCCAATACTATGGTCAATTTCTTTGTTGTACTCTAGTCTAATTATTTCTTTAGGACAAACTGTTGGGTCAAAGGATATTCACTTTTGAAGGCTTCTGTTACATATTCCCCAAAATGCCTTACAGAATGGTAAAACCAGTTGGCACAGTCACTAATACAATCATGGCCATCTTTTCACTCTCTTGGCACTCATCTCAAGCAGAGAGAAGCAGGATTGTAGGGACAAGTCAGAGGCAGATTTTTAGGCAGGGGTCTCTATTTCCAAGCACCTCAACCCCACAACAGTTGGGTCCCTTATACTAAAAGCAGTGTGGTCCAGGTTGAGGCATGGTGTGGGCATCTCGTGTTTTAGCCTGTTTGGCATCTATCCCCTCTTGTTCTGGTGGGTTCCCTGATTTCGCTCTGGAAACTACCCCACTCCCATTTTATGCAGTACCATTGAAAATGTCAATCAAGATGTGTTGTTTTCCCCTGGCCCAAGCCAGACCAACCTGAAGCTATCTTTCCCAAGAATTTAAGTCTTAAGAATAGTGAGGCAAAGACTAAAATATTTAGAGCATTTTCATCCTGAAAATATTACCCATAAGATGCATTCTTATTGGATCTTTTTTTCCTGGTTTCTCTGACCTGGTCTGGTTTCAAGCCTGGCTTTTTCGCTCTTCCTTCTCTACTGTGGGTTACTCTCAGCTTTCCATTAGTCCTTCCTTATTGTTATTGTTGTTTTTGCTGTTGTTATTTTTGCCTTAGTTAGCCAGAGTTGATTTCAGATGCTCTAAAATGATCTTAACTGACATACAGGGGAGAAAAATGACTTGTTTCCTTGAAAATTTATTCTAAAAAGTATTCACTTGTATAATTTTTGAGGATTAAAATATTTTTTCCTCTCATAAAGGCCTTTCAACCTACCAACAGCAGCAATTCCAAATTACTTAACATTTTATATAAAAATCCTGGTAAAAAATATATTTTGCAGAGAATGAATAGAAAAAAATCTCTGTCTCATAATGGCTTTCACACACACCAAAAATAATCTCATCCTTTTGTCCACAAGGAGAGGCATTATTCTGCTGATATTCCTGAAACTCCTGGAATTCATGGTAAGGCTGCCTTTGAAATTTTTCTCCAAGTGGATTTTAAGGTAAGGGATCAGGATTTTCTTTGTACTCTTGCAGCAACCTGTAAGGAATTTGTTTTTCATTCTAATCAGCCCAAACACTCTACCAATAGCAGTTTGATTTTAATCCCATTGCCTTTATAAGGTTACAGGTGCCCTTGGAACTCATGATTAACCAGAGTGCTCAAAGCCAGTAGCAGGGGAAATGTGCTGTATTGGACAGAGGCTGCCAAGGGTCATTTCCACCAGAGAAATATTATTACATAATTCACCATCTCTACGTTTTCCTCTCCAAAATGGCAACAAAGCAAACAGAGTTATTAAGCAATCATCTAAGATAGTTATTGCCTCTCCAGTCTTTTGAGCAAGACTGTGCAAGAGGCAGGGTCAATTTTGTCTTTCCCACAGGACAGGATTCTTAGGGAGTTGGGTATTATTAGATTAAGTGACTTTTAAGTGGTGATTTGAGCTACAGGCTTAAGAATACCTAGGATTAAATGACATAATCAATGTACATGAAAATACTTTGTAAAATGTGAAGGGTTATATAAATGCAAGGTGTTATTATAGCCTTGCCAGTCAGGCTCACTGAATATCCCTGTGAAATTACTGAGTGAGAGAGTCAGGGTGGAAGCCTCTTCACGCTGCACTCAGGAAAATGTGGCAGACCCAACATGCCCACAGCACCTCCTGGTGGATGATCTCTGGAGCAGCAACTTCTCAAAGCCCATTCCAACCCCAGGTACAGAAATTTACCCAAGCGACATACTTACTCCCTTCACTTTGACTGTCTTTGTTGGAGTTGTAGACCTGGAAAACAAAAACATAAAATTACTTGCGTGTACTACCCTAACAGTTCACTGCAGAAAACTATTGTCTTCTTTCTTTTCTGCCTTCTCCCCTTCCCAAGTTTGTGGCATAAGGTAGAAGACAATTTCAGGCCCCTCCTGTAATTACCTACTTCCCAATATTTACTTCAGTAGTTCTTAAGCAGGTGAACATCATATTCACTGAGAGAATTTTATTGTAAAACAGATCACAATCCATCTTTTCTAAAAAGCAAATGAGCATATTTGTGTCTATAAGTTTAAAAGGAGCAAAATAATAATTTTAAAAAGTTAAAAATCATTAAGCATTAACTGTGCACCAGGCAATGTGCTCAGCACTACACATTATCGAAAATAATCTACAGAACAATTCTATTGGGTAAGAAGTGTTATTTCACTATTTTACAGATAGGAAATCAGAAAATTAAGAGAGGTTAACTACGGTTCCTCAGCTAGTAAATGGTAGTCAGGACAAAGAGACATCACAAACTGGTGTCAACACTGGGGAATGGGATCAATCACTTTTGACTTTTATACTGTTATGAATTTGAGTGTTATAAGAATATATTACTTTTACAATTAAAGAAAACCCTTAAGTTATAAATAAAACATAGAAAAAGAGAAAGTATCCCAATACAAAATGGATAATGACATATTATAGGAGTCAGCAAGCTTTTTCTATAAAGGGCCAACGTAGTAAATATTTTAGGCTTTGCAGGCCAAGAAGCAAAATTGAGGATATTATGTAGGTACTTATATAACAAGAGTAAAAAACAAATTTCCATAAAATTTTTGTTGAAAAAATTAAAAATATAATAATAATAAAGGAGTATAACTTTTTGAAATACAGGTCTACGAGTCAGAAGTATGGAACTCTTTTTGGAGGGAGGGAGGGAGGATAACATTTTGTTTAATTAGAGTTCAAAAGCAATGCTCCCTATCATCAAATCAATTGCATATGTTCATCCGTAAATGCCACACATAGTTTGTAGGCCATACAAAAGCAGATAGTGTGCTGTATTTGGCCTGTGGACTGTGGTTTCCAATCCCTGATATGCTGTCATTGTGAATTAGATGAAACCTCTGCTTTAGGGGGGAAAATCACAGTGTTCAAACCCTTCTTTATGATTTCATAGGTAGAGAAAGGCATAAGGTAAAGCTGGTCGTCATAACTTAAATTTAAAAATTTTTAAAAAGCTATACTAAGTGGTTCTGATGGCCACCTCAGTCAGAACTGCTAGTTTAACACCCAAGTCAAGCATCTCTGAAAAGAGAGCACCTCTGAAACCCAAAAAGGAATTTTCACGTGCTGGGAAATATGGAAGGGAATGGCTGGTCAAGAGCTGGGCAATGGGGCCAAACTGACCCTGCACTTGCCATGTTTCATTGGGTAAATCCCTTAAACTCTCTGGGCCTCTACTGCCTAATCTGTAAATGGAAGAAGTTGGTCAAGAAGGCCTTTGAATTACCAAATTCTAAATAGGACAAATCACCCCATTTTTAAATTATTATTTGTTTTCTAAAAACTTCCAAAGTTGCACCACCACTTAATTGAAGATCAGAAAGATGATGGTAAAAGGAATGGGTTTCTGCACTTAAAAAAGATTGCCGGATGACTGAAAAGGCATCAGTGTACAGGCTAGAGATTAGGAGTCAAAAGACTTTGATTCTGGTCTTGGGCTTCACCATTGGTCACTTCACCTTGCTCAGCCTTAATCTGTTCATCTATAAAATGGGTTTGATGAGAGTTATCCTGCTTACTTCTCCCAGGGCTGCTGTGAGGATCAAATGAGATTCTGAAGGAAAAAAATACTTCAAACTCTAACACCTGACATAAATGAATGTTCTTTGGGTTATACTACAGGGAAAAGAACTGCTGCATGTTCTTTGGACTATACTACAGGGAAAAGAACTGCTGACATTCAGAGGATATGGGGGAGGGCAAAGGCACCGCAAAGACTAGGTGGAGATTGGCATAGAGGCTGTTGCTAATTTCTAGCCGTAACAGAGGGAACACGGTTGCCTATTCCCCTGGTTAGCACCTCTACAATCTATAAAAATTTGGACTAGATTGTGGACTTCAAATTGCACACCATGGAACCCACTCAGGGACTGGCAAAAAGATTGGGAGAGAAGCTAAGCCTCCAGGTACCCAAATGTCCCTTTGTTTGTATCAGTTTTACCTATTTAGCTATCAAACAAGGGGATACTGGCTTTGAAAAGTTTGAAATTCTCCTGAGTAGATAATTTCTAAAGGTACCTGCAATTCAATAATTTGTTTATTCATGCATTTAACAAATATTTATTGGTTGCTTATAATGGCCAGGCAACATTCTAGGTGCTGGGGATATAGATGAAAAAGACACCTACAGCTTCTGAGCTCATGGAACTTCCCTACTAATGAAGAAAAGGAAAAAAAAAAAACCAACACAGGTAAACAAATGATTGTTTCAGTCTTAAGTACAATGGAGAAAATAAGAGAGAGTATTGTGGACCTGAGGTGGGGGAAAGGCTTCTCTAAATAGATGACATTTTATTTGTCATGTCTACAGGACAATAGGAAACCTCATTGGGAAAATCTGGGATCCAGTGCCGAGAGCAAGTGCAGGCCCTTGAGGTGGGAAAAAGCATGGCCTTTTGCAGGGAAGAGAGTCTTTTGAAAGTTACTAATTAGTACAAGGCAGAGAAGGGTAGAGATGAGGATGGGGCAGGGATGGGCGCAGGACCCGTGAATGAAATGAGTGACTTCATAATAGCTAAGGACCAGAGAGCCATTGTGATTGGAATTCACTAACCTTCGAAGGCTGGGTAAGGGGAGGACCAGGGGAGAGACCATATTTTGAAGTTTATTCTTCCAGCCATCCCTGATCACTGCACTTCTCTCACTAAATTCAAACATTCTATCCCAGAGAAACTTACTCGTATTTATAAATGGTATCCAGAAGGAATAATGAAATGCAGGACTTTCAGTCCTCCTTAATTAGGAGGTGACTTTGCATCAAATTGCTTTCCTTCAAAGTTTCCTGGGTTACAGGAGATCCCCGCCTGGAAAGCCCAAGCATTCCCCGAATTGGAAAGGCAAGATCAATGAGCCGAAGGCACCAGAAACATGTGCTGCCTGTTCTTCTGAGTCCAGGCCATTAATCTCTGTCTGGTTTGGGTAAATGAGCCAAAGAGAATGAGTTTTGAAATGGAGCTAACAAACCGTGCCTGCCAGAATTGCCTGCCTACACTGCCCTCCAAGGAAGGTCAGGGTGGGAGAGTGGTCTCACCACCACAGAGGCCAGGTACAGCAGCTTAATTGCAGAAGGTGGGAATGGCTTTGTTTAGTGAGCCCTTACCAAGGGCCACACATGGCATCATCTAATCCTTGGAACCACTCTATGGATTAGGAACTAGTGTAATCCCATTTTACAATTATGGAACCCAATGTTCAGAGAGGTTACGTAGCTTGCCCTAAGATGCAGAGCTAATACGTGGCATGCTATTCTTCTATCTTGCTTCTCCAGAGATGTTTCACCTTCCTTTTACTTTTCCAGCTAGTGGCAAATGCACACAACCAAGTATAAATACCTTCTACATTGGCAGAAGCAGAGGGCATCCAATTAACCCTTTAGAAACAGTTTGTCAGGGAAAACCTTCTATAGATCTTATAATTGCCCACTAGCAACAAACTGGGGTTCAGGCAAGGGCAATTCCCAGAAATAGAAGGTCTCTTTGGCCCTGGTTTTTGTCTTATAATTAGCAGAGTACCTTAGATTTATATACTTTTAATAAGCCTCTCAAAAGTCTCTGTCTTGGGATGTAGATGTGACTCAACTAGTTGGGTGCCCACCTACCACATGGGAGGTCCTGGGTTCAGGTCCCAGTGCTTCCTAAAAGAAGACAAGCAGACGCTGCTCCCACAGCAACATGCTAGACTCCACAAGTCAGCAGACACCACAGTCCACAGGGAGCAGATGTTACTCAGGCCATTGGACACTCACCTTTCATGTGGGGGGTCCTGGGTTTGGTTCCCAATGCCTCCTGGAGAAGGTGAGCAAATAATGAGGAGCAAACAACAAGCAGACAGACCACAAAACCAATTGGTGTGGGCGGGGGGGGGGAATAAAGGAAATAAATAAATCTACAAAAAAAAGACACCTGCATCTTAACAGGAACAAAATCAACCAACTCAAAGAAAGCATCAACTCAAAGGAAAGGCCACTAAACAATCACTGAATTATGGCTCCCAGGACAATTGAAAAGGTTAATGCACCTTCTCAACAACCCAATGTAAACTAAAGTATATCTATCCTGCTTAGCTAGAGCACTCTGAGACCTGTTCACATTAAGGCTTCTCAGCCTTTTCGTTTTATATATTTTGACATATGTGTGCTCTAGTTTCTGCTGAATACTATGCATGAAGTGTAAACTTCTAGAAAGTGAATTTATGTGTTTTTGTTATTAGTATCCATCTGAGAGTCACTAAGTAATCATTACAATAATAACAAATTAATAACATTGATGACAATGACAAAAACCCTGCTATTTGTCAGACATATACCAAGTACTCTGAATGCATTATCTTGTTCAGTCCTCACACTCACCCAATTTTCCCATCATACAGATGAAGAAACTGAGGCATTCAAGATGTTAGTCACTGCCCAAGCTTAGGCAGCTAGAAATGGGCAGTCCAGACAGGAACTCCCACAGTCTGTCTCCAGAGCCCAAGCTCTTAATGACTAACCGCATGATAAATAAGACATTGTGATGGTGGTAACGATAAAGGTGATGGATGAGACATAGTGGGCAGCTAGGGAAGCTGAGTCACTAGAAGTAAGAATGTGCCCCCAGTCAGAAAGAAATGAAACTGGGAATGGCCTTCTGATTCCAGCCTGAAGTATTCACCACTAAACCATGCAACTAACTGGCATCTAAATGGAAGTACTACTCCATATTCTCTCAGAACCACAAGGCTCGATCCTGAAGATAATCACCATGGCAGAAAAGTGGGTCTTTGACACAAATCACAGGGCACCACAATTCTATGAATCCTTACCCAGAAGCTACAATGGGAGTACAATTTAATAAATCAAAGAAGGGTGAGGAAAGCCTTCATATGCCTCCTCTGAGCTAAGAAGTGATTTTGCAATAAATTCTGTTCACTGCTGAGCTAATTCAATTTACATGTCCCTAAAGAATTAAGAAAGAATACACAGAGTCATTTGGATTCCCAGAATTTTTCTATGCTTAACCTTCATTACCATTACCAGGCCTTATTGAGAAAGTACAGAGAGGAATTTTTTAAACATATAAATTAAAGGCATAAATAAAAGCAATAATTAGACAAAACAATTAACTTTTTCCTTTGACACACAGCTACACTAGCACTTGGCTTCAACACACTTTGGATCAAAATCTGCACAAAATGGTGTTGGAAAAACACATTCCTAAACAAATCTATTTAAAACTGCTGCTCCTATCCAAAATGCACTATCTTTACCTGAACTCAAGCCCAAACTCTATGATTCCCAGAGATCTCTTACAAAGTAGCAGGGGATCTCTAAATCCCTCCTACCCTATATATCAACATAGAGACAGAGCTGCAAGTGAACACCTTAAAACACTGCTTATACTGCTTCCACCCCATCTGATAGTACTTTGTCCCTCTTTCTGAGTATGGAGACAACACAAGGTGTCCACCACTACTAGGGCTTGTTCTTTTGAATGGTTTCTCTGTCAGTGGTGACAGGTTTTGAGTAATCTGCTGCATAGGTTCATAATCCAGCCCTAACATTTATTGGTCATATATTCCAATCACTTAACATATCTAAACATCTGTAATATTCCCAACCATTTAAGGTTGTTGTATGATATATAAAATATTTAACACAGAGCATAGAATGTAAAGTCTATGGCCCAGAGAGCATCCTATAAAGATTAATACTCATCATCACCATTCACCTGCTTCCTTTCTCTTCACACTTGGTTTAAAAAGAAAGAATAAACACAGCGGAGCGGGTGTAGCTCAGTGGTTGAGTGCCTGCGTCACACGTACAAGGTCCAGGTTCAGTCCTGGTACCTCCCAAAAAAAAAACAAAAAACAAAACAAAAAAATCTTGTTGATGGGGCGGTGGACTTGGCCCAGTGGTTAGGGCATCCGTCTACCACATGGGAGGTCCGCGGTTCAAACACCGGGCTTCCTTGACCCGTGTGCAGCTGGCCCACACACAGTGCTGATGTGCGCAAGGAGTGCCCTGCCACACAGAGGTGTCCCCCGCGTAGGGGAGCCCCACACGCAAGGAGTGTGCCCCATAAGGAGAGCCGCCCAGCGCGAAAGGAAGTGCAGCCTGCCCAGGAATGGTGCTGCACACACGAAGAGCTGCACAAGATGACGCAACAAAAAGAAACACAGATTCCCGTGCCGCTGACAACAGAAGCGGACAAAGAAGATGCAGCAAATAGACACAGAGAATAGAGAACCGGGGTGGGAGGGGAAGGGGAGAGAAATAAATAAATAAATAAATCTTTTAAAAAAAAATCTTGTTGATGGAAGTTATCACCTATAGGATAAACGGCTGGGAGTGGAATGCAGTTTGAGAGAATTGGTGGCACTGGTGTCATTAACATTGTAATGTAACCAACTGAAACTAGAAAAAGAGACAATCTAAGGCCAAATTTTAGAGCAATGGTTCTCAATCTTTTTATTGCAGACAAAACTAAAAATAACCAACCACCATCAACCACTTTTTCACTGTCAATATGTGCCAGGCACCATATTAACTGTTTACATACATTATTTTATTTCATTCTCTAAGTCTATAAGGTACACACTACCACTGTTTACATGATTTCATAGTATCACATACATTAATTAACTTTCCAAAGTTTCCATAGCTAGCAAGTGGTGGAGCCAGGGTTTGAACCAAGCATAGACTTCTAAACTAGGGTCTGTACTCAATCACAAATCATATAACTTCCCCACCCAGACCCACTTTCCAGTGGAAAAATGACTTGGCAAAAGTAAAGGACTCAGAAGCTAAGCCGTAATTAAAATATTAACAATGCAACCATTATGTAAGAACAAAGTTTCCAATTAATACAAGTATAGCAGTAATTGAAAACCACAACCAAATTGAGACAACACTTCAGGATGTCCAAAACATTCCTCCCTAAAAACAATGAGAACTAGCCCAAGTATGGTATAGCAGACAGACCTCTGAATGGAGCACCACATTAGGCTACTCAGCAAACTCTTGGAAAAGGCTAACTTTAATAACCCCTGAGAAGTTACTTGAAACTTCCACTGGTCTGTGGGATGCCACCCATAAAAATCCAGTAATTGATGTGAATTTTTGGATCAAGAAGACTCTCCCTCTTCTGAGCAGTGGACTTTGAAAAGATTTTGAGAAAAAACTCTGAATCTTAAGCACATGGGAATAAAACCAGTTTCAACAGTGTGGAGTTAATAAGGCTGTGTCTCAACTGGAGGGCTCAGCTCTTGGGAGCTAGCTATCAGTTTCTCCTCCTCCCATCAGAATTGAGCCCCTCACTGCCATGGCTTGAAGAATAAAACCTGCTCAAGAAAATGGAAGTGATATGGCTATTGCTGCTCTTCTACTTCTCAGCTACACTCCCCCCCCCCCCCCACCTCCCGCTTGCCCTTTCCATTGCCACCAGAACTGCATTGACAGCCTTGGGAAGGCGCTCTCAAAAAGGAAATCAATAAAAATTATTACCTTTTTTTTTAAGATTTGTTTTTTATTTATTTCTCTCCCCTTCCTCCCCGCTCCCAGTTGTCTGTTCTCTGCATCCATTCACTGCATGTTCTTCTGTGACCGCTTCTATCCTCATCAGCGGCACCAGGAATCTGTGTTTCTTTTTTTTGTTGCATCATCTTGCTGTGTCAGCTCTCCATGTGTGCGGCACCATTCCTGGGCAGGCTGCACTTTTCTTTCGTGCTGGGTGGCTCTCCTTACGGGGTGCACTCCTTGCGCGTGGGGCTCCCCTACGCGGGGGACACCCCTGCGTGGCACGGCACTCCTTGCATGCATCAGCACTGTGCATGGGCCAGCTCCACACGGGTCAAGGAGGCCTGGGGTTTGAACCGCGGACCTCCCATGTGGTAGGCGGACGCCCTATTCATTGGGCCAAGTCTGCTTCCCAATAAAAATTATTTGATGGCACTTCCCACTGACCTATTGCTGAACAAACGTGAAGACTTTGCTTGCTGGCTCACAGAATTACATGTGAGGAAGGTTCAGTAACTGGCAGATAGCAGACCACTCAATAAATATTGATTAGATGGATAGATTTTGAGTAGAAGGAATGAGAGAGAGACTGAGTTTTTAAAATCCTCTCATCAGAGTTGATGTGGATAATGCAGTGATGAGACAGAAATGGTAAGCTAGATCTGTCATTTCCAAGTGACTATGTCCATTCTTCCAAATATTTGGTGAGTTCTCTATGAGCCTTTACCTTAGAGGGTAATGGAAATACACAATTCAGGCCTTATTACAAGAAAATATAAAGCAAATTTATCTCATTTGATTTAACTCAAGGCTATCAAAATCCCTCAGATAATCCATTCATTTTCTATGGTCCACCACTGAATGTTAGTGCTATACTCAGCCAGGGACAAAAACACTACTAATCATTTCAGGGCCCCAGTGAACCCAGGGAGTTCTAGAATGAGAGCTAAGGAAGGGGTTACAAGCCTGATGGCACTGAGTCTCTTCTCTTCTATACAATCAGAAGGATGTTAAAACTCAGGCAGTCTTTTGGAAAATAGCTCAGAATAAGAAACCAAATGGCATACTCCTAAAGCCACTTTATCAGATCGAGTCTTTTGATGGCCCCTGAAGTCTTCTTGTCTACCAACACACCAGAATGCCAGTGAATAAAAATTACTACTTGTTAAACATGATGATGATGATGATGGAGAGAAAAACAAACTTCCCTTTCCATTAGTTCAAGCATTGCTTGCTGCTTTGTATCTTATGGCCACAAAGGGCTTACCTGTTCATATTATTTTTCAGTAATATTGGGAGAAAAAGTATTCTGGACACCTGCTAGTACTATCTTTTCAGCATCCATGCCCCTCATTTCCTAGAAATGCCACCCTCATTTGCCCTGGGGAGCCACCCCCACCAGCCCCAACAAGTCCATGTGGTTTGGCTGAGGCTGACCCTAATCCCAGCTTCAGGTTTGGTGGTGTGATCCAGACATTTCATCCCAGGCTGACACTATGTGTTTCTCTGTTTTGTTTTGTTTTTAAGATTTCTTTCTTTCTTTCTCTCCCTGCCCCCCACCCCCACCCCCACATTGTCTGCTCTCTGTGTCCATTCACTGTGTGGTCTGTGTCTGCTCGCATTATCTGTCGGAACTGGGAAACCGGGTCTCTTTTTTGTTGCGTCATCTTGCTGCATCAGCTCTCCATGTTTGCAGCACCACTCCTGGGCAGGCTGTGCTTTTTCATGCAGGGTGGCTCTCCTTGAGGGGCGCACTCCTTGCACGTGGGACACCCTATGTAGGGGCACCCCTGCGTGTATGGTACTCCTTGCGCACAGCAGCATTGCACGTGGGTCAGATCATCACACGGGTCAGGAAGCGCTGGAGATAGAACCCTGGACCCTCCATATGGTAGACGGACGCTCTATCAGTTGAGCCATGTCTGCTTTCCCATAGTACGTGTTTTTACTAATTTTTATTACAAATGTTGGAAATGAGGCCTTGCTGTGTTGCTAGAATAGGATATATGCCTGGAGCTTTTGTGGCCAACTTTGCCATCACATGGGCAAAGTCTGAGTAAAAAAGGTCAAAGGACAACAAGACTTGAAGGGAAACTGAGCCCTTGTATCTAAGTGGAGCTGAAATCCTTCCCTGCTCTTTCCATTGGTGAGCCAATAACATGTTTTTTTATTTTTAAGTTGTTTCTATTACTTGCACCCAAGGGTCATGGAACACATAAAGAAGCTCATGAGAGAAAAGCCTAGTCGAGTTTCAGAGAAAATTTCAGAATGAACAACAAGGAAAAACTGTGCAACAAAGTAGAACACGAAAGGAACTATATTCATGTCATCCTTGAGTTCCCCTTCCTTTTACCTCAAATACGTAATTAGTTGCAAGGTTTATCAATTCTATAACTGTAATATATCTTGAATCTATTCCTCACCCCCATTTCTATTACTATTGCCCTAGTTCAGGTTTTCTTCACCTTCTCACCTGAACGTTGACATTGTCCTCCAGTCGGTCTTGCTGCTTCCTCCCTCCCCTGCCGTCCCCTCCTCTAATCTGTCAAACACATTGCTCCTCCAAGGTGTGGCTTTCTAAACCAAAATTCTGTCTGAGGAAGAGAAGTCTCCAAAACATTACAATATTAGCCGTCAAATACTCAAAAAGCTATCACGTGGAAAAAGGGGTAGACGTCCTCCTCTGGGTGGAGATCAGCGTCAGGGGGACGTCCCAGGGAGGCATATTTCAGGTGGCTCTAAGTAACTAGCCAGCAGAGCTTTTCACGGTCCACTGAGGCAGTGAGGCTGGCTGACAGTCACTCTTAAGCACAGGGCTAACTAAGTTCCCCGTCATCTAGAAGGAGAACCTGGGCATTCCTGGGCTGACTAATTCAGCTTCATTTGTGGTTTAATCATTGTTAGCCTATCCTTTCACATGTAAAGGCCTTGGATATATTCCAGACAAAGTATAAATGGATTCGAGTAAGGCAGATTGGGGTGGCGGCCAGTGTTTTATAGGTTTTGTTTTGTTTTAAAGATTTATTTATTTATTTCTCCCCTCCCCAGCCCCCCAGTTGTCTGCTCTCTGTGTTCATGTGCTGTGTGTTCTTTTGTCCACTTCTGTTGTCAGCGGCACGGGAATCTGTGTTTTTTTTTTTGTTGCGTCATCTTGCTGCGTCAGTTCTCCATGTGTGCAGCGCCATTCCTGGGCAGGTTGCACTTTCTTTTGCACTGGGCAGCTCTCCTTACGGGGCGCACTCCTTGCACGTGGGGCTCCCCTATGCGGGGGACACCCCTGCGTGGCAGGGCACTCCTTGCACGCATGAGCACTGCGCATGGGCCAGCTCCACACAGGTCAAGGAGGCCCGGGGTTTGAACCGCGGACCTCCCATGTGGTAGGTGGATGCCCTAACCACTGGGCCAAGTCCACTGCCCTGTTTTATAGGTTTTGAAACTTTGCCGCTAAGGCCTGCTTCTACCATGTTTTAGCTATGTCCCTTTGAACTGGTTGTTTAACACTTCTGAGTCTGTGTTTTCATAATAAAATAGAGCTAAATAATAATACTAACTTTGGGGGAAGGGTGTTGGCAAAATTAAGAATAGTTCTCACAGTGCCTGACTGTGCTCAATAAAAGTTGTCCTCTTCTCCTACGGCCACAAAGATTTTTTTATTACCTGATGGTTGTAGACCACCCTAATCTCTTTCTTCTTTGACTTCTCACTGCCCTTACAGCCCATTCTATAGAAATGAATACAGTTTTCATTCTTCAATATTTCCAACCTATACAACCTTATCAGTCCAACCATACAGTGACAAGCTGTCTTCCACTTCTATGGGGATGCCTGGCATCTAATGCAGTGCTAGGCATATATCCAGTAAACAATAAATTGCTTCTGATTGAGCAACAAAGCTTAACATAGAGGATGCACATTCCTTTGTCTCAGGTCTTAGTGGGTCAGAAGAGGGTTACAATGACCTTAATGGGTAAATTATCCTTATAGCAATGTTTTCAAATTTTGAGTGTTGCTGGCACTTATTCCATATTCTTGGGAGAAATCTTGAATTAAGCAGATAAGATTCTAAACTAAAAGGTGAAACAGTTCCTCCTGGAGCAAGTAAGAGGTAGGTTACACTAAGACATGCAGAGAAGGGGAGGCCATTTATTTTAACTTGTTTTCAGTATGGGTGCATTAAGTCTGCCCAAAATGTTTCTGGGGTTACTAACACTGATTGCTGTGGGTACTCCCCTCCCTGCTCCAAGACTTTGATTTGTGTGTTACATAAACACTGTTGCCATAGTTTAAAATTCAGGAAGCTTTGTTGTGTGACCTCAAGAAAAATTCAACCTCAAATCAGGATAACACTGACTCTAGACCACAACAGACCATCAGAGGGTAAGACCTGCCAAATTCCTTCAAGCTTCTAGAAGAAACAACTGTATTTTGGGTAACAAGCAAGCAACAAGGAGAGGAAACACCACAACACTACGCAATTTCCTTGCATTTCATATTCAGAAATCCTGAAAACCCCTATAAGCAACTTCCCCAGCTTTCAAACCACAATCAGAGTCGCCGCCAACATAAACAAAACCTGGACACAAAAAAGGAAAAAGAAATCTAAGTAATGTACAAGTGAGAAAAGTATTTCAGGAAATTTTTAAAGGCAATAGAAAGGACCAAGCTCACTCGCTATCAAATGCAAAATGCACAAAAGTGACACAGTCGGCATGTGCGCTGACTTGTACAGAGGATGTGGTCAGCTCACAGAGAGATGAGACTTCTGGCTTTTACATTTCCTGGCTTCTTGCTGATGTAACATTAAAAAGTGGGTGTGAAGCCACTCATCAGTCAGTGTGTTATTTCCCTGCTGAGAGGGACAACCATCCCACTCCCAGAAAAACTAAGAATGTCCTCATGCGCTCCTCTCTCCCCTTCTATGTCACTGGAAATAGTCACACAGCTCCATTAGCAGAAGAGGGAACCTTGTTCTTTCGTGCTTTGGAAAAATTGCAAATCAGAAATTCCTCAGTACAGTCTGCATGATCCCAAAGTAGGAAGGCATGAGGTTCTGCTGCCCCCGGCAGGGCCCTGCCCAGCAGAACCCACAGCCAGGGGGTGAGTCACCGCACAATGCCGCTCCTTTCAACTCCCAGTCCCTCCTTCCTCCAGAGGAATTAAGGCAAGTGCCCTTTTGTATCGTCTTCATTGTAACTTGAGACTGACTGGAGTCTAAGTCAAAGCCCTTTCATGATCTCATTAATCCCCACAATGCCCCTTTGAGAAGCAGGCAGCAGGGACGCAGGGAAAGGTGACTTCTTCCTTTGCCACTGACAACAGAGTTCAGAGCACTGCTTTTACAGCTAAGTCATTCAAAGCTGAGTTCCAATTTTCCTCAGATACAGATCCTAATCCAAGTCTAGAAATAATTCTGAGGAAAACCCATGTTTATGCAACAGGGGGTTCTGGGAACAACCATTTTTTGCTTTGGCTGCTCTGAGCTGGAGGGGAAGGGGATTGCTGTGACGATGTGTGAAATCTGTTTTCCTATAACCCCCAAGAAGCAGAATGGAGCTCCCAAAAATGGAAGAATGGTTTCTAGAATTCTCCCTGGTTCTGTGGAGATTGAAAGTTATTAACCTGGGCCCTTCCTCATGGCCACATTGTGAATGGGAAGAAAGTAATGGAGATTCCTCAGGATGTCCCCACAATGATTGGGGTAAAGGGTAAAGCTGGAACTAGAAAACTTGGAAAATAGACTCTTTGTTCTCTGGCCACCCAGGATTCATTCACTCTTCCTTAGACAACGGCACCGTGCTCTCCCTCTAGGTGCACGCCTCTCCATCACAGGCAGAGCCCACTCCGCTTCCAACTGCGGGTGCAGGCACTCAGTATGACTGAGGTCAGTCGGCCAGGACACCTACTTGCTCCCCACTCCCCTCCCAACCGTTGGTTAGGAAAATGTTCAAACATATAGAAAAGTGCAAACATACACAAAAACTGACATCTGCTTCCTACCTACTCTACTCACAAGTTAAGTAGGTTAGTATTCTGAGAATCATAATCACCCTACCCCCAACATTTGATTAGGAAAATGCTCAAACATATAGACATTGAACACCCATATACAAACCATCTCCATCCACACTTGTTAATATCTTGCCATGCTTGCATTACCACATATCTAGTCATCTAGCATCCCTCTATCATCCATCAATCCATCTCATTTTTTGATAAATTTCGAAATATGTTGCAGACATTTCTATGCTTCTCATCTAAACAGTATGCATATCATTTACAAAAGTTCGATATTTGTTTATTAATCTTTTTAAGGTAAAAACTTTTAAGGTAAAATTTACAAACAATAAAGTATATGAATTTTAGGAGTGCTTATCATGAGTTTTGGTCATTTCATATACACATGCTACCTAGATACCCTACCATACATGCATGTTATCAAGACAAACATTTCCATCATTCCAGATAGTTTTCTTAGGCCTCTTCCCATCGTCCCCTGACCACACATTTACACACACAGAGGTAACTATTCTGTTTTTGTTTTGTTTTCCCATTAGTTTTGCCTGTACCAGAAATTCATATAAGAGGAAGGAATCACATAGCACATACTCTTTTATGGCCAGCTTGTCTCACGATAAAATTTTTGCGATTCATTGATACTGTAGCTTGAATCAATAGTTCATTCCTTTCTGTTGCTAATACTCTATTACTTAAATGTATCACAGTTTATCAATTTTCTCATTCGTGGACACCTCAAGTGTTTCCTGCCTTTGGCTCTTCAAAATAAAGTTGCTCTGAATGTATTTGCACAAGTCCTTTTGAGGACATATCATATGTTTTCATTTCTTTGGGGTAAATACCAAGAAGTGGAATTGCTGGATTATAGGGTTTGTTTTTTCATAAGAGACTGCCAGGCATTTTTCCAAAATGGTTAAACCATTTACACTCACATCAATAACATATGGGAGTTTGAGCTGTTCCACACACTCACTAACACTTGATATTATCAGTCTCTTAATTTTAGTCATTCTAGTGGGTGTGCAGTAG
The DNA here is from genome assembly GCF_030445035.2 of Dasypus novemcinctus. Lineage (NCBI taxonomy): Eukaryota > Metazoa > Chordata > Mammalia > Cingulata > Dasypodidae > Dasypus > Dasypus novemcinctus. The sequence continues at coordinate 151,287,374 of NC_080674.1, read as the reverse complement.
TATCTCATTATGGTTTTACTTTGCATTTCCCTGATGACCAATGATGATGAGCACTTTTTCATATGCTAATTGGGCATTCTTATATCTTCTTTTGCCCAAAGTTTGTTTAAATCTCTTGTTCATCTTTTTTTAATTTTTTTATTAAAATATATCATTCATACATGATCACACATAAACAATAAGTGTATAGTAAAGATTGCAAACTTACAAAATAAACATACATAACATCACATAGGGGTCTCATACTTCACCTCTTCACCAACTCTTTGCATCGGTGTGAAACATTTGTTACGAACTATGCAACAGCATTGTCAAAATATTACTACCAACTATATTCCTTATCTTACATTTGGTGTATTTTCCCCCCAATCCATACTATTTTTTTTAATGTATTTTTTTATAGATATTGTGAACTTGCAAAACAATCATACAGATGTATAGATTTCCCATACAACTCCACAAGTGATGCAACATTTATTACAGATTATGACATAATATCATCAGACTACTACCACCAATCATGGTCCACAGCATATATTGGGCACACTTTTTCCATACACCTCCATTATCAACACAGTATAGCTTGGCATTAATACAAGAATATTATAGTATTGCTGTTAACCACAGTCTATAGGTCACACCAGTTGTAGTTTTCCCATGTTTCTCCATATTCCCATCACCCTGCAATAGTGATGTACATCTACTCTAGCTAACAGAAGGACTCTCTTGCATTTGTACCCTTAACCACAATTCTCAACCACCTCTAGGTTCACTGTGTTATTCAGTCCCTAGATCATTCTTTAGCTTTCTTTCTACTGACATTTACTTCCCCAGGCTACCTTTTAAGTCATAATCCCATTTATAAATCAGTTGTTACTCACTCTAATGTGTTACTATCAACTCTATCCATGTCTACATTTTTACAGTCAAGTTAATTAAAACTTCTACGAACATTAAGCATCCACAGTTCTTCTCAACCCTCCTCTTATCTCCTTATAACATATACTCTAGGTTTTAATTCCATGTGTTTTTGTATTTAGTTCATATTAATGAGACCATGCAATATTTGTCCTTTTGTGTCTGGTTTACTTCACTTAGTATAATGTCTTCAAGACTCATCCATGAGATCACATATGTTCCAATTTCATTTCTTCTTATTGCAGCATAGTATTCCATCATATGTATATACCACATTTTGTTTATCCATTCATTGGTGGATGGACATTTGGGTTGTTTCCATCTTTTGGCAATTGTGAACAATGCTGCTATGAACACTGGTGTGCAGATGTCTGTTTGTGTCATAGTTCTTAGTTCTTCTGGATATATTCCTAGTAGAGGAATTGCTGGATCATATGGCAGTTCTATATTTAGCTTCCTGAGGAACGGCCCAACTGTCTTTCATAGAGGCTGCACCATTTTACACTCCCACCAACAGTGAAGGAGTGTTCCTATATCTCTACATCCTCTCCAGCACTTCTTGTTGTCTGTCTTTTTTTTAATAATGGCCATTCTATGTCGTGTTAGATGATATCTCATTGTTGTTTTCATTTGCATTTTCCTAATAGCTAGTGATATGGAATATTTTTTCATGTGCTTTTTGGCCATTTGTATTTCCTCTTTGGAGAAATGTCTATATAAATCTTTTGCCCATTTTTCAATTGGATTGCTTGCTCTTTTATTACTGAGTTGTATGATCTCTTTATATAGAATGGAAATCAAACCCTTATCAGATAAGTGGTTTCCAAATATTTTCTCCCATTGACTGGACTGCCTTTTCACCTTCTTGATGAAGTCCTTTGAATCACAGAAACGTTTAAGTTTGAGGAGGTCCCATTTATCCATGTTTTCTTTTGTTGCTTGTACTTTGGGTGTAAGGTTTAAAAATCTACCACCTACCATCAGGTCTTGAAGATGTTTCCCTACATTTTCTTCTAGGAGCTTTACTGTAGGTCCTTTATATTTAGGTCTTTGATCTATTCTGAGTTAATTTTTGTATAAGGTGTGAGGTAGGGGTAATCTTTCTTTCTTTTGGCTATGGATATCCACTTCTCCCAACACCATTTTTGAATAAACTGTTCTGCCCCACTGGGAGGGCTTGACCGGCTTGTCAAAAATCACTTGGCCGTAGATGTGAGGGTCTGTTTCTGAACCAATTCAGTTCCATTGGTCTATGTGTCTTACCTTATGCCAGTACCAAGCTGTTTTTACCACTGCAGCTAGGTAAAATGATTTAAAGTCTAGAAGTGAGAGTCCTCCAACTTCACTCTTCCTTTTTAAGATGTTTCTGGCTATTCGGGACCTCCTAACCTTCCAGATAAATTTGATAATTGTATTTTCCATTTGCTTAAAAAAGGCTGGTGGAATTTTTATTGGGATTGCATTGAATCTATATATCAATTTGGATAAAATTGGCATCTTAATGATATTTAGTCTTCCAATTCATGACCATGGAATGTTCTTCCAATTATTTAGGTCTTTTTTGATTTCTTTTAGCAATGCATTATAGTTTTCTAAACACAAGTGCTTTGCATCCTTGGTTAAGTTTGTTTCGAAAATATTTGCTTCTTTTAGTTGCTATTATAAATGGAATTTTTTTCCTGACTTCCTCCTCAGGTTGTGCGTTATTAGTGTATAGAAACACCACTGATTTTTGTGTATTGATCTTGTATTCTCACACTCTACTGAAATCATTTATTAGCTCTAGCAGCTTTGTTGAAGATTTTTTGGGATTTTCTAGATATACAATCATATCATCTGTGAATAGTGAAAGTTTTAATTCTTCCTTTCCAATTTGGATGCCTTTTATTTCTTTTTCTTGCCTGATTGCTCTAACGAGAACCTCTAGCACTATACTGAACAACAGTGGTGACAGTGGGCATCCTTGTCTTGTCCCTGATCTCAACAGGAAAGCTTTTAGTTTTTCACCATTGAGTACAATGTTAGCTGTGGGTTTTTCATATATGAACTTTATCATGTTGAGAAAATTTCCTTCAATTCCCATTTTGTGTAGTGTTTTTATCAAGAAAGGATGCTGTATTTTGTCAAATGCCTTTTCTGCATCAATTGATAAGGTCATACAATTTTTCTTCTTTGATTTATTAATGTGGTGTATTATGCTGATTGATTTTCTTGTGTTGAACCAGTCTTGCATGCCTGGTATAAAACCCACTTGATCATGATGGATAATTCTTTTAATGTGTTCTTGGATTCAATTAGCAAGTATTTTATTGAAGATTTTTGCATCTGTATTCATTAGAGAAATGGGTCTGTAATTTTCTTTTTTTATAATATCTTTATCTGGCTTTGGTATTAGGGTGATATTGGCTTTATAGAATGTGTTTGGCAGCATTCCTTCTTGTTGAATTTTTTGGAAGAGCTTGAGTAAGATTGGTATTAAATCTTCTTTGAATGCTTGGTAGAACTCACTTGTGAAACTGTCTGGTCCTGGGCTTTTCATTTTGAGGAACTGTTTGATGACTGTTTCAATTTTTTTACTTATGATTGACTTGTTGAGGTCTTCTATTTCTTCTAGTGTCAGTGTAGGTTTTGTGTACATTCCTAGGAATTTTTCCATTTCATCTACATTGTCTAGTTTTTTAGCATAAAGTTGCTCATAATATCCTCTTATGATCTCCCTTATTTCTGTGGGGTAAGAATCCCTTTTTCATTTTTTATTTCATTTATTTGCATCTTCTCCCTTTTTTCTTAGTCGGTCTAGCTAAGGGTTTGTCAATTTTGTTAATTTTCTCAAAGAACCAACTTTTGGTTTTGCTAATTTTCTCTATTGTTTTTTGTTCTCAATATCATTTATTGCTGCTCTGATCTTTGTTATTTCATTCCTTCTACTTGCTTTAGGATTAGTTTGCTGTTCTTTTTCTAGTTCCTCCAGCTGTGTAGTTAGGTCATTGATTTTAGCTCTTTCTTCTTTTTTAACATAAGCATTGAGGGCTATAAATTTTCCTCTCAGCACTGCCTTCGCAGCATCCCATAGGTTTTGATATATTGTATTCTCATTGTCATTCATCTCGAGATATATATTGATTTCTCTTGAAATTTCTTCTTTGACCCACTGATTATTTAAGAGTGTGTTGTTTAAGCTCCATAGATATGTGAATTTTCCCTTTACTTGCCACTTGTTAATTTCCAGCTTTACTCTATTATGATCAGAGAAAGTGCTTTGTATAATTTCAATTTTGTTGAATTTATTGAGATCTGCTTTGTGTCCCAACATATGGTCTATCCTGGGGAAAGATCCACAAGCACTTAAAAAGAATGTATATCCTGCTGTTTCGGGGTGCAATGTTACATATATATCTATTAGGTTTAGTCCATTTATCATATTATTCAAGCTTTCTGTTTCTTTATTGATCTTCTGCCCAGATGTTCTATCTAGTGCTGAGAGTTGTGTATTCAAGTCTCCAACTATTATTGTAGAGATGTCTATTTCTCCCTTCAGTTTGCCAGTGTTTGCCTCATGTATCTTGGGGCATCCTGGTTAAATGCATATATATTCATGATTGTTATTTCTTCCTGGTGAATCATCCCTTTTATTAGTATGTAATGTCCTTCCTCATCTCTAATAACAGTTTTGCTTTTAAAGTCTGTATCATCTGATATAAGTATAGCTACCCCAGCTTTTTTTTTTTTTTTTTTTTTTTTTTTTTTGTTACTTCATGCGTGGATTATCTTTTTCCAAACTTTCCTTTCAATTTATTCTTGGGTCTAAGGTGAGTCTTTTGTAGACAACATATAGATGGCTTATATTTTTTAATCCATTCTGCCAGTCTATGTCTTTTGTTTTTTTGTTTTTGTTTTTTTTTTCAGGCACACAGCTTGCGATTTTATTTAAACTTTTTTTTTTCCAGTCTATGTCTTTTGATTGGGGAGTTTAATCCATTAACATTCAATGTTATTACTGTAATGGCAGTTCTTATTTCATCCATTTTGATCTTTGCGTTTTGTCTGTCATTTTATATTTGACACTTTTAGTTACTGTTACTGATAGTTGTCATTTCTAGCCTCTCTTCCAGGCCTCTATCTCCTGTCTTTTCTTTTCAGGTTGTAACTCTCCCTTTAGTATTTCTTGCAAAGCTGGTCTTTTTGTTATAAATTCTCTCAGTTTCTGTTTATCTGTAAATATTCTAATCTTACCCTCATTTTTAAAAGATAATCTTGCAGTATAAAATCCTTGGCTGGCAGTTTTTCTCTTGCAGTATCTTAAATATATCATACCACTGTCCTCTTGCCTCCATGGTTTCTGATGAGAAATCGGCATATAATCTCATTGGGTATCCCTTATATGTTATGCATTGTTTTTCTCTTGCTGCCCTCAGAATTCTCTCTTTGTCTCTGGCATTTGACATTCTGATCAGTATGTGTCTCAGAGTTGGTCTATTTGGGTTTATTCAGATGGGAGTACATTGTGCTTCTTGGATATGGATATCTATGTCCTTCAATAGGATTGGGAAGTTTTCCACCATTATTCCTTCAAATATTCTTTCTGCCCCTTTTCCTTTCTCTTCGCCTTCTGGGATACCCATGACACATGTTTGAATGTCTCTTGCTGTCATTTAGTTCCCTGAGACCTTGTTCAATTTTTTCCATTCTTTTCTTCATCTGTTCTTTTGTTTATTCACTTTCAGAGGCCATGTCTTTGAACTCGCTGATCCTTTCTCCTGCTTCCTCAAATCTGCTGTTATATGCCTCCACTGTATTTTTCATTTCATTTATTGCACCTTTTATTCCCATAAGGCCTGCTATTTTTCTATGTATGCTTTCACATTCTTCTTTGTGCCCATCCAATGTCTTCTTAATATCCTTAATCTCTTTAGCCAACTCATTGAATTTATTAAGGAGATTTGTTTGAACATCTAAGATTAGTTGTCTCAATGTCTTTATGTCATCTGAAGGCTTATCTTGTTGCTTTAATTTGGCCATCTCTTCCTGTTTCTTGGTATGGATTGTAATTTTTTGTTGGTGTTTCCACATCTGACTTGCTAGATGTATTTATTCTGGGTGAAGTTTCTCCCTTTAGTTTAGGGATTTCTTATCTTTTCTCCCTTGCTGGTTGTGGAGTAGTAGCCAAGGATGTAGTTGGTGCTGTAAGCTATGGAGGCTGAAGCTGCCCACATTGCCCCAGGAATTGATGACATTTCTCCTACCTTTCTCCTCTGTCAGGGGTAGGGACAGCGCTATAGCTGTGTATAATAATCCCAGTTGGGCACAAGACTGTCTATAGTCACCCGGAGACACAGATGAAGCTTCACACCCCTTCCTCCCCTACCTTAGGCAGGGATGGAGCTATAGTTTTGGTCAGCAATCTATGCTGTGTGGGTCCAAAATTACCACAGTTGCTCAGGTAAACTTATGTATCACCAGACCCTCTCCCTACCGGGAGTGGGAATGGACCCTCTGAAGTGCCCAACAATCTAATCTCTATGGGCCAAATATGCCTGCAGTTGTCCTGAGAGACTTAGGGAGTACTATCCCTTCTCCCTTTTATGGGTGGGAACAGAACCACAAATACTCAACAGTTCAGTCCTGTAGGCTGAAAGTACCCACTGTTGCCCAGAGAGGCTGAGGAAGCACCAGCTCCCTTCTATCCTATTGGGTGGTAGGGGTGGTTCTATGGGTGCTCAACAGTTCAATCCCTTTAGACCAAGAATACCTGCCATTGCCTGGAGAGGTTAAGGAAACACCAGCCCCTTCTATCCTCTTAAGGCGTGGGGTTGGATCCACAGGCACCTGACAGTTCAGTCCCTGTTGGCTGAAAGAACCCACCATTGTCCAGAGAGGCTGTGGAGACACCAGAACCCTTCTGTCCTATTGGGGGTTGGGGTGGATTCATAGGCATCCAATAGTCCAGTTCATGCAAGCTGAAGGTCTGTTTTTACCCAAAAAGGCTGTGGAAAGACCAACCCATTTCTTTCCTATTGGGGGTAGAGGGTGCGTCTACAAGTACCCACCAGACAAGGCTGTGTGGGCCAAAAGCACCTGCAGTTACCCAAAGAGGCTGGGCAAACACAATCCATCTCTTGTCCTATTGGGGATGGAGAAGGAGTCACAGGTGCCCAACAGTCAGACTTGTGCAGTCCAAAACTGTTGCCCTGAGAGATTGAGGCAACACCAGCCCCCTCCTATCCTGTGGGGAGAAAAGAGGTGGAGATGGGCTCAAAGGCACTCAACAAATCTGTGTTGGCTGAAAACTCCTGCCATTGCCCAGAGAGGCCGAGGATACCCAGCTCCTCTCCTATTCTCTTGCAGTGCATGGATGCAGCCCCAGGTGTCTGACTATTCAGCCTCTGCCAGCGGAGAGTACTTGCACTTGCCTGGAGAGCCTGGTGTAGGTCTCACCAGCTACCTCTCTGCTGGAGGTGGGGCTAGAGCCTAGGCTAGGGCTGCAGTCCAATCTTGGCAGAAAGAAGCCCATCCCTAACTTCACCGGATTTCAGTCAGCCTGGCTGACGGCCGGGGGCAGAGTCAAGATGGCAGCCGCCAGACTCTTTCCCACTTGGAACGCTCAGACCCCAGCTGGCTCTAGGATTACACTTTAGCCAGCCAAATCCACTAATCAGTAGCTGAGGTCAGTGGACATCTGTCTCTTCCTCCACCATTTATAGGAAATGGAGCTTTTAACTCCAGCCACAGAACAGCTCCTGAGGCAGCTTGCACCCCTGGAGTAGGATGGGTACCAGCCTCTGCAGCGCAGTTTTCAGCTTCCCAGAGAGGTGGTGCAGGTCTCCCCAGTTTCCTCCCTGCCGGAGACTACAGTTTAGGCTAGACCTGCAATCCAACCTGGGTGGAAAGAAGCTGGTCCTTACAAGCACTGTGATTTTCAATCAGCGCCACCTTCCCTCGTGCCTGGAGCAGAGTCAGAATGGCGGCCACTGGCTTCCCTCTGACCTGGACAGGTTCAAAGTTTAGTTGTTCCTAGGATTCTACTTCAGCCTGCCAAATCCACTAATCAGTAGTTGAAGTTGGTGTGATACCGTGTTTTCCTTCCGTTTTTATTGGGGGAGATGGAGCTTCAACTCCAACCACAGAATAGCTCCCGAGGTGGCTTGCACACTACAGGCACCGACCTCTGCAGTGTGGAGGGCTCTACTCACGATTCCTCTGTGCAGATGGGCAGTCTCCTCCTTCCACACTGTCAAGGATGTTGCAGAATACTCCTCTGGCCTCCTAGGTCCTCCAAAAAGTGCTTTAGGTAGCTCTGGGTGACCACCAACTGCCCTGTTTCACAAGCTGACTCCAGGAGCTCCTTACTCTGATGCCATCTTGGCTCCACCCTCTTGTTCATCTTTTAATTAGATTTTTCTTTTCTTATTGAGTTTTATGGTGAGTTATTTATACATTTCATATATAATCCTTTACCAGATGCATGTTTTGCCAATATTTTCCCCCACCCTATGGCTTGCCAATTGACTTTCTTAATAGTATCTTTTGATAAGAAGGATTTTTTTATTTCAAAAAAGTTCATTTTTAAAATTTTTTGTAGGGCTAAGGGTTTCTGTGTTTTATTAAGAAAGCTCTTATTACCCCAGACTGCTAAGATTTTCTCCTATGTTTTCTTCCTATGCTTTAATTGTATGTTTAGATTGATGATCCATCCTGAAATAATTCCCAATTTACCCTAGTTTGTGGAAATCATTCACAGGTACTCTGAGTCACAGTCCAGGTTTGAAATTTACTGGTTTAAAACACAAATTTAGGACTAACCCTTCCCACACCTTTCCCTCTCCCCCTACCTCTGAGAAGGTTATCATATTATGGAACTGAAAGGGCTTGATTCATTTAACCTTTCCGGGCCTTCACAATGGTAATAAAGCTGACACCTGCCTCTTAAATACTCATCTCACAAGTAGGTTCGTATCCTGAGAATCATAAAGACATACATATATGCTGGAGGCTAATTTGAATGTATACAGCTGAATATATGGCTACCTATATCCTATGGTCTGAGGAGTACAGAGTCCTGGGGGATGACAAGAAGGGTGGTCTTGGGCATTCACTGACTTACTTTGGACCCTGATTAAGTATCGTCCTCTGTTTGCATCTTAATTGCTTATTATATGTTCTTAAGATTTACCCATGTTGATACATGTAGATTAAGTTTCTTCATTTTATCTGCAGCAAAGTATTCCATTAAATGAATAAGACAGAGTTTATTTGCCCATTTTTGTACAGATGAACAATTTAGGTTATTCCCAATTTCACCATTACAAATCACATTATAATGAACAACCTTATAACTGACTCCTTTTGTACATGTGTGTGATTCTAGGGCAAGAGTCAACAAACTACAGTCCACAGGCTAAATCTAGCCTGTCCGACTCTTGTTATTGTAAATGAAATGCCACTGGAACACAACCACATTCATGCATTTGCGAAGTGTTCATGGCTGCTTATCTTCTCCAACTGAATTCCGCACCTATCATAGAGACCATTTAAGGATGCATGTATCTTCAACTGTCCTTGGTTTTGTTATACCTCTCTCATCTCTCCTCTCTCTCCTCTCTCTCCCCTCTCCTCTCTCTTCTCTCTCTCCCTCTCTCCTTCCCTCTCTCCTTCCCTCTCCATCTCTCCTTCCCTCTCCCTCTCCCTCTCCCTCTCCCTCTCCCTCTCCCTCTCTCTCTCTCCCTTCCTCCCCCCCCATCCCCTCCAGACACAACCCTTGGAAATTTCATCCATTCCAATAGCTTCAACAAATGGCTCTATACAGGAGTGCCCCACTTCCAAACCTGCAAACTGTGACCTCTCCCCAACTGTCTCTGGAGCTAACCTCAATTTCTAACTACTTGCTGGTCATCACCTGGGACTTCCTGATGTAAAACGAAGCATCTGATCCTCCTATTGCCACCAAGAAGTGTTTTTTGAGAAAATGGGAGGGGTGACACCTTAAAACTTGTGAATAAGCCACTAAATTAGGATGTTTTTAGGTAGTTGACAGCAAAGTCATTTATTGGAAGAAAATACACAAACTTAGATCTTGACATATCAACTCTGCCACCTTCTAGTTGTGGTTATTATTCCCCTTGCCTATGTATTAAATAGGGATCACATCACCTAACCAAAAGGATGAGACAAAAGCAGTAGTACAGCTTTAACAGCACCTGGCACATTGTAAATGCTCAATAAATGAAGGTCAATAATTACTATCTTGGTTAATAGTAATAGTATCGCCATTATCTTAGAACCTTGGACCTAAACTTTAAGGTCCTAGTCAAGTCTTTTCACTCCCATATCTAATCAGTTGACAAAATTGGATTCCATATTCAAAATGGCTATCATACTGCTCTTCCTTTCCAGTCCCAGCATTATTGTTGGAAGGTCAACACCTCTTGCTTAGACTGACAACAAGATGGTATATTACTAACTTCTGCATTCCTCTCTTCAGCACATCCTTCACATGGCCACAGCTCTAAAGTCACTTCTCCAGCTCAAAACCTTTATGGTCACATCATCTCTTATAGAATAATGTCCAAATTTCTAAGTGATACCTCTGATAAGCTGGCCCAACATTTCCTATCTACCTTCCTACTTTCTCCTCCCAAACCCCACACTCCAGCTACATGCATGCAACTACAGGTTACTCCCTACACCTACCATATATTTTCTTGCCTTAGAATCCTCATTTCCATATTTCTTGCCAAGGAAACCCTTCTACCCATCTCTCCCTATACATACCCTACTTATATGCGCTGCTTCTTTGAAACTGTCAATTACCTCAGTCTAAAACCATCTCTTCTATTTCATTAGCATTGTGTTTATTAATGCCTCACATTGATCTCCCACCATGAAATAATATCAAGGGTACAGATTTATCCCTATAGATGCGAGAGTGCCTTGCACATAGTAGACATGCAATAAACATTGATAGATGATATTATGAACCAAGGATAACAAAGTGCTCTCAATAGACATCTTAGAATCCATTTACATTAACTTGAAACAGTGTCAATCCAATCACCCAAAGAGGTTATATCATTAAAAAGGAACTTAGGACTTAAGCGAGTCCTTCAAATTGGGGAAGAACAAATTGCCATCTGTCTACCAACATCTTGAGTATTAAATCGCACACTTACAGTTGTTCTCACACCAAGAAGGTTAAGCAGTCACCATCAGAACCAAATGCAGAAACCAAATTCCCTCATTGTCAGCCATGAAAACACTACGGTCTCTGAAAGCATGGTAGCTCATGTAGTTTCTGCAATGGCAGCTGACCTTCACACACTCCATATATTTAAAAAGGTCCCTGCTGCAGTTAAATCACCTTGCAGCGTTTCAAATCAGTTGGTATATAACGAATTATTTAATAAATGATATCGAGATAACTGAATAATCCTTGGGAGGAAAAAATAAAGGCAAAGCTATACCTTGCATAAATGTCAAAACAAACCCAGGAAAATATTTATCTTAGAATGGAGATGCATTCAAGCAAAGATAGATTAAATAAAGCAGTTCTTAACCTTAATATATAAAAAGCACTTATAATCAATAAGAGAAAGGTAAATATACCAATAAAAAATAGGCAAAGGACATGCAATTTGCAAAAGAAGGCAAGTAATCAGCAAATATGAAGAATAATCTAATTCAATAGAAAACAAAAAAATTTTATTTAAGGCAATATTATTTTTTGTCTTTTGAAAAAAAATTAAGTATTTTCTAAAACGTTGGTAACACCTAGTATAGATGTAGGCTCAAGGAAATGGGCACTCCCATATACAACTCACAGAGGTATAAATTGGCGTAGTCTTCATGGAGAATGAGTTTCAAAATTAGATTTGTTCAAAAGCAATTCTACATCTATGAATTTGTGCTAAGGAAAGAATTATGGCCAGTAGCCTACAGAGGGGTTCAGAAAATACATAAACCTCCCTTATATGCAAAATATTCTATGTAGATCAATTTCATTTGTTTAACATTATCAAAGGGGTTTTTAAATCACCCAAAGGAAAAATTTCTGGTTGTAGAATATTTAGAAAAAATGTGTGGTAGATACTCCTAGCTGTCTAAACAAAGTCTGTTCTTCCCTTCTTCCTTAATAACAGACTTCTGATTAGGTGGGAACAAAATTTCATCCAGTTAAATTTCATCTTATCACATTGATCTGATTGTGACACAATTATGACCAATGAAACAAAACCGCAACTATGTTGTGGATTTATGAGAAACCTTTGTTTCTCTAACACATACAACGCTGCTTTTTTCTCTTCCCTCCTTCCATCTTCCTGCCTGAATCACAAACATAAGGTGAGGAGGTACAGCAGCCTTCCTGAAATCATGAGGTGATGAGTATGACAAATGCCAACATTTTAAGTATGGAAGAAGAGAAACATGGAAAGAAGCTGGGACCCTAACAGCTTCACAGCGCCATCCTTTCCTTTGTGGACTGTCTATCCTACATCATGAATATTCCCCATTACATTTGAGCCACTGTTTGGTGGATTTTTCAGCAGTTTACACCAAAACTCATAGCTAAACTGATACACATGAGAAAAACATAATAGATTAAGTGAAAATCCTACTTACAGAACAATATGTGACTAGGGACTCATTTTTTTTAAAGTACACACACAGAAATACAGTGATAGAAATAAGGTGGAAAGTATAAACATCGAAAATTAACCACAGATAATTGACCATGAGAATTGCAATTTAAGATGATCCACGGTGCTATTCTCCCTTAGAATCTCTGAAGAACTAGCAAAAACTGACAGAGCTATTTTCCTCAGAAATCTGGAAAACACTTAAAGGATTGCAGTAACTGGGCAAGAGGACAAAATCCAGAAAACACAGCTTTGAAAAATGGTAGGAGAAGATTGTAGTGCCCTTGCTGGCCCCTCCTCTACTCCAAGCCAGCCTGTGCTCCATTGTCCGTTCCTCACCCTGTTCTGAGGGAGCAAAGCAGCGCCTTTGCAGATATTATAGTGTCTGTACATCAGAGACAGTCTATCAGGTGGCAGCATGAAAGACTAAACCAGATCATCTATCTCTGGCTTGTCCTCCCAGAACTTGCTGGGCAGGCAGAAGCAACTTGCAGAGTCCTAAAGCAATATAAGAGACAATGCAATGAAGGTGGCCTGGGGCAAAAGATTCACTGTGTGTTGGTTTATTTATTTCCCATATCTGTTTTCAGAGGTAAGGAAGGCATATTTATAGGGATCACAATAAAACAGACCATTATACTGTGCTGAGATGCAAATCAAGGCATTCTGGACTCTTATGGTTTGGTTTGCCCTGCCTTCTTCCTTTCTTCTTCTGGAAATTATCCTTCTCGTCATCTGAAAATCATTCCTTCCATCATTCGAACTACAAGGGAACTTTCATGGATCTATCCAAATTTGTTGCATACTGGGTCCAAGGATGCATACTTTATCCAAGCTTTTAGCCAATCAGAAGCTTTTCCTAGGACTTTTTTTTTTTAGAGAAGTTGTAGGCTTACAAAAAAAAAATCATGCATAAAATATAGATTTCCCATCTACTATCCTACTATTTAAAACTTCTTACATTAATGCTATACATTTGTTACAACTGATAAAAGAATATTTTTATAATTGTACTATTAACTACAATACAATTATATTATTAACTGCTTTAAGTCATACATTAGAGCACCCAGGATGAAGAGAAAGTCTATTTTATAGAGAGTAGAGGGGGAGTTCAAATTCCTGCATTTGGGGAATTCCTAAGACCAAGAGTGAGCACAAGCAAAGTACAAGACACTGGCTCACAAAAGATGGAGAGGACCCTGCACTTCACATTTGCCTCAGGCCTAATCTTCATAATGGGAAGGCTAAACTCTGAAGCAGATTACCAGCCAATAAAAAGTCAACTGGCAAAGACTGTGAATGGCAGGGGTTTTGTTTTGTTTTGTTTTGCCTTGCATTGGTTAGTTTGTTTTGTTAGCTCCGGGCATACATGGAAATTTCTACCTTATCATTAGCTGAATATAAACTTAAGGAACACACATTTCAGGGACTAAATCCCAAAATTAACACCTTAAAATATTAAAATGTATGGTAACAAAAACAAACAAAAAACAAGCAAACAACAACAACAAAACCCCACAGGTAATAAACGTCCATCCAAAAGAACAAGACAAAACTTCAGAAACCATCAAGGAAGAATAATGGCCTTAGGATATACCAGACCAAGACTTTTAAAAAATGATCCTCATATGCTCAAGGAGATAAAGAAAAGCACAGAGAAAAGAACTGAAGAATGTCAGGAAAACAATGAATGAACAATACGAGACTCTCAATAGAGAGATGAAAAATTTTTAAAGGAACCAAATAGAAATATTGGAGGTGGAGGCCACAATAACTGAAATGAAAAATTCCTCAGAGGAATTTCAACAGAAGACTGAAATTGGCAGAAGGAAAAATCACTGAACTCAGAGGCAAGAAAATTGAAATGATTTAGGCTGAGGAGCAGAAATTTTTTTTAAAAATGGAAAAAAGACAACAGAACTAACAAACATACCAACATAAACATTATAACAGTCCCAGAAGGAGAAAAAAGGGCCAGAAGGAATATTCAAAGAAATAATAGCAGAAAGCCTCCCAAACAAAAGGAAAGACATGAATATGCATATTCAAGAAGCCCAACAAACCCCAAGAAGGATAAACATGACTTCATCAAAATTAAAAACTTCTGCACATAAAACACTTTGTCATGGAAGTAAAAAGACAACCTATAGAATGGAAGAATATACTTGGAAACCTCATATCCAATAACGATTTACTATCTAGAATATATAAAGAACTACTACAGCTCTAAAACAAAACAATACACAACCCAAATTAAAAATGGGCAAATGACTTGAATAGGCATTCCTCCAAGAAGACATCCATATGGCCAATAACCACATTAAATGAGGTTTGACATCATTAGACCATTAGGGAAATGAAAATCAAACAAGGAGATATCACTTCACACCCGCTAGAATGGCTACTATTAAAAAAACAGAAACGTACAAATGTTGAAGAGGATGTGGAAAATAAGAACACTCCTTCATTGTTGATGGGAGCATAAAACGGCACAGCTGCTGGGGAAAACAGTTTGGCAGGTCCTCAGAAAATTAAATTTAGAATTACCACAGGACCTGTCAATCCCACTTCGAAGTACTGAAAGAATTGAAAGCTACGACTTTAACAGATATTTTGCACACTAATGTTCATGGCAACATTATTCACAATTGCCAAAAGATGGAAGCAATTCAAGTGTCCGACAACAGATGAAAAGATAAAATGTGGCACATGCATACAATGGAATATTACTCAGTCATAAAAAAAGAATGAGGTTGTGATACTTGTGTCAACATGGATGAACCTTAAGACATGTTGAATGAAAGAAGCCAGACACAATAGGACAAATATTGTATAATCTCACTGTATTAGCATATGAAATATAGAATAAACAAATCTGTATAGTAAGAAACCAGAATACAGGTTATCAGGGCCGAGGGTGAGGTAGGAAATGGGAAATTAATACTTAATTCATGAAAAGTTTGTTTGGGAAGATGGAAAGGTTTTGGTGATTTATGGCAGTGATGGTACCATGTCATTGTGAATGTGACTGACACCACTGAACCATATGTTTGAATGATTTAATATGTACATATGTTACTAGAATACATTTTTTAGAAAAAACATAGGACTGTACAACACAATGAACACTAATGGAAATTACGGATTACAGTTAATACTACAATAATAATATTATTTCTTCAGTTGTAACAAAGGTACCACACTAATGGAAGGTGTTAATAAGAGGAAAGCATATAGGAATTCTGCATTTTCTGCATGATTTTTCTATAAACCTACAAATTCTTTCATAAAAAATAAAAATATATAAAAATTAACCACTATTCTCTTTAAGTGATATTCATGCTGTTTTTATTTTCCAAATTTTCTATTAATCTTTTAATCTATTAATCTTTTAAACAGAAAATTCTTTTCTATATAAAAATGCATAAAACCTGCATTCTCTCTTCCCTGTACCTCTCTCCTTCCTCTAGACTGCAGATTGTTTCCTTTCTATGTAATAAGACCATTTTCAAAGCAATTGAAGCAAGGGCTTGTGTCTTCACCATGGGACTACCAAGGAAGGGTCAGCCTCAGACATCAATGACATACATAATTGTCTCCATTTTGGATGCACTTGAACCGCAGAACCTCAGGTAACCCATGTCTACTCCACCCCAAGAAGGTGGAGCCCTGTGAGGTAGGCTGACCAAGCAGTCCCAGGCATCTCCCATGGACAAAATAATCGCCATTTCTTGATACAAGGTGCATGTTGTGCATCGGGGCGGGGCAGGCACCTTGGACAACTGCTTCCTGGTCACATCAAGGAACTATGTAGGGAGACTAAGACCCAGATATGGACTTCCTGTGAGCGGGGCCCCTGCCACTTGGATAGAAGGTTCCAGGGTCTTTTTCTAGTTTCTGGTCCATCTTCCTCCTACAATAGAAAGAGCGGGCTCAACAAGCTCCAACCTGCAGCCAAGATGGGTATTGCACTACACAGTGCCTCAAAGTTGAACAACTATGGAAGAAAGGGACCCATTTTCTAGCCCATGTCATTCAAAACCTCTGAAGAAGGAAGATACACAACAAAAGTGTAAGATGGGACACTGGCTGACAGAACAGAAAGGCTGGAATTTGCTCACAGTAGGGGTAAGATATTCTCCTTCCATTTTTAGATTCCTTCCTACTGTTCCCTGACTCAGCAGGGCTGCCAGGCTATTTAATACTGTAGCACCTCTTCACTTGCCCTGTTCCATGTTTCCAGCTGAGTAAAGTTTAAACAGTAGGGACATGACACCCTCCTCAATCCCCAGGTCCTGTCCTGCCCCAGAGTGAAGACAGCAGCTTTGCTTAGAGGATCACAGCCTTCAGTCTTGCTCTACTATTCCAATTCAAACAGATGAACAAAATAATTGTTCTCATTAAAAACGAGCCCAGTTTCTATTACAAGTGCAGGCATTCCCAAGTGCTCCAAAGCTGGATTTTCCTGGGCTGCCAGCCAGCCATCTGGACGGATCCAGCAACTTATGTAACTTGCTGGGTTTTCCACCTTTGGCTTGGGGGATGGGAAGGTGCGTATAAGGCAGGAAATGGACTCCGATCTAGTAGTCAATCCACCATGTCTGAAAAGCTTGCTAAACATTTGGTGTCAGGGCTTTTTCAGCCTTGGAAAGCAACGTAAGATGAGCCAGATCAGGCTAGTTTACAGGCAGTGGCAGCCAAAGAGCCGTGTGAGGTCAAATGGATTGGAAAAAAGATTTCTGAGCATGCTAATGCACTGAAAGCCTCCAACGTCCCTTTTTTATGTCAACAGGCTACAGAATAAAATGCAGGCAGATGCAAAACTACAGCGAGGATAGAAAAATGGGAACCTTTAATTAGTCGGTAACTTCTGAGGTTTTAAAAAGAGGGGAAATAAAGGTGCTGAATCAGCTCTGAGCCGGGTTGGGGATACAGTGGCACATGCATGAGTAAAGTACCTTCTATCCACATAAAGGCAAAGGCAACTCCAGTTTAATTTTAGCTGGTTGCCCTGGAGAAGTGAAAGGGGAAGAGGGAAGAAGGAAGTAATTAGTCCTTTTAAGTTGAAAGCATACAAAAAGATCACTTTATTGAAGATAATTCTGCCTATAGGAAAATAGCCAACCTGCTGCTTGTAATAATAATGATTATCAGGAGCACACTCAGGCCTTCAAAGAACTTTCCAAATATCACGTTGCACTCTGCCTAATAAAGTGACTCCCCTCATCACTTTGGAGAGACGGGGAAAGTAGGGGAAGGTGCAAATTCGTCTAGAAAAAAAACACTATGACTTTATATATTGTTTTTGTGAGTTGTTAATGCTTTGTTAATTTGGCTTAGGTTGCTTCAAGGAAAGATGTTTTAGAAGAAGCAGAATAGCATTATAAGAATGGGTTTCGACCTAAGCTCAAATTCTGTCTTTGACACTGGCTGTGTGGCCTTGGGCAATATTACCCAATATGGGTAGTTGAGATAATAATAGTGCATAACTGTTACAATGAAACGGGTTAACACATGAACCACAATTAGAGAAGTGCCTGGCACATAGTAAATACTCCAAGTAGCTACTGTTACTATTACTGTTTGGATGTTAAGTTTCCTGAGAGCTGGAATCAGGACTCCTTTGATTTACTATAAATATTCTAGCACAGTGCTCTATAAAAGCAAGGTTGCTTAATAGATGCATATTATCCACCTTACTCTACATGGGTGATAAAAACAGTTTAAGTTGGTCCTAAAGTGAGAACTTGGGAAGTGAACTGTCCAGTGAATCGGGGTGTCAGCCCAAAGCCCCACAGCATGGGGCACTGCTATGGAGCGAGTGCAGAAACAGGCAGCTAGACAATCGGATGTTGGCCAGATGGCTGGAGTGGGAGAAAGGGGTTGCTCTACCACCTGATGCTAAAAAATCACTGACTGTTCAAACACTTGTAACATCCCAGATCCAAGAGGAGTCTCTCCTTTTCACCTTCTCCTCACCTCCCCTCCTCCTCATCTCCACCTCCATCACCACCACCACCACCATCATCATGGTTAACACTTATTGACCACTTACTCTGGGTCAGGCATTGCACTATAAATGACACATATATCTCATTCAATCATCCCAACACACCTGTGAAATAGGTATTCTTCTTATCCCGTGTTATAGTTGAGAAAACAGGTCAGAAGGTTAAGTAAATACCCAAATAGCAAGCAATAAATTTGAGGCTGGAACCCATGTGTTAGACACCAATTCCCATGCCTTTTGTCACGATCCAGGTGGTGCTACCTCCAGATGCAGCCTCTCTATCTGCATTTTTCTCTTCATGATGACCCGACATTCCATTCACCTTTATTAAAAGGACAAGTTTGTAGTGAAAAAGTGGTCAAAAGACAATCAGGGCATTCCACAATGGAAGATATACAAATGATGGCCACATCGTTAGTTAACAAGGAAACGAAAATTAAACCCAATGAGACAGGAGTACATACACACACACACACACACACAAACACACACCAGAATGACTACAATTAATAGGACTGGGCAGTTCCAAGTGTGGGTAAGGACAGGAAACAAATGGAACCCTCTCACATTGCTGGTGGGAATGTCAATAGACACAACCACTTTGAAAAAACTATTTGGCAATATCTACTAAAGAAAACATCCATCTAGTCTATGACTCATCAATCCCATTCCTAGGGATGTACTCCAGGGAAATGACCAGTTATGGCCACCAAAATACACATCCGAGAATGTTCCTAGAAGCTTTATTCATAATAGCAGAAAACTAGAAAAAACCCAATGTCCCTTTACAAAAGAATGGATAAATAATTTGTTATATATTCCTACAATGAAATACTTTATAGCAATAAAAATGGATAAACTAATAGTACATACAAACATAGACAAATTCCACAAACATTATATTGAGAGAAAGAAGCCCTGCAAAAAGAGTACATGCCATATGATTCCATTTACCTGAAGCTCAACAACAGAGAAAACTAATGATAGCAACAGACAGAAATCAAAGTGGTTACCTGGGGGGCGAGAAAGAGAGGCAGTATTGGTTGGGTGCACTAGGGAACCTTCTGGGGTGCTGGAAAAGTTCTAGATCTTGATCTGATGATGCTTATATGTTCCTAAATTTGGCTTGAAAGTGACAACAGAGTGTGATCCACCCCAGCTGACATTCCTCTCCTAAAGACCTTACTAGGCACATCTTGCTGCTGGTCAAGGTTCTATAGTGGCAAGGACACCACTCCCTCCCTTCCCACAGTCCCAACGGCAGTGACTGTCCACAGTCAACTTCAGATGGGATTATCTCCAGGGATTAGGCCCACAGTGGGGCAGTTGTCCTTAGTTCTCACACATATACCTCCTTGTCCTGGATACAAACAATTCAGCCTGAATACTAAGTGGGGGACACTGCTTCTCAATTTCCCTTTTCTCTTTGATTATATATGGAAGAAATCTTAAAATATTTCAAAAGCTGTCGGTCTGTCCCTGCTGTTTTCAGATCCTAGGTATAAATATCTAAGGGAAAAGAAACCTGCCTAGTACCCTTTGGATGCACCATAATTCCCAGCAGGAAAAAATCTACATTCTGAGCTGACTCACTCCAGCTAGAGACACAGACCAAGCTGGAGTGAAAAGCTCTAACACCAGCTGGGACCTCAGAATTTAGTAGACTTTGGAGTGGGAAGAAGAAAGAAAAAGCACCTAGCAGAAATTGCCAAGGTAATATTTTTATTTATGAAGGGAAAAAAAGAGAGTAAACATTAAAAAAGAAAAACTTTTCTTTTAAATTCCTCTCTTCTTTAAACTTTTTATTTTTTTCATAAATGTTATTATCAAACCTAACAAGATTAATAATAAATTTCTTAATATAATCTGAGAAGAAGTCCACATTGAGATTTCCATAATTGCCCAAAAAATGTCTCTTTATACTGGGTTTGTTCAAATCAGGGTCCAACCCAGTACTACACATTGCATTTGGTTATATCTTCCCTTCTCCTTTACCATAGCACTGTTTCGGCAGACCTGAAACTTGCAATGCTTTAATTCCTTTAAAAAATTCCAAAATAAATGTGGTAAAATATAGAGATTTGCTCAAGTTGATTGGAGAAAATTATTGGTCATTTTACATGTATTATATGCTAAATAATCTATGTATTGTAAATAAAGACACGTATTATATACCTTTTTGTATTTTCCCTCATTTTTTCACTTTGAGAAATTTCAACCCTCAAAAAAAGCAAACTCCCTTCACAATGGAAAGCTCCATCAATAAGACAGTATGATAGCACTAAAAGGACTTTGTGGCAAACATTGTGCCAAGGGCTTATGATGAATTATCTCATTTAACCTTCCTAAGATCTCTATCAAGTCAGTAGTATACTATCCCCATTTAACAGGTAAGAACCTGGAGCACAAGATTACCCAAATATTAAGTGGTGAAGTTTGAATTCAAACACAGGCTGGCTGAATCCAGACCACACCCATGGCCATCCTTCTATACTTGTAACTGTGAGTTCTATATAGCCTTGATCAGAGTTGGGAGTGGCCACTAACCCAGCTAAGTGTTTTCTAGACAGGCACAAAGGAGGGAAATGGGCAGTGTACTTTTCTCCAAAGGGAACTAAGGATTTCAAGGATGCGATCTCATACCTCCTCATCACTGGAGGGAAAGAGAGCAGAAGAAGTGGAAAAACTACTCTGTTGAGGGGAGGGAGCATCCAGAGACCAGGATCCACTGCTGATGATCTGTGAGGCTTTGCTATGCTGTGTGGGCCCCTCTACACAGGTGGCCTAAGGAGGCCAAACCTGACCCAACCTCAATTAACGCAGAAAGAAAAATTTCCAGACAGATATGCTCATTGAGGGGAAGGTCTGCAAAAGCCCAGGAATAAACTGGAGAATATTTTCAAGATGTCATGGTAATTGAAAATTAAGTGAGAGTGGCCAAGAGGCACCAGGTCATCTTCCTGTGGCTCCATGAGTGATCTGTCAACCATCCCAGCTAGGGCTTGATAAAATCTTTCAAGCTACTGCTCATGCTTCTTCATGCTGGTGAATTTATCTGGGAAGGAAAGCAGAAACAGAAAGAACAGAAGGAAATCCAAGATACCAAATACTCACTGAACTGCGCTGACAATTTACACCCTGGTGCTCCTCTGACTCAGGGACTTCCTCAGTGAATTTCAGTGGTGGAGGGAGGAGAACATGTGTCTTTGGGGAAACAAAGCGTGAAATGTTTTTTGCTTCCTTTCCCTACCACCTTCCAATTTCGTTCCTAACCAGGAGATGGGTCAGGACTTCTGGAGGCAGCTGCTTGGTGTAAAGTAGAAGGAGCCGAGCACGCAAAGATTGATGATTCACCCAGAAAACTTCAGGGGTCAGCACGAAGACAGGACACAAATGTCCAAAGAATGACATCCCACAGCGGGTGAAAAAACATTGGGCTGAACTACTCAGTGGCAGCCCCATGACCTTCAGTCAATTCAACTTATCAAAACTTTACCACTTTTTTTAAATAAAAGAAGTTCTATATTACATAAATGTTGCATAAAAAATATAGGGGATTCCCATAGGCCCCACACTCTCCCCCTCCCACACTTTCCCACATTAGCAACATCTTTCATTAGTATGGTACATTTGTTACAACTGATTAACACATACTGAAGCATTGCTACTAACTGTAATTACAGTGCACATTATACTTTACACTCTGCCCCATACAATTTTGTAGCTTATGATAAAGTATATAATGGCCTGTATCTGTCATTGCAATATCATGCAGGAGAATTCCAATATCCCAAAAATGTCCCATGTTAAACCTTTTCTTCCCACTCCCTCCCCTCAGAACCTCTGACAGTCATTGCCTTTATATCACTGATAAAAAGTTCTTCCATTGCTCGAATAATAAGTCTATAATAGAATAATAATAATAATTACTCTGGTCCATTGTTCATTTCCCAATCTTGAGGATTTGGGGATGGTGATGCCCCTATTTCTAACTGGGAGGGGGTTTACCAACTTTCTATGTGATTTTGAAACAAATCAAAATAGGATTCTTCTTCTGCCTTCTTTCTTGGCAAAGTAAGGTTACTTGATGACTCTCTATGTACCAACAGAGCAAAGTGTTGAGTATCTGTCTGAAGTGCATTTTATTGGCCAAGCAATGCCATCAAACAAAAGACAGAGATCACAGAGCAAGAGAAAGTAAAATCTCAAGAGTTATTACTTTTAAATAACTCTCTTTACCAATTACCACCAATAACCCCCTCTGAAAGTTATCTATAGAATGCCTTTTCAATTCCCCATTTTGTTGTTTCCTCTTGCCTATGATCCATTTCCCTTTCTACTGGTAACACTCATCAGTTTTCCTTTGGGGAAGTACCTCTTCCCTGCTCTCTGTGTGGTCAGGTGAAGCTGACCCCAGAGCTAACATATGAATAACTCAGGCCTGGACTTGACTGATGCGAGATGAACAAAGGACCTAAGCCGGGCCAATGAAAAGGTCAGCCCCAGTTAAGGGATTATTACCAAACACCAACTAAGCAATGCATTCAGAAAAGACATTGACCAAAAAGGGGGAATATTAAATAGAAATGAATTTTTATGGCTAAGAGATTTCAAAGTGAGTCTGGAGGTCATTCCAGAGGTTATGTTTATGCATGTTATAGGAGGATCTCATTGACTGCCACAGTTTACAGTTCCTCCAACCAAGGGGCTCCTGAGGTCTCTAGAGACATATAGACAATATAGGCAGGGCAGCAAAACTCAGGAATTCGGCACCCTGTCAGTGGGCCTTACTTTGGAATATATGTGTCCCAATTTAACAAAGTTAGATTCACAATTTCCCTACACATGACTCTTCTGCCCCTTTTATTTGAACCTATAGTTAGCACTTTACTCATTAAATATATGTCCTAGAGACTTAAATCTTCAGACTGTTCATATGCTGATTGAGCCCTGAATCTCACCAAATGTTGCAACACCTACTCTGCAGTTCATTGGACTCGCCCAGGACAACTAACAAAAGGATGATAATGGACAAGACCCATTCCAATAAACAGTATCTATAACTGCAAGCAAGACAGTTCCATCCATCTGTCCCATGGGATCTGGGCCCCCTCTCAATCAGAGGCACAGTGGGCATCACCATCCCCAAATTCTCAAGATTGAGGAGTGAATGGACACGAGCCGGGAATGCAACTATGGACTTAAGTAGACTTATGATTATTCTAGGAATGGAAGAACTTGTATCACTGATATAATGGCAGTGGCCACTGGGGTTCTGGGGGGGAGGGGAGACAGACAAGCTGGTGTAACATGGGGTACTTTGGGTATGTTGGAATTGTCCTCCATGACATTGCAGTAATGGATGCAGGCCATTGTACATTTTGTCAAAACCTATGAGATTGTGCAGTACAAAGTATGAACTATAATATAAAATACAGTCCATGGTTGGTAGCAATGCTTCAATATGTATTCATCAACTGTAGCAAATGTGCCACACTAATGAAAGATGTTAATGGGGGAAGTGTGGGAGGGGGAGGGGATGGGGTATATGGGAATCCCCTATATTTTTCATTAACACTTACATAACCTAAAGCTTCTTTAAACATAAAAAAATAACAAACAAACAAAAAATGTCAGCCCAGGACTTTTGCTGGAACTGTTAGGAAAGAGGCCTACTCTTCCTGGCTCAGGGTACTAAGTGAGTAGAGTATAAACTAGGAACTGCTGATTTCCAGGGGCTTAGCTTTGCCACAATAAGAAGAACCTACTTGAGAATGATGCCAAACAAAGAACAGCTTTAACTGGCAGGTTCAAAATCTCAATTCTAGTTCACATACTATTTAAGCTGGTATGCTTGTTTTAAGAGTTGAAATTCCACCTACAGGAAACCAGATGTCTCTATAGAACTATCTTTTCCAATTTAGATTAGTAAGGTCTCAATTTATATTCTTGGCATGTAAAAGTATCTTTTCCTGGCAGGAGATCTTATAAATCTGTTTTTTCAATAATATAGAGTTATTTGCATGTGCGTTTATTCCTTGGTTGAATTTATGTTGAATGGATACATTTATTATGTATGGATATTAAAGACTTCATGGAGACTATACGAAAATACAGCAATGATGACTGGGTCAAATATCCTGACATTACAGAAAAAAATATACAAGTATCGACCTTACCCTTCAGCTATGTTCAGCTCAGCAAAAGGACCAAAGTGAGACCAAGAGGAACTATTCTTTCTTCATTCACCAGCCCCTGTCCTCAAGAAGCAGTATTGCTCTGCAGACTCCTTGCATATACCATTTCACTTACTTTCTTTATAAACTTAGTTTTCTTAAAGGAGGTGCTTTTTAAATGGTTTCGTATTCCTATTTCAAAATGACCTTTGAAAAGGTTTTTAAAGGAGTCAAGTAGTAAAATGAAATCATCAACAAGTAATAAAAATTTGTAGAATTATTCATGGGAAAGCATTTCCAATGAAGTGAAAAGGAATATGGTGAAACCCACATCTTATTTGAGTGTTAGGTTCTAAAGCTAACATTTAGGGAGAAACTCAGAATGAGAATTTCTCCTGAATAGCTCTTAAGCCATCCATACATTATAATATATTTTGCTTTGTTTAAACTGTACTCTTCTGCCTTTCAATAAGTTCCACAGAGAGTTTTACCTCCATGTGGTGGATTCTTCAGCTGGATATGAGGTGAAGCAGGTGCTTATGGTCAAGGGCCACTTTACTTTAAATATATTTTTGTTGCTTGCATAGTGCTAACAGTTGGATCCATTTAAGATAAATGCATGTCTGGTGCACCTTAACTAATCTTACTATGCTTTCTTAATACTATTCAGGTGGTCCATGATAAAAAGAGTGGAATTGCCGTTATCCTGTATAAGCCTTTATTAAGCAATCTTAGGTACCTGGGATAATGAGGCATATTACAGCATTTGTAAGTACCCAGGATAATGAAGTTTATATACAGTAGATGGGGAAACTATACACCCTAGGAAATATCTAAGAATAAAGCCAACTAAAATTTAAAATATTTATTAGCTATTTGTAAAGAGTATGAGACTAGTGATACGGTTGGGGAGAAAGGTGGCAAGAAAAACTGAACGAAAGGTCTTGACAAAGGGCCTCAAGTAGGGAGGGAGAGAGGGAGAAAGAAAGGATAAAGGGGGGAAACATCTTCAAATCTAAATAGTTGAGGAAAATCGATTTCCAAATAGAAGACAAACCTACCCAACACTCTCAGTAGTATTAATGTGGAAGCAGTGGGTGTGAGGACGGTAGAAGCACAGGGCTTAGGGTCTGCAGACAGAAGTCCTGAATTCTGGAGGCAGCTCGGGCTTCCACATCCACAAAATGACAGCCATCATAACTATTAACATTTGAAATGAATTAATGTTTAGAAAACATACTTGGGAGAAACGGACTTGGCCCAGTGGTTAGGGCGTCCGTCTACCACATGGGAGGTCCGCGGTTCAAACCCTGGGCCTCCTTGACCCGTGTGGAGCTGGCCCATGAGCAGTGCTGACGCGCGCAAGGAGTGCCGTGCCACGCAGGGGTGTCCCCCGCGTAGGGGAGCCCCACGCGCAAGGAGTGCACCCGTGAGGAAAGCCGCCCAGCGTGAAAAGGGAAGAGCAGCCTGCCCAGGAATGGCGCCGCCCACACTTCCCGTGCCGCTGACAACAACAGAAGCGGACAAAGAAACAAGATGCAGCAAACAGACACAGAGAACAGACAACCGGGGAAGGGGGGGAATTAAATAAATAAATAAATCTTTTTTAAAAAAAAATACTTGGTAAACATGAAATCAGAACATAAAGTTACTGCCTTCAAAATAAACATTAAGCATAGTTACATACGAAATAACAATCTATTCCTATGCAAAGCCCATGTCAAAAGACCTCTTGCCTCCAATTTTCAGACACTAAGGAGGCTTGCCAAGATTTAGATGTCAGGAGAAAAACACAGCATCGAAAATCAGAGCCCTTCCTGCCTGATGATTCCTGGTTGTACCATTTCAGGTATCATTACAAGTTCTACTCTCTATTGGGGGCAGAGACACTGAGTTATCGAGATAGTTATAAGCAACCACTAAAGCAGAAAGGTAAAAGGAATGAATGGAAGAGAATAGCAAAGGAATGACTGAAATCAGTATACACATGCTAAATGGTCGCAAGAGCGATCAGGAAGAGTAGCAATAAAACACCAGACATAAAATTTAATGTAACTATCAAATAGAAAATAAGAAAACACTCTAAAAACATAGAAAGCAGAAGCTAAAAATGTTAGCACATTGCCTACTCTACAATAATCTCTTCAAAATGCACATGGAAAGGGAAGGAAAATGATTTGAAGTCAGCAAGAAACACAAATAGGCAGAGGAAGATCAAGGAAGCAATTTCACATCTTCTGCTGGCATCCTCTCCCCAAACCTGACCCCTTCCCACCACCCAAAAAAAACAGTGGGGAGTCTTTTTTTGGTGTGTTGGTGACCTACTTTAGAACATCCATGGAATAAATAACTGGGAGGAGGGAGAGAAAAGAAAGGAAATGTCCTGTGTCTTAGGTTATGTCACAGACTTAATTCCTTAGAAACACATTAATGGTATTATTTTAATTAAGGAGTTCAAAGTGAATTAATTTATTATTTAAATCTCACGGTTCAAAGGACTTAATTTATTATTTAAATCTTACTTTTATTGGTAACCAAAAGGTGTTATTTTCAGTACCTTTTTTTTTAAGTAATACGTGTACATAGGGCAAAACATACTATACAGAAAAATTAAAAATGAACAGTAGTCTTTTGAACTCTGGTCTCCCTTCCCAAAGGTTTCAACTGTTAAATTTTGAGACTCATTCTAGGAAAAGAAATTATTTAAATACTAGGAGGAGCACGTGCACATACACTCATCAACACCCTTTATTTACTCAAAAAGTTTTACATCTCACTATTGTCAAAGAGCTCTTCCCCTCAGTACTTGAAGACCTGTGGCACATACCACAGGCACGTGGTGTTCTCGCAGATGGCTGCACCAATCCCACACCTCTAAGGGATTCTGAGCCATTCATTTTTATTTAACTTGTTAGTTTGTCTATGCTTTTCCAACAGTGCTGTATGCCTGACATTCATTCCAACCCACTCTGAGCTGTATGGGTCTGTTTGTATACTGCAGGTTATTCTCAAAGAACACCAATCAATCCTCAATAAACAGTTAAAATTTCCTAACATATGGCATAAAATGGAGTAAATGAAAATTTACTTTGATAACCTTATATCCAATATACAGAAATGTTTACCATTCTAAAAATATCATAGAAAAAAACAAAAGCACTATAATACAAAGGTTTGGGATGAAACATGCATAATTGTTAGACTGACACCAGTCTTTAAAAGCAGTCCGTTACTATTCTCTCTAAGACCCCTACTAAGATGAGCTTTGCTTTCCTCAAATATGAAAGCAGCTTGTCTCTGAGCCAATTGCCCTCTAAATGGTCTAGCAAGAGAGGCTTGCGGATCAGGCCATCAGGTGATGGAGAGTTAGCCAACCAGTCGGCGCTCACTGCTTCTGCCTTTCTCCTCTTCTCCACAAGTGACCTCACAATGGTTATCATTGCTTTAGAATTTTAAACCCCAGGTACTGTGCAATCAGGAAATGAAATTCACCTCCTCCCTAATATGAGCTCCTTCAAACTTCCTTCTTCCAACTCATCAGTGAGGCCCTCAAGATTTCAGGATATGGCTCTCTCAGCTCCAGTTTCCTTAACTGCAAAACACAGATACTAATTGTATCTACCTCATAGGACCATACACGTGACATTCTTAGCTGAAAGACTGCCAAACAATAACCACTCAAAAGTGTCAGCAACTTATATCATCAGTTGCCTCAGTTTTAAAAAATGAGCAGGCACAGCCAAGAGTACTCTAAAAAGAAACAGATTTTTTATTAGAGGTATGAATAAACCTGCTCAAGCTTCTCAAGTAGTGCAGTTATTAGTTATACCCTGGGGCTCCCCTTGCCCAGTGGCCACAGCTAACCCAGGGCTGCAATGAGGCAAAAACACACCTGATTGCAAGGGGTCAAGGGGATCTCCATGATGCAGAAGACAGAATATGACACCTACTGCTACCTTCAAGTTGCAAGCAACTGGAACCTTCTAAAATATAGATGTTTTCTTCCTTTGCAATTTCATTTTCTTCAAAAGCATGCTTTTTAAATTTTACTTTTTAAACTATGGTTATTCTGCCTACCAGCTAAGCAAGTTTATAGTACAGCATCTAGTACAGTTCCTTACAAATGATCAGAGTCATATCATGGGTTATTTTCCTCCTTACTCAGAATATGTATCAAATACACAGACCATCACAGCAAGAATCATTATAATGAACATCGCTGAAAAAAATGATTAAGTCTATATTTCAATCCTCAAAATCATTTAAAACACAATAAAATAAACTTTCAATGCCATTTAGAAAGTAGGGATTTGCATAATTCATTCTCTTTTTCACACTATTACTTTCATATCATTTGGATTTTCGAGAGTGAGCATATATATTAATATATTTGTATCTTAAAATATTTTTAAACTGTCCCCCACAAAAAAACAATGTGGAGATCCTAAAGTGACTTTTTGAGGGAGAAGAGCTGAGGAGAAGATACAGGTCTTTATTTTTCAGTTCACTCAGGAGCAGTATAAAAATAGATTTGTGTGCAGTATAATAGTGGAGGAGCACTGACTCTCATACCAGTTGATCTAGGTTCAAATATTACCTCTGCCACTCTGCCTCTGTATGGCTTTAGGTAAATTACTTAATTTCTCTGTGTCTTGGTTCTCCAAATTATAAAATGAGTATAATAACAGCACTTACCTCATAGAGTTATGAGGATGAAGTGAGTAAATAATAAAGGGATTGATGATGATGATGTTGATGATGATGTGAGTATGGAGAAAGGGAAGTAAAGCTGCTCCAGCTACACCACCCATAAATAAGGAAACTTTTCTAAAATGCCTCTGAGCATAAGCCTGATTTACACCCTTTCCCCTTCTTAGAATCAGTTCTTCCGACAATAGCAAGGTCCACAAGGTCCAGTGGTGGCAGGAGCTTGTAATGAACTTTTGCTCATCACTGACCCCACCAGTTTACCTAAACATCCCAGCTGGAAAAGTCCACACCCATGAACTACCTGCTCCTACCTCCATATCGGCAAGAATGCTATATCCCTAGGCTGGAAGGCCCTCTGCTGTCTAGCAAGTTGGATCCTTCCTTCCCTCCATGCTGCTCATTAAATTTTACACAAGTATATCCTCCTGGTTCTAATCAATGTTTCCCATCATATTCTACATATATCTCAGTGCCTAGATTGGTCTACAATACTACAACAATAAAAGAACATTAAAAATAATTTTTAAAACAATCCACCACCCAACCAACAGCTGTTTCAATTTCCTATGCTCTTCTCTGGGTTTTTGTACATATGTATATATATTTGTGCACAGTTGTAATCATAACTTGCATATATTCTCACATCTTATTTTTCTATTTTTGAGGAAGCAGTCTTCCTACATTGGATATTTATTTGTAAAAGTGGCATAAACATTCAAAGAACTGTCATACTATAGCTTATAAATTTGCTGTGCAATTGATGAAAACAGATTCTTTTTCTTCTTTTCAATTATGGACTAGGAATAAATTTTCTCAGCAATGAGATTATCAGCTCAAAACTATGAAAAAATGTACATATATTTTAATATATATGGTCATATGGCTTTTTTAAAGGTTTTTTTTTTTTTAAGATTTATTTATTTATTTCTTCCCCCTTACTCCCCACCCCAGTTGTCTGTTCTCTGTGTCTATTTGCTGAATCTTTGTCTGCTTCTGTTGTTGTCAGCGGCACGGGAATCTATATTTCTTTTTGTTGCGTCATCTTATTGTGTCAGCTCTCCATGTGTGCGGCGCCATTCCTGGGCAGGCTGCACTTTCTTTCACGCTGGGCGGCTCTCTTTACGGGGCGCACTCCTTGCGCGTGGGGCTCCCCTACGCGGGGGACACCCCTGTGTGGCAGGGCACTCCTTGCACGCATCAGCGCTGCACATAGGTCAGCTCCACACGGGTCAAGGAGGCCCAGGGTTTGAACCGAGGACCTCCCATGTGGTAGACGGACGCCCTAACCACTGGGCCAAGTCCACCACCTAAAGGGTTTTAATAATTAAATAAGCCTACAATCAATACTTTATTATCCACACTAATAGAAGGAAGCAGTGTTGAGGAAAAGCCAAGCTATTTCTGTTTGCAGCTGGAAAGCCAAATATTTACACATACTTTTACAACATATTTATCTTCCTAATTATGCTTCTCCCACCAACAGAAGGCATGTAAATAAAAGGAGATCAGGTATGTGAAAGTACTCTAAAAAATTAAAAGTCTGATACAAATTTAAACCAGGAGGTTCAGAACCCTGCTGGGAAACAGGGTTAAGTAAAGTGAAGGATTTCCAAGGCAAAAAGTCATCCACACAGATACCCCAGAGCCGGCTGTGCATGCATACATGCCCTCTCCTGCATTATATTACGAATGATATTCAAATAGTTTCCTATATGTGATTCCACTTGGTCCTGTGTCTTCAAAAAAAAAAAAAGGGAAGTGTATGTGTCAATATTTGACTCTCTCCCTATACTCTTCTCTCCCATTCCAACCTTTCAGAACAACTACCATGCTGCATGCTACAAAGCAAATCACTAAAAACAGAAACCAAACTCTCTAAAATGCAAAGGGGAAAGGAGTAGGAGAGAAAAATAAAAGACTTATAGTAGAAATGTCTATTAAAGATTAATCTAAACCGCAGACTTTCACAAGCCCTTTAAATCACCACGCTCCACCTATTGACACTGGACGGCTTTCAAAAGCTCCTCTACAGTCCTAGAGTGCTGAAGACCAACAAAACCATAATGGTTTAATCTCAGCAGCATACTGCTAAGCCTGCATTCCCGGAAGTGTGGGACCTAAACTACTGTGCATGAGGTGATTTCAGGGGGCCCTAGGAACACATCCTTGAAAAACACTGCATCGTAAAGTGAGGAAGATATTCCCTTTGGATTCGCTTTTAAGCTTTGTAATATCATCGAGAAGGACATCTCCATTTGTCCACTTGGTACAGGCATGTCTTCAACACTGAACAATTGCTAAAATCTTTTTTTTGAAAAACAGAGAAAAGAGCAAGGCATAAGTTCAGAGGTTTTAGAAGCAAAAATTTCTAGCTAGAATTTAACAATATAGTTTTGTTTCCATTTTATTTATTTTTAGGGTTCCCTTAGCAAGAGATAGTGGTTTGTGGTTGTAAGAAATCATTTATTTAAAGGAAATTTTTTAAGTTAGGAGGAGGAATTAAATCAAAGAAAAGTATTAAGTATTAAGGTTATATGACCAAAATCATGAAAGTTATAGAAAAAAAACAAAGTTTGGGAAACTGTATAAGCCTATTTAAGTCTCATATTTGTCATCTTTTGTACATCTTGAGCCTCCAACTTAATTGCTATATCCTTATGGGTAAGGGGCTATATTTTAGTATCATATGTCTTATTATAGCTGCTAAGTATCCTTCGTAGAAGCAGGGAATCTAGCATTCCATATTTCTGTCAGTTAAAATAAAAAATTTTAAACCAGACACATCAAATCCATTAAAAAATAATTACAGGTTTGCTTTATCTTGATTTTTCATCAATTCTTAGGTATATTTAAAATAACATTATCATTTAAGTTTGCTTTATCCTTATCTCCTATTGCTTTTTAATCAGCAATGACTAAGAACACTTCAGCTTTCTGTTTTCCCCTCTATTAAGTTTTAATGATCTGTAAAAAGCACTGCAGATATTCTAATAAAATAGGCACTGTGATTCTTTATAATGCTTGAATACGTCCAATTATTTTGACATAAATTATTTCACCCTTAATTTATCTATTTGCCAGTAAGACATGTAGGTTTTAATGGTTAAACATTTGCTATAATTATATAAAAGGTTGGGTCCACCCTCTGTGTTACACTCAGTTCTTCTGGCTTGCCTGTTTTGGGATTCATGTCACTTCTCTCACCACTTAAATAGAAGCAATGTTTTGCACATAAATAGCTTTCTCAACCAGAGATTTAAAAACAAACTAACAAATCAACAATAAAACAAAAGAAAAAAACATCACCATTCAGGCTTGTTAATCAAACAAGGAAAACTCTTGCAGATCTTCCCTTGTGGATCTTCTGGCCAGCAGCCAATTCGTGGAGAAAGATTAAGGCTAAAAAGATGCCCAACATCCATCATCATATTACTATCCAACAATGCAAATGATCTAGAAACTTGGCGTAAAGAGCTTTTCCTGTTTGTTTGTTTTTTTCTATTCTTTTACATTAGTTAAAAGCCAAGAACAACGCAACCCATACAGTACATTGTAGATTCCTGTTTACTTGGCAAAAAATTCTTGACGGAGATCCAAACAGAGGTTAAAGGATGGAAAAAGGCAAAACAAATAAAAACCAGAAAGTACAGTTTCGACTGTGACATGGCAAAATTCACATAGAGGTGCCCAAACAAAACAAGCCTCATTTAAATTTCAGTAGAGAATGGAATATCTGGTATAATCTAAAGAGGATAAGCCAGAGTAAGTTTAATTTTGGAAATAATTTCTGTATACTTTTCTGCCACTCACAATTCTCCTGCTTTGCTTTAGCTTGTGAAGTTTCTCATTAATTGATCCTCAATACCAACTACAGGAGTATCTCAAAGGGTAAGTGATATTTTTAACAAAGCCAGAAGTGCTAAGAGTTAGGAATATTGGCCAGAGTTCAAAAGATGTGTAATTTCCACCAGGAGATGAATCTGTCATCATTTTTATTTAACAGATATTGAAAATGAAAACAATAAATTTGGAAGACAATTCATAAGCAGAAAAAATATAAAGGAAGTGGGAAGAGTGAATTTAAAACACTTCAAATGAGACATTGGAAGACTATTCTTTACATTTTTTTGAGAAAGGCAAGAACCCTAAAGGTTGAATATTTTCAACACAGACCAGCTCCTTCTAGAAGAATAGTTGGAAAAAAGTAAGGGTCAGAGAAGCTACTCTTAGCTCTTACTACGATTAACTGCATGAACTAGGTCTGGTCATTAAGGCATTCTTTTTTTTCTCTCTCTCCCCTCCCCCGCCCCCCGCCCACCCCAGTTGTCTGCTGTGGCCATTCACTGTGTTCTTCTGTGTCCACTTCTGTTCTTATCAGCGGCACCGGGAATCTGTGTCTCTTTCTGTTGCATCATCTTGCTGTGTCAGCTCTCCGTGTGTGCGACACCACTCCTAGGCAGGCTGCACTTTCTTTCACACTGGGCGGCTCTCCTTACGGGGTGCACTCCTTGTGCGTGGGCCTCCCCTATACGGGGGCACCTGTGCGTGGCACGGTACTCCTTGCACGCATCAGCACTGCGCATGGGTCAGCTCCATACGGGTCAAAGAGGCCCTGGGTTTGAACCGTGGACTGCCCATGTGGTAGGTGGACGCTCTATCCGTTGAGCCAAGTCTGCTTCCCTCATTAAAGCATTCTTATCCCCATTGCCAAATTGGTAAATCAAGGTATAACTGGTCAAGTGACAGGCTGAGATTTCCTAAAACTGAGAATGCAACTCCCTGTTATGCCATGATTTCTCTTTGTGACAATGAAAGAATTAACCTCTCTGGACCTCCTTTTTCAACATCCAATGAATACTGAAAGTTGGCATATTATGTGCTGGACCCTGATCTAGACACTGGAGAGACAAAGGTGAGTTAACAAGGTCTAATTCAAGGAGTGTTATTTTAAAGGAGGGAGACAAATCATTAGCAAGCAAACAAAATGGATTGTACAGAAGATAAGCAGGTCCTATGATGGAAGGTACAGAGGTTAGGAAGATATAAGGTAGTAATACCATAAATAATTAGGAAAGCTCCCCATGAGACATGTGCATGACAGCTGAGATCTGAAGAAGAAAAAGGAGCGAGCCATGTAAAAGGCAGGTAAAAGGCTGAAGGAAGAATACTGCAGTTAGGCCTGGCATGCTGGGGATGGCCAATGAGGCTGGAGGGCCAGGCCCAGGCCACGCAGGGCCTGGCAAGTCACACCACAGATTTGAGTTGTATGCTAAGTAAATGGGGAGCCACTGGGGCTCCACATACTGGACTGCTTTCCCGACTAAATGAAGCTTAGTCTTTTTAAGTGCCAAAAGTATTACTACACCACCTTTTTTTTTTCTCTCCCCTTCCTCCTCCCCCCCAAGTTGTCTGCTTTCCGTGTCCATTTGCTGTGTTCTTCTGTGACCGTTCTATCCTTATCAGCGGCATGGGAATCTGTGTCTCTTTTGGTTGCATCATCTTGCTGCGTCACCTCTCCGTGTGGATGGCACCATTCCTGGGCAGGCTGCACTTTCTTTCGTGCTGGGCGGCTCTCCTTACGGGGCGCACTCCTTGCGCGTGGGGCTCCCCTACGCGGGGGACACCCCTGCATGGCAGGGTACTCCTTGCGCGCATCAGCACTGCACATGGGCCAGCTCCACACGGGTCAAGGAGGCCTGGGGTCTGACCGCAGACCTCCCATGGGGTAGGCAGATGCCCTATACATTGGGCCAAGTCTACT
This sequence comes from Dasypus novemcinctus, assembly GCF_030445035.2. Taxonomy (NCBI): domain Eukaryota; kingdom Metazoa; phylum Chordata; class Mammalia; order Cingulata; family Dasypodidae; genus Dasypus; species Dasypus novemcinctus. The sequence goes on along the minus strand of NC_080674.1, from coordinate 151,252,166 downwards.
TCCTAATACACCACTTTTTGGTAAGAATTTCTCTTATATTGTACTACAGATTTTCTCCCCTTAAACTGAGTGTGTGGAACTTATCTTTTTTCTTGTTAATTTGGGCTTATTATTATTACTATCTGGTGGTCTGTTATTATGAGAAAGAGAACATGAGGAAGCCCAAGATCGTTGTGCTTTTATAATCCAATTTACTTCTTCTTCCTCTGTTACTAACAATATTTGCTACCATCCAACTGTCCCAGCTGCCTTACTTGGGAACTACTTCAGTTGTGACTGTCTGACATGATTTTGCCTCTTCTTCGCCATCAATTGTGTGAGTTTTGTGAGTTATTGAACTTAGAGGCTATATCCATTGGAATTTAACTAGGCTCTTGTAATACAACAATAGACCAATTCATATAGTATAGCCTTTTCCACCTTTTAACTCCAGGTTCAATACAGTATCACAGATGGGAGGGTTTGTCCAAAGTTTGGCCACCAAATAAGTTGGGTGAGGTAGGCAGAATTCTAAAGACGGTTACCTCAAGATTCCATCCCCTAGTTATTCAGTACTCATTGAGATACTGTTGTGGAGGGATTTTGAGATGCAATTAAAGTCCTGAATCAGTTGAAAAAACAGAGAGGTCACCTGGGTGGGCCTAATCTAATCATACAAGCCCTTTAAAAGCAGAGAGTTTTCTCTGGCTGAAAGCAGAAGGGCAAGTGAAGCGGTTCAAAGCATAGGAAGTACTTGGCAGGCAGTTGTTAGTTTGACCATGAAGAAGGCCACGTGACAATAAAAGCAAGGCTGTCTAGAGGCTAAGAGTGGGCTCCGGCTGACAGCCAGCAAGGAACCGGGGGCTTCAGTCCTACAACCACAAGAAATTGTGCTGTTTTACGCCACTCGGGTTGTGGCAATTTATTACACAGAAACAGAAAATAAATGCATTGGGTGAAGTGGATGTCAGGTAAGTTTGCCAAATGACAAAATGAAATAAAGGAATGAGGTCCTACTATAGCATCATTCTTACAAATGTCCACATAACAGTGTGCCATAACATAAAGAGGATAAAATTAGGAGCCAGCAGCCTGGGTTCTGGTTCTGGCTGCCACTAACTACTTGGTGAACATAGGAGACTTCAGGTTTCTTGTCTGGGTCTTCCTTCTTCTATAAGTGAGGGAAGCCTTCAAGATGTTTGTTAAAGTCTCTTTCAGCTCTGATAGTCTATGAAATTAATCATTTCTTATTATATTAGAAAACTGAATAAAAACAAGCAGGCACATTTTTTCTTGATAGATTTAATTTTCAAATGGCACTTATTTTTTCTACATATTGGCACACTTATCTCAAGATCAGGATTTTAAGGAAGGTTGCAGAAGAAGAATCTGCTTATACTGCTTATTTTATATTCAGTATATGATTGGTGCATTCATTTTTACCTCTGGTTATAAAACACCTCAGAGGCTTTTCAATCTTGCAAATAACTAAATATTTAGGCATTTTATGTAGCTTATCTCTGCATAAAAGCTAAGTCAACACAATCTTTTTTTTTTTTTTAAGATTTATTTACTTATTTAATTCCCCCCCACCCCGTTGTCTGTCCTCTGTGTCTATTTGCTGCGTCTTGTTTCTTTGTCCGCTTCTGTAGTCATCAGTGGCACGGGAAGTGTGGGCGGCGCCATTCCTCCACAGGCTGCACTTTCTTTCGCGCTGGGCGGCTCTGATGCTGCGCATGGGCCAGCTCCACACGGGTCAAGGAGGCCCGGGGTTTGAACCGCAGACCTCCCATGTGGTAGACGTACGCCCTAACCACTGGGCCAAGTCCGTTTCCCAACAATCTTAAGACTTGATTAAAACATAACCTCAGTGTCAAATAAGGAGGAAACATATATATCGAGACATTTGACTTAAAGCTCCAAAAATGGTCCTTGAATAAAGAAAGACTGCAGATGCTTGGAGACCTCTGTTCAAATTTTCGTATCTGTCCCTTGGATTTTTCACAACTGATTTTTATTTTAAAACAAGAGCCCTTACACACTCCCCTCTGTTATTTCTACGTGCTCATATTATGTTCAAGTTATAAGTCATTCCTGACTGAAACATTTTGGAACAACTCTCTCTCTAGAAACGCTACCTGGAGTATATTTCAAAGGCTTAGAGCATAATTCAAGTACCTTTCCAGATTGAAAACCTCAGCGTGGGCGGAAGGCAATGAGAGTGAAGAGACGGAGAGAGAGACAGAGATTTTTGCAGTATTTTGATAGGCACAAGTTTATTTAGAGATTTGATTGCTAAATTCTCTGTACTTAAGCTGAACTTTTGAGATGTCTCCACTTAAAGAGTGCTATGCACTTTCTAAAAACAGGAGAGAGCATTATGACTCAAGAGCAGGCACCCCATATAGGGCAGCAGGGAATAAGAAGAGTGTGGCAGATCAGATCAAACCAGAACAGACTCTCCTTGGTGAGGAGGATCTAAAAATCTGTACCCAAACCTATCATGCATAGTTTAGTGTACAAGAAAGAGGGCCTCATTACAACAGGATAGTTGATACCAAGGCAAAGTCACAAGTGAATCCCCTTAAAATAAGGACCAACAGTAAAATGCCGGTCAAGGTAACGGTGGTGTGAGGGAAGTGATTGGGACTTTATCTTGAGAAAATGAAGTAATAAACAATCAAAACAACATTCCTTTACCTTGTATTTAAATAAGATTCAAGTTCTTATTTCAAAATGTGCACAAAATCTTAGAATAAACAAAGTTTTAGTGGGAAAAACAATTTTTCCTACAAGATGTTATGACACTGCTGTAAGAGAGTCTTTAAGACCAACTTTAATAGCATAATCAAAAAGAGTTGTTTTTGCAAAAACAATTAAGGGATTCGCCAATTTTCCCAAGGTTCATTCTTAATCCTTTGACTCAAATCATTCTCCTTTCAAATACCTATTAAGTCATCATCCTCTGCCGTTTTTTCTTGTCAATTGTTAACTGGCTTAACTATCAGATTCTCCTTTGTCCAGAACTTTGCAAATGATTTAAGAAACTGTCTAACACAACTTGCATATACTTCACAAAATCCCACATCTTTTGTAAGATTTACAATTTCTCTTCCCCATGCTTTTGAATGTTTCGGAGAAAGAGAAAGACCCAGACCAGATGACCTCCCTGTTAAAGAGGGAGGACTATGAGTGGTGATTACTTTTATTAGTGGTCAGGCAGCAGTTAATGGTTTCATTTAATCATAACTTCTGCTTCCCTAGGTAACTTCAAAACTTCAGAGACTAAGACAATGAAAGCACAGATAAGCAAGGACCTCTACACCCATAATTAGATCATAAACCATGCATAACTTCATTATACAGTATAGGATTAATCATTCTCAACTAATCCTTTCTTGTCTCCAGAAGTCCTAAGTAAAACAAGCCCTCCAGGGATTGTTCTAAAGAAATAGCTGGGTGCCTGGACTCCACTGATAGCTGTAGCCAAGATTCTGGCATTCTGAGCAAGCCAAGTAAGCAGCATAAGGAGTCACTCTGAGTGTGCTACATGTGGCTGGGGGAATACATGAGAAGTATCCTGGTCAAGGAGAAAGACACTAACATCTGAAACTGGTCATTGTCTATTTGCCTTTTATCTACTAAATGCCCAAAAAGTCTTTGAGTAGTAATAACCTAAATAAGATTCCTGATATGAACCATTATAAAATTTCTTCCTGAGTCATTCCTTAGAAAGCTTTCCCAACAGAGTCAAACAAGGACAAACTCTTCTACAATGCTTGAAGTCAGAGTTCTGTAACCTGGGTAAATTCACTAGATCCATAAACCTGCAAAAATTTTATGCCAAAATTTCTTTTGTTGGTGTTTTCATTTCTTTAAGATAGTCCATAGCATTCATTGTATTTTTTTTTAAAGATTTATTTATTTATTTATTTCTCTTCCCTCCCTCCCCACCACCCCGGATGTCTGTTCTCTGTGTCTATTTGCTGAGTCGTCTTCTTTGTCCGCTTCTGTTGTCAGCGGCACAGGAATCTGTGTTTCTTTTTGTTGCGTCATCTGTTGTGCCAGCTCTCCGTGTATGAGGTGCCATTTCTGGGCAGGCTGCACTTTCTTTCACGCTGGGCAGCTCTCCTTATGGGGCGCAGTCCCTGCACGTGGGGCTCCCCTACGCGGGGGACACCCCTGCGTGGCATGGCACTCCTTGCGCGCATCAGCACTGCGCATGGGCCAGCTGCACACAGGTCAAGGAGGCCCGGGGTTTGAACCGTGGACCTCCCATGTGGTAGATGGATGCCCTAACCACTGGGCCAAGTCTGCCTCCTCATTGTATTTTTAAAGAAATTCCTCAGCCCTAACTCCTCCTCAAAATGAAAAAAAAAAAAAAAACTTCCTATCTACATAATTTTCCTACACAGTCCTCCAGGCCAATCACAGTACATCACTAGGAGTTCATATATTCCACATTTCCTTGAGTCTTTTTTTCTTTTCTTTTTCTTTTAGGGGGTTCCAGGGATTGAACTCTGGACCTTGTACATGGGAAGCAGGAACTCAAACCACTGAGCTACACTCACTCCCTTTCCTTGATCTGAAATCTTTTCTTTATTCCTATAATTGGAATGCATCTTGTAATCCTTGTTTAAATTCAATAAAATGTTTCCTTCTTGCTTCCCAAAACTGGTTATTAAAAATTGATGGTGGGAAGTGGATTTGGCCCAACAGATAGGGCATCTGCCTATCACATGGGAGGTCCAAGGTTCAAATCCAGGGCCTCCTGACCCCTGTGATGAACTGGCCCACACGCAATGCTGATACACACAAGGAGTGCTGTGCCACACCTACATAGGAGACACCCCATATGCAAGTATACCCTGTAAGGAGAGCCACCCAGCGCGAAAAAAGTGCAGCCTGCCCAGGAATGGTGCTGCACACATGGAGAGCTGACACAGCAAGATGACGCAACAAAATGAGACACAGATTCTGGGTGCCACTGACAAGAATACAAGCGGACACAGAAGATCAAACAGCAAATGGACACAGAAAGCAGACAACTCGGGGGGGGGGAGAAGATAAATAAAATAAAAAATAAATCTTAAAAAAAAATTGATGGTGAGGCGTGGATGTGGTTCAAGCAGTTGGGCTCCTGTCTCTCACATGGGAGGTCCTGGGATCAGTTACCAATGCCTCTAAAGAAGATGAGCAAACACAGCAAGCTGCCACAACAAGCTGATGCAACAAGCTAGCAAACAAGCAGAGACAACAAGCACACTCAACGAGCAGGGAGCACGGGGTTGGTTCAAGGGGTTGGGCACCTGCCTCCCACATGGGAAGTCCTGGGTTCAGTTCCTGGTGCCTCCTAAAGATGATGAGCAGAGTCAATAAGTGGACACAATAAGCAGAAACAATGAGCAGACACAATGAGCAGACACAGCAAGCAGACAGATGAGGGAGCCATCTCTGGGGGGAGAGGGGGAATTGATGGTGGAATGAATGGGGACTCCTATCTAACAGCATATACAAAAATTAACTCAAAATAGATCCAAAACCTAAGTATAAGAGCCAGAACTATAAAACTCCTAGAAGAAAATGTAGGGAAGCATCTTCCAGATCTTGTGCTATGCAATGGTTTCTTAGACTTTACACCCAGAGCACAAGCAACAAAAGGAAAAATAAATAAATGGGACCACACTAAAATTTTAAAAATTTGTGTGTCAAAGGACTTTAACAAGAAAGTGAAAAGACAACCTACCCAATGGGAGAAAATTTTTGGAAACTACATATCTGGAATGAGTTTACTGTATAGAATATATCAAGAAATCCTATGAGTCAACAATAAAAATACAATCTCAATTTTAAAAGGGGCAAAAGGCCTGAATAGACATTTCTCCAAAGAAGATATACAAATGGCTAGCAACACATGAAAGGATTCTCAACATTAGCTATTAGGAAAACGCAAATCAAAACCACAATGAGATATCACTTCATACCCACCAGAATGGCTCCTATGAAAGAAACAGAAATGTACAAGTGTTGACAGGATGTGAAGAAATAGGAACACTCATTCATTACTGGTGCAAATATAAAATGGTGCAGCCACTATGGAAGACAGTTTCACTCTCTGTACCAATGCTCTTTTGATTCTTTCTGATGAATAGACAAAGTCAACTACACTGTAGTTGGAGTTGAGAATATAATACTGAAGTCTTGAACCCAACAAGAATACTGATTGACATTCTTGTATCTCATAGAAAGAGTGAGATTAAATGCAGGCTGGCTGATTACAAAGCATTTAACTCCTTTCCCAGTACCAACGGAGAGAACTAAGCAACAGGAATCCGCTCAGATGTGTGTGTGTATGTGTGTGTTTATACAGGTAGACAAGCATACAAGCACACACTGTTTTTAGGGTACATACATTTAGCATTCTACAAAAAGCGCTAAAATAGGGAACACTTCAGGAAATAGGAGAATGGCTGCAGCTAACCCTTGATAGGTATCAACTGTTAGCCTCTTCAGAATGGCCACTAGATGCTGGTGGTCATGGTTTCTTTTATAATGAGCTCTGACTGTAATTATATGTTTCCCATAAATTCAAGGAAAGCTAGAAGGTAGCAAGAAATTTAAATTGATACAATACATACACAAATATTTACATACATATTTATAGGATATCTATAAACATATAAATCCCAATTTCACTACTGGTACAAAGAGAATATAAAAGAACTGAAAAATTACATACTTCTTAACCAATTCCAGCATTCTTGGGGCCCTAACAAACTTTCAGACCTGAAACTCTCTCTGGTGCAATGCACTAGTTTCTGCCATGCACACTGGCAATCATTAAGAAATGGAGAGGCAGGAGTAAGCAGCATAGAAGTAAATGTGGTGAGCTCAAAGCCTGTAGTTAAGAAAAGAAACACATCCCTGGGTGCACTTTCTTCTTCATTCACTCATTCATTCAACCAATCTGTACTGAGCATGAAGTCTCAATCCATATGCTCAAGAGTCCTGAGCAGGGGCTAAAACACAAGGGATGAAGTGAAGAACAAGAAAGTTAAGATCTTTGCCATCATGGATTCCTATTTATAGTGCGGGACAGAACCAGAGACGTTCAGTATGGAAGTAAACTAAATGAACTCGGTCATAGACTAGGTAAAAGAATCCCACTCAATTCATTACCTCCAAATTAACTCAAGGATAATGAGTGCTATTATGTTTCACAGTGCTCTACTAAGCACCATATGTAGATAATATAAAATACACAAAGGCCATGATCAATCCCTGCCCTCAGTAAATCGAAATCTTCCTGGGATAACAATACACAGAGATATGAACTAGGTGGAGAAATAGCCGGGTATTATTGTTTCCCCAGATGTCTGGCATAGCCAACAATTACTATAGGCATTCAACTCAGCAAGACAGTTCCAAGGGAGAAAATAAAAAGTATTCCAATATATTTTGGTACTAGATACAAACATACACACGCACACACAAAAGCAACACTAAAAAAATCTTACCCCAAGAATGCTGGTGATTTCCCTTTTTTCAGATTATGGTGAAAGCAAAACTAAGTATTCATGATTAACAGCAAGAGGATATATTTCTGAAGAATCTCAGTTTAGTTTCTGCCTACCCACCCCTCTTCTCTCTTTCTTTTTCTTCTTTAAATGTAAAGAGATAAAGAGGAGGAGGAAAATTCACTTTCCTGGGCACTGGTCAGGAGCACACAGCATGCGGGAGCAATGGCGGCTAGTTGGGGCAGACTAGGGCCACAGGTCCTTCTGCTCTGCCTTTGGCTGTAAGCACTGGACCAAACGTCTGCACTATTTTCTGAATATACAAATGGGAAGAGTTTTAAACCATATTAGAAAATGCCTTTGCTATGAGGATACTTGTTCTAGCATTTTCTCCCAAGGCCATCAGGTGGGATTTTTGGAAACACCAGTAAAAGGGACACAGAAAGACTAGCATCATGTGCCCTCCTGACTTGACTATGCTGGATTCCAATTCAGCAGGCACAACAATAAGTCTTCAGAAATGCTTATCGTGCTCCAATGCCTTACCACAAAGCAAACAACCTAACTCACAGACTTCCTAATATGCAAAAGGCTGTTAGGTCCTTCCGTCAAAATACCCTTGACTGGATCACTAACAAATATTACAATTTTCTGGCTTTTGGGGTATAAGGCAGAGCTGCAGAAATAGACAAATGAGCCAATTCAACCATTCTTAAAATGAACAAAATCACTCTATAAAGCTCCTTCTCTTATCAACCGCCTTTCCCATGGAGAAAAAAAAAAATTGAAGCTAATCCAATCATAATCTCTGTTCTCATGAATCACTGCCTTAATATTTGACAGAGAGCACCCAACAGTAATTAGTGCTGCTGCTGGAGGTGAGAGGTTATGTTATGGAATGTCTATTAATATCATATTATGGCCTCAAATATCTTTAAACCAACAACTATAATATAGATAATAAACACAGTAAAATGTACAAGGAAAAATACATGATGTGAGTCAATAGGGTAGAAGAGGAAGTGTTCAAAAGAAATAAATGTATGTAAGGACATCCACATGCATGAGAATGAATAGCACAGAGCCTCTGGAAAAAAGATAAAAAGAGAAACACGAGTGGTTTGATTGTGGAAAGGAATTAATTATCACATAGACGGATGGAGGATATTGACAATGGTACCTGCGGTACGTTGAATTATATAGGCAAACACTTAATTTTAATCCACATCCTTATGAGTGTGAACCCATTTAAATAGGACCTTTCAAAGATGTTTAAGTTAAGGTCTAGTCAGCTGAATCAGGGTGGGTCTTAATCCATATACCTGAGGCCTTAGAAGAAGAGCCCAGAAGTCACAGAAGCCAGAAAGAAGAGGCTATCACCACATGATCCAGGGCAGAGACACATAAGCAAAGAACTCCAGGAATTGCTGGCACCCAGTACCAGAATGCCATGAATTTCAGGAGAAAACAAACCTTGCCAATATATTGATTTTGGATTTCTTCTAGTCTTAAAACTGTGAGCCAATGCCAGGCAAATTAAGACAGTATTCAAAAACGCTCCAAGATGGGAACAGAGATAGGAGGTTGTCCTGATGGAGGATTTTCACTATCAGGACTCTGCTGGCAGTGATGTTCAGTTAAAAAGCCAAACCTTCTAACTCTTCAGGTTGAAGGAAACTAAGGAGATATGATGGCAAAATGCAATGTGTGATATTGGATGGGACCCTGGACCAGAAAAAAAGATACTAGTAGAATAACCGGCAAAGTTTGAGGTCTATAAAATAGATAATAGTGGTGTATAGATGTTAATTTCCTAGTCTGATAATGGTAGTGGTTATATAAGATGCTAACATTTGGAGTATCTGGGTGAAGAGTATTCTTGGATTCTTTGTACTATTTTTGCAACATTTCTGTAAGTCTGAAATGTTTTGAAATGAAAAGTTAAAAAAAAAAAGCTAACGCGCATGCACACACACACAGAGGCTCTCATAAATTCTTGACTTGCCAAATGTCATCTTCTAGATAGAGGGAGAAAAATAGGGACCTCTTAATCTGGCCTTAATTCTAATTCTAAGAAACAACTAAATGAGGCGGCAGTGGAGCCAGCGAAGACCAAGACAGCAGGAGCGGGCCCTAGGCTTGTTGTTCATCACGTACGACAGTGGAGTTGTTCATCACGTACGACAGCTTTACCACAACCACGGCATTCTGGCCAATGCCACTGAGCAAGTGGGCCAGCGTAAAGATGCCTATCCAGTGCTACTGGATGGTGTGAAAGGTGATACCAAGGAAAAAAGACTGGCAGCTCGGTTTATTCTAAAATTCTTTAAGCATTTTCCTGAATTGGCTGATTCTGCTATCAATGCACAGATAGACCTCTGTGAGGATGAAGGTGTATCGATTCAACATCAAGCAACTGAAGAGTTGCCTCAGTTTGCCACTGGAGAAAATCTTCCTCAAGTGGCAGACACAATAATCCAACTTTTGCTGACAGATGATTCTGCAAAATTTAACTTAGTGAACAATGCCCTGTTAGGTATATTTAAGATAGATGCAAAAGGGACTTTAGGAGGCTTGTTTAGCCAAATACTTCAAGGAGAGGACATTGTTAGAGAACGAGCAATCAAATTCCTTTCAACAAAGCTTAAGACTTTACCAGATGAAGTCTTAAAAAAGGAAGAAGAGGAGTTTGTACTAACTGACTCCAAAAAGGTTCTGGAAGATGTGATTGGTGAAGAAATTGTTCTGTTCATGAAGATACTATTTGGATTAAAAGGCTTACAGACAGTGAGTCGAAGACAGCAACTAGTAGAGTTGGTGGCTGAAGAGGCTGACCTGGAACAGGCCTTCCATCCCTCAGACCCTGACTGCGTGGACAGGCTCTTATAGTACACTCGCCAGGCAGGACCCCTCTTCTCTAAAAATGTTCATTCCACAAGGTTTGTGACTTAGGTCCGTGAGCAGGTTCTCCCTAACCTCAGTTCCTTGACTACCCCAGTGGAAGGCCTCGATATACAGTTGGAAGTATTGAAATTGTTGGCAGAGATGAATTTATTTTGTGGTGGCATGGAAAAGCTGGAAACAAATTTAAGGAAAATATTTGATAAATTACTGAAGTACATTTCTCTCCCTCCAGAAGAAACAGAAAATGGAGAGAATGCTAGTAATGAAGAAGCCAAACCGCAATTCAGCTCTGTGGAATGTTTATTGTATAGCTTTCACCAGTTGGAACGAAAACTTCCAGATTTCTTAACAGCCAAACTGAATGCAGAAAGCTCAAAGATTTCAAAATCAGGCTGTAGTGCTTTGCACAGGGCCTGCAGGTTTATATCAATTACCCTTGGCTCTTAAGGAAAACCAGGTGAGGCCTTAAAAATGGAAGAGAACAAAATTAAAGCTGTTGCATTGAAAATAACCAACAATATAAATGTTTTAATCAAAGATCTCTTCCACATTCCTCCTTCATACAAGAGCACAGTAACATTATCCTGGAAGCCTGTACAGAAGGTTGTAATTGGGCAAAAGAGACCCAATGAAGATGCAACTTCAGGTTCACCACCCAAGAAATCTCCAGCAGGGCCAAAAAGGGACACCAGGCAAACCTATAATCTCCTAGTCGGAAATATAGCAGCAATTTGGGTAACTTTAATTATGAGCAGGAAGTGACCAAAGTTGGGGAACACAAGGAAATCATAGTCGGGGAAGACTCTACTGAATAAGACATGACTTTTTTCAGCATTGTCATGAGCTTAATATACTTACATTCTACTTCACTGGATTGCTGGGGATGTCCCTTTAAAATGACTGCTGCCTTCAGCTAAAAACTTAATGTTCTTTATACCTTTGTATGTATGATCTACTTTTGTAACAGACCCTGGCTGTGTCCAAGGTAAAAACCACAAAAATATTTTTGGATGCTTTTGCAATATCATCATTACTCAGACATCATATTGCAAATCTTTCTCCTTTAAACATCTTGATAATTTGTTATTCAGAGCTGTTCAAATATAAAATGTAATGAAATTCAGTCATTCTAATAACTGATAAAGATCATCAGTTTTGAAAGGTTATTGACTTCCTTCTCTCATTTGTCTTATTTTTCTCCCAATATATGGAGAAGAGTAGTGGTCATTCTTATTTTCATTGTTTTTTAAATAAAGCTGCTAGGCAGTATTGCAGCATTCCTACCTAGTGTTATAAAAGCAAAATACTTACCAGCTTTCTTAAAATGTAGAAATGACATTACATTTTTTGAAGGAGTTGCTTTGCTCTTCCCACCTAACTCTTCTCCATCTATTGTGATGTAAACTTTTGAGTATGGGATCTTACTACTCAGAATAGAAATGTGTATGTATGATATACATACATAAAAATACTTGTGTGTGTATGTGTGTATACATATATATATACATAAACAGTTTGATATGGTTAGGAATTCCAAAAATAGATATCGGATTATGTTTGTAATCTGGTCTGTACCTGGGCATGATTAAGTTATGGTTAGGGCTTTGATTGGGCCACGTCATTAGGACATTGAGTCCCTACCCCTTGGTGGGTGGGGACTCACTGATAAAAGGCACGGCAAAGGACAGAGTTAAGGGTTTTTGCTGTTGGAGTTTTGATGTTCGAGTTTGATGTTGAAGCCTTACGCTTGAGCCCTGGGAAGTAAGCTCACAGAGGAAAGAGAAGCCAGCCCCAGAAAGAGAGGAACCCTGAGCCCAGGAAGAAGCAAGCCCTGGGAAGGAAGGAACCTTGAACCCAGAGAAAAGCAAGACCCTGGAAGGAACCCAGGAAGCCTGAACCCTCACAGACATTGGCAGCCATCTTGCTACAACACGTGAAAATAAATTTTGGTGAGGGAAGTTACTTATGCTTTATGGCCTGGTAACTGTCCTTTATAAAAGTCAACAGATTTCTGGTATTTTGCCTCAGCACCCCTTAGGCTGACTAATACAGAAACCTTCAGAGTTACAGACTCATTCATGCCACCGTCCACGGAGGAGATTCAGCAGTAGTTCACCTAGACCACAAAAAATGAAAGAACTTCGGGAAAATATAAAACCATGTGTAAAGTTCACAGAATAAGGAGTAGGCAGAACAATGACTGCCCTCTAGAATAGGTACAGAAAGTGCAGGCATCTCCTTTCTCTTCTCTGAATAGAACTACAGGTAGAAGAGGGGCTAAAAAGAGCAAACCCAGCAGCCATGTGGAAAGGCATATTCATTTCAGGAGCCATCCTAGTTTCAGAGTCCCAGGAGACATTAGAAACTGTAGCTCCTTTGGCTCCTTGGGAGGGGATGGGGTATTTTCTGCTCAGAAGAACCCTGGTAGTGCCTGGAGAAGGCTGTTGGCCACCCTTAGAGTAGAGAGGTGCAGAGGACACTCGGGTTCCCCTTTAGACCAAGCAGCCAGGTTAACTAGAAGAGCAAAAGCTCAGAACAGAGATAAGAAGTGTGCATTTGGCTGGAATGCCCTTTGTTCTTTACCATTCCAAAAGTGGGCAGGGTGAGCAATCTACTAGAAAATAAGATTATACCAGTAAGGATAAAATGGAAAAGTCATCTTGACCAAGAAAAGAACACTAGAAAAAGTTTAGGTTTGTACCATGGGCTTTAGAAAGCAGGAATGAGAAAAAAGATGGTTGTAATCCCAAGACCAGAAATTCAAAAAGGAATAACAATACTTCATATAGCATGAGCCATATGCCACACACTGTCATAAGCATTTCTCATATTTGTCACACATTACTGTGTGACAAAGGAGAAATACAAATGGCCCATAAACATCAGAAACTATGATGACAAAGGAGAAATACAAATGGCCCATAAACAACAGAACACAAGGTACTTAAGAAATGCAAATGAAAACAAGTTTCAATTTTCTACCATTTGACTGACATATACACACTTACACCCAAAGACAGATAATACGCAGCCCACTTAAGTGATGGGAGGGACTATAATTTGATACTTTTTTGTAGGAAGGATAATTTGGCAATTTCTATTAAAATATTAAAAGTACATACCATTCAACCTAGCAATTCTAATTGGTATGTATCTTAGAAAAATGCTCCGTTGAATGATGAAGTACATACAAGGATTTTCACTATGGTTTGTAATGAAGAAACGTTCTAAAATATTCAAATGGCTAAAGATTTAATAATATATGGGAAATCTATACTCTGTCAAAAATTTTGCAAAGCAGAAGGATTTATTTCTAGATGTACATGCACAGGGATGAAAACATACAGAAAAGGTTCTTGAAGGAAACAGTACACTCGTAACTCTGGGGAGGGGCTTCTCCCTTACACTATGACTAGGAAGGGGACTTAGTAGGACTACACAATTTCAGCTAATGTCAAGGACAAAGAATAAGGGAGAAATATCTAAAGGAATAAATGTGGCTCATAGATGCCCCTCACAGTAACTTGGACTTTAAAAATGTTTATGACTTTCATTTCATAACAACATTAATACATGCTGACTGTGAAAAATCCTAACAATTCATAGTGAAGGCTCAAAGTCCCTCTCACAACCATTCGCACTCCCCAGAGCTTTAAGCTAAAACAATAAGGATGAGAGATTAAGGAGGCCACTAAATCAAAAATTAAAATAAGAGGGGCTCAAGTCTATAAAGTAGTGATGTGAAGATGAAGTCTGCGATGATCTGAGGCTTGAGGAAAATGCTAAAGACAATCAGAGAAGATTTCACACTATATTTAGACCAAGGAAGTGAACAAAGAAGTGAGGCTATTAAATGGGGGATTTGTAAGCATGGATAAAGGTGGGTGGGGAATCATCAGAAACTTGCCTCCATTAAGAGTAAGTCATACCAGACCAATCATACTTTAAGTTTTACCAGGCTCATTCATGTAATTATTTGACAGTACTTACTGAGCATCTCCTCTTTGTCAAATGCTACATACTGAAGACGCAAGTCAAAAATAAAAAAGACAGACAAGCTCCTGCCCTCTTGAAGAACACAATCCATCTAGTGGGCAGACATTATTCTAATAATCACACTAATCAATGTATAATTACAAGCTAAAGTAAGGCCCTGGAGGGAAAGGATTGTGTTCCCAGAAAATGACACCCCAGCTGAGAAGTGAAGGGCAGAACTGGTTACTGATTGGGAGAACACTGCACACAAAATCCAACTTGACTTTTACCGGAGTGCCTAAGGAAGTCTCTCAAAACATCTTTGCCAAAAAATGGAGAAACAGGTTCATGGACAGAATTCAGGGGGCCTATGAACTTGGATGCTGGGGAATAAAGACCACCCTTCACTAACTTGTAAATGAAATTTAGCATTTTCTTCAAATGTGAATGTGGAAAACAAAAAACAGTAGCATTAGCAATATCTGTGACTTTGTCACCAATAGAAATCACAGATCTTTTCATATAACATTACGGTGGTTACTGAAAACCTGAAATATTTATATTCATCATTACTTCAAAACTATAGGAGTTATCAGACTTGCCATTGTATCTTATGATTTAATGTGGTAATAATGAGGCATATATATTATTATATCACAAGTATTTTTATATATTTTTAAAAAGATTTTATTTATTTATTTCTCTCCCCTCCCCCCACCCCCCCCCCACCCCGGTAGACTGTTCTCTGTGTCTATTTGCTGCATCTTATTTGTCCACTTCTGTTGTTATCAGCAGCACAGGAATCTGTGTTTCTTTTTGTTGCATCATCTTGTGTCACATCTCCGTGTGTGCGGCACCATTCCTGAGCAGGCTGCAATTTCTTTCGCACTGGGTGGCTCTCCTTACGGTGCGCACTCTTTGCAAGTGGGGGTCCCCTACACGGGGGACACCCCTGCGTAGCACGGCACTCCTTGCACACATCAGCACTGCACATGGGCCAGCTGCACACGGGTCAAGGAGGCCTGGGGTTTGAACCACGGACCTCCCTTGTGGTAGATGGACGCCCTAACCACTGGGCCAAGTCCGCCGCCTGTTTTTATATTTTGATAAGCACATTTCTAAATATTTTACTCAATTGCTAGCCATATATTTTATTTTGTGCCTTTAAAAACAGTATTCTGAGAAAGGTAATACAGGCTTCACCTAATTGCCTAATAGATTCACAGCACACACACGAAAAAAGATTAGAGATCATTTGGCTACATTCTGATAAATCTAGGTAGATACACATTAAAATGGACTACAAAATCAAGGAACTCAACTTCAAATCTACCCACCAGACTCAGGTAATGGAGGCAACCCAATTTCCTAAGGAGAAACGTCTTGGCCATACTCAGCCCTTCCCTTTAGTTGTCATTATTTATTTAACAAATGTTCTCTGTGCCAGTCATGTACTAAGCATAGGGCGACAGCAGCAAACATACAAAATTCCTTTCAAGTGGTTTCTCCTCATCTTTGTATCTTCAATGTCCATCACAGTGATTGGTGGATAATCTACATATGTTTGCTAAATGTAGAAAGAAAAGTGCCTAATACCCGAATAAGTGCCAGCACCATGTAGTAAGAAGATGCAAGCAAAAACCCTCTGGCTCTCAAAATTTCCATTCCTTAGAAAACTTTCATTAACTTTCCAGACCAAAACAATTTTACCTGACCTCCTTCTCATTATTCCCTCCTTAATACTCAGGTTGCTCAATTAAATAGTCATTGGTGTCCATGAGAAATTGTTCTTGTGAAGGACATCTAACCAAAGGGAACAAGGACAGAAAGGAGTCTTATTAAATTTCTTTTCAGACCTGAGCATATTGGTGTGATATAATATGTACCCACTACAGATTCCAACTGTATTAAAACACACAGGACTCAAAAATGAAGCTTGTAATTGTCCTCTTTCCAGTAAAAGAAAAAGAAAAGAAAAAAAAAACAGAAGCAAAATAAAAAGGGAGGTATAATCCCATTTCTCAGTAGCTTGGGGATTGATGATGGTGGAGGGTAGGGAAATGGTAAGCATGTTGGGGACCACATATCCAGACTCTTTACCAGTTGACACAGTGTGATACTAAAAAGAGAGCTTCCAGAGAGTGTACTCCCCAATGGAGCAGCAACAATCCCCCAAATGCAATGGCAATGACAGTGAAGAAGGATGGTCCAGTGATGGGCCCTTGATACTCATGACTATGCTTAGGATAGTATGCTGAAAATTTCAACTAGGCCTAGAGCTACAGGGTGCCTAAGAGTTCCCTCATGAGAGCCTCCATGTTGCTCAAATGTGGCCACTCTCTAAGCCAAACTCAGCATGTAAATGCATTACTTTCACCCCAGTGTGGGACATGACCCCTGGGGATAAGCCTCCCTGGCGCTGAGGGATTTCTACCAAGCAACACCTGGTAATGCAACTAGAAAAAGACATTGAATAAAAGGAGGAAACAGTAAAGACAAATAAGTTCATATGACTACAAGACTTTAAAGTGAGTCAGGAGGTCATCAGAGACATTGCACTTACCTGGATCTCAGAGACAGTCAAAGTAGATACAACGCCAGATACTGGTGCTCCTGAGGGCTATGGAGACAACCTGGTCCTATGGTCATGACAGATGGCTCTGGAGTTCAGTGCCTTGCCAGTGGGCCCTACTTTGGAATTTGTGCTCCTGAGTGTTATGGAGTTGGACTCAGATGTGAACTCTCTACACATGGCTCTTCTGTCACTTTTACTGAACCAGTAGTTGACCCAGGAGACTTGAATCTCTGACCTGACTATGTGTCATCTAGGCCCCAAGCCTCAGAGGAGTTGCAGCACCTACTGTCCGGTTCGTTGGACTTGCCAATGTTGGCTAACAGGGAGGTGGGGATAGTCAATCACCACACCAGGGAACTGGGAGAGTCTACAACTACAAGTAGGAGAATTCCATCCACCAGCCATGTAGGATCTAAGCTCCCTGTCCAGTCAGAGGTGGAGTGGGCATCGCCATCCCAGTGTCCTCAGGATGGAGTAATAATATATGGATTACAGTGGACTGACTGGTGTTCCACTATAGAATTATTGTGACTCTAGCAATGGAAGAAATTGATGTGGAGACAATGGCCATAGGAGTTGCTGAGGGCAGGGAGAGGGAAGAAGAGGTGCGATACGGGGGAATTTTCAGGACTTGGAATTGTCCTGAATGATACTGCAGGGACAGAAGCAGGATATCATATATCCTGCCACAACCCACTGAATGGACTGGGAGAGAGTATAAACTAATACGTAAATTATAATCCATGCTGTGCAGCAGTGCTCCAAAATGTATTCATCAAATGCAATGAATGTGCCACACTGATGTGGGTGGAGTGGGGGGGTGGGGAATGGAGGTATATGGGATGCTCTTATATTTTTTCATGTAACATTTTGTATGATCTATGTATCTTTAAAAAAAATTTTCAAATCTATTCTTAAAAAAAAAAAAAGAGCTTCCACAAAATCGGCAGAACCATCCTTCCAAACCTTCATTCCACATGGAAAATGCCGGGCTTGTATCATCACATAACAGCTGAACAATTTCACCCCCCACCTTCTTAATCATCAGTACTACTTTGATCACTTATTTTACCAAGGAAAGAAAAATATAAGTGCCAGCAGGAGACTGATGATCTGAGTTTAAGTACACAATGATTATGACTTGCCAGACCTGGACTGTGTTGTAGCAAGGGACATAAAAGATTACTTCATGCTCCCTCACTCATATTCTCAAAGTACAGACTGCTAAACGAACTCACATTCTCAGAATACTAGCAAAAGTAGTGTCTGTCCTGCACTTTGGAGAACAGGGACAAAGTGACTTAGAACCCAGATATCCCAAGAGTTGTCTCTCTACCCCATAAGGACAAAGTAAAAACAAACTTCTAATGAGCACAGCACCATGTGGAGGTGCTGTGCTAAGCACTTTAAATGTACTGTATGTCAATCCTTACTAATGAAATCTTAGGAGATAGGTACTATTACTAGTCCCATTTTGCAGGTGAGGAAGCACGTTCAGAAGGCTCGGTCATTTTCCAGTGTCTGAAAGCTACTAAGTAGGTGGAGTGGGGATTGAAATCCAGGCTGCCTGAGCCCACATTCTTACCCACCAGGACGTTCCACCTCTGATCCTGGGATCTCACCTTAACAGCGATCAATCTTACTTCTCCTTTGAAATACTCTAAGAGTTCACTCAGGCATTAGATTAGGAATCCAGAGCATATGATGCAATGCAATTGTCCATTTATTCTAGGAGTTTTTCAAAGACAAGGGGTCTGAAGCTTGGGTAGAGTTAGTGGAAGGTGAGAGAAGGACACACTTTGTGCAGTCTCAAGGTCTGTAAGGACCAAAATAGAAGATTTCTTAAAAGTAGAGGTAAGGAGAAGGAAGCAAAGAAGTCTTTTATTAAAGGAGTGGTTTCTCCTTCTCCCTCCTCTTTCCTTCTTCCACTGCAGTAGCCATAACAGAATGGCTCCATGGAAAAGTTAGGGTAGATAACACCATTCAACTATGGCTTCCTAATAATTCAGTAGTGTCTGCACTGCAGTAAAAATAAAATAACACAGAGCTGGAAGTTAGGAGACCTGGATTATCTACCCAAGATCAACCATGAACTAGCTTTTCTAAACTGGGGTTCCTTCTTCTTCCTTAAAGAAGGGTGTAATATTGGCGTAGGTGTGGGCTTCTTTCTGCTCCACAGCTATGAACTTGAACCACATGAATCTGCCAATATTGAAGCATTTTTTGACCTACAAAAGGAGCAATTTCAAATGGTTCAACCTAATAAATGGCTTTGCACACAGTCTTTCATGCTACACTATCTTGTTTAACTCCCTAATCTAATTCCACATAATTCTGACATCTACCATCCTTCAAACCTATTGGCTATCAAAGGAGATTCAAGTACTGGCTCAAAGTGGAAAATCATTTAATTTAACTACAGATCCTTAGGATGTGAAGGACGACTAATAGCTCTATAATAAGGAGGTAGGTAATATAAGCAGTTCCAGACAGATACCACCAATCACAGCTGAGGGAATATATAGAACACACTTCAAAGAGGCTGATCTGAGTAAGCTCTGAGGTTCCAGATCACCCACCAGCCCCGCTGATTTGCTGAGTCATCTTTCCAAAGTAGAGAGAGAAATACCTCAGGTTGGGTTGCATATGTGTTGGCAATAATGGTGGGCTAGTAGTGATTTTAACCCACTTGCTTTCAGCAAACATGCTTACCAGTAATATACAAAGAGAAAAGGAGAAAAAACTTCGGTTATTCAGAACTGGCAAAGAAAATTTGCTGTTCTCTAAAATTTTTCTGAGCTGCTGTATTTATGTGACTTAAACTAAGATTTCCATGTCCAATTTAATATGGAAAGTCATCTGTTCCCAAGAGTTGGACAACAGCCGCAGAAGATTAATATGAAAGCGCATGGTGGCGTCAATAGTGACTCTTACCTCTTGTCCACCTAGATTTAACAGAAAGTGAAGGAAATTCAGCAGAATCATTTAAACCATACCTGACTAGTTAGCTTGGTTTTTTGGTTGTTGTTTTTTAAAATAGAGTAGACTCACAGGAAATTGCAAAAACAGTAGAGAGAATCTCAGAACCCTTTTATAACCAGCATCTTCCAATGGGACCAAACTTGTGTAACTATAATACAAAATAAAACCCAGAAATTTTCATTGCTAACTAGATACAGACCTTGTTCAGATTTTGCCAGTTTTTATATGCACTCATTTGTATTTGTGAGAATGTGTATGCATGTGCACTTCAATACAATTGGATCCCATGTATTGATTCATCTAACCAATACCACAATCAAGAGACAGATCTGAAAGAAACTGTTCCATCATCCTGTGCAACCCCCTTTATAGCGGCACCCCTCTTCCCACTGTCCCTATGCCTGGCAATCACTAAAACTATTCTCCTTTTCTAGAATTTTGTCATTTCAAGAATGCTATAAAATGGAGAATATATTATGAAACCTTTTGAGATTGGCTTTTTTTTCACTTGGCATAAAGCTTTTAAGATCTGTCCAGATTTTGTTGCATGTACAAATGTTCATCTTTTTATTGCGCGGTAGTATTCCATTTTATGCATGTACCACAGTTTGTTTAAACATTCACCCACTGAAGAAGACTTGGGTTGTTTCCAGTATGGGGCTATTATGAATAAAGCTGTTGTACAGGTTTTGTGTGAACATGAGTTTTCATTTCTCTGGAATAAATGCCAAAGAGCAATTGCTGGTTCATATGGTTAAGTGCAGGTTTAGTTTTACTAGAAACTACCAAGTGATCTTCCAGTGTGGCTGCATCCCTACAGCAATGTATAAGAAATCTAGTTCTCTGTGTCCTTGCCAGCACATGATGTTATCACTTAGTCATTCTAACAAGGATACAGTGATATCTCATTGTGGTCTTAGTAACATTTTTCTAATTACTAAGGATGTTGAACATCTTTTCATGTGCTCATTTGCCTTCCATCTATTCTTTTTGGAAAAATGTCTGTTTGTGTCTTTTGTCCATTTTCTAATTGGACTGTTTAGTCTTTAAACTGTTGAGATTTGAGAGTTCTTTTTAAATTCTAGATGTAAGTCCTCTGTCAGATATATGCTTTGCAAATATTTTCTTCCAGTCTACAGGTTGACTTTTCATTCTCTTAACAGGGTCTTTCACACAGCAAAAGTTTGTAATTTTGATGAAGAACACTTTATCCATTATTTATTTTATAGATCATCCTTTTGAGGTCATGTCTAAAAACTCTTCACCTAGCCCTAGGTCTCAAAGATTTTATCCTATGTGTTCTTTTAAAAGTTTTATAGCTTTATACTTCACATTTAAATCTATGATCCATTTTAATTAAAATTAATTAATTTTTGTTAGGATGTGAAAGTTGAAGTTCAATCTTTTGCCTATGCATGTTCATCGTTCTAGTACTATTTGTTGTAAAGACTATCTTTCCTTCATTGAATTGTTTTTGAACCTTTGTCAAAAATCTATTAGGCATATTTAGGTAGGTTTATTCTGGGTTATTTATTCTGTTCTATTGATGTGTTTATCTATTGTTCTGTCAATACCACAGTCTTGATTACTGTAGCCATCTAGGAAGTCTTAAAATCAGATAGAATGAGACCACCCACTATATTGTTCTTTTTCAAAATTGATTTAGGGGCGGCAGACTTGGCCCAGTGATTAGAGCATCCGTCTACCACATGGGAGGTCCACGGTTCAAACCCCAGGCCTCCTTGACCCATGTGGAGCTGGCCCATGCGCGGTGCTGATGCGTGCAAGGAGTGCCGTGCCATGCAAGGGTGTCCCCACATAGAGGAGCCCCACGCGCAAAGAGTGTGCACCGTAAGGAGAGCCACCCAGCACAAAAGAAAGTGCAGCCTGCCCAGGAATGGCACCGCACACATGGAGAGCTGACATAACAAGATGACGCAACAAAAAGAAACACAGATTCCCCTGCCACTGATAACAACAGAAGCGGACAAAGAAGATGCAGCAAATAGACACAGAGAACAGACAACCAGGGTGGGGGGGGGGGAATGGGAGAGAAATAAATAAATAAACAAAAATTGATTTAGCTCTTCTAGCTCCCTTGTTGCCTTTCCACATAAATTTTAGAATAAGCTTTTCTATATTTTAAAAAAAAATCTTGAGATTTTGATAGGAATTACATGAAACCTATAAGTAAATCTGGGGAGAACTGTCATCTTTTCTATGTTGATTCTTTCAATCCATGAACAAGGTGTCTTTCTCGATTTATTTAGATCTTCTTTGATTTATTTCATCAGCATTTTGTAATTTCTAACATATAGGTCCTATATATATTTTATTAAGCTTATACCAAAGTATTTCATTTTGGGAGGAGTGACTATAAATGCTGTTATATTTTTAATTTGGCTGCCATGTGCTTGTGGCTAGTATATAAAAATAAGACTGATTTTTGCATATGTTGATCTTGGATGCTATGCCCTTGCTGAACTTACTTATTAATTCTAGGAGTTCTGGGGGTGGCTTCTTTGGAGTTTTCATCTGCAAATGGCCCAATTTGCATCTTCCTTTCCAATGTATATGCCTTTTATTTTCTTGCCTTACTGCACTTGCTAGGGCTTCCAGTAGTTGAATGATGGAGAGAGCATATATCTTTGCCTTGTTCCTGATCTTAGGAAGAAAGTATTCAGTCTTTCACCATTGAGTATGATGTTAGCTGCAAGCTTGTGGTTTTAACTCTTGGCCAAGTATCAAAGAGCAAACTCTTGAACATAAAACTTAATGAACTACAGATACCAGAGTAAGAAGAACCTGCATCATTTTTACTACCTATTGTCTAGCCCCCTTACTCATAAAACAATACTTTGATTTTCCCCCAGCATTTATGCAGCTTCAGTGCAGTAGGCAAGAATCTGGTCAATTCATCTATTCCATCTTCTAGCCCAAGTTCTTAGTTCAATGAAATTTAAATATGGTATTGCTTTGGGATTATTATGCAAAAGCTCTCTTCCACTAGACTTTTAGATCAGGAGTTGAGAAACTATGGCCAATGAGCCAAATCTGGCTTGCCACCTGTTTTTTGTAAATAAAACACAGCCTCCATGCCCACTCTTTACATATAATCTATGGCTGCTTTTATGTTAAAATGTCATCACTGAGTAGTTGCAATAGAGACTATTCAGGTCTGAAAAGCCTAAAATACTTACTATTTGACCCTTTACAGAAAAGCTCACTGACCCTTGTTCTTGATGAGATGTAAGCCTAGAGAAATTAGAAGGCGTCTTGCCACTACCTGGAAAGAACCTGTTGGAAACTAAAGACAAAACCAAAGAAGAAACCAACTCCAAATATTATCTCAGCTCCCAGAATTAGATGTGCCTGTATTTTCAATTATGTAAGCCAATAAATCCAGTTTTATCTCAAGCAAGTTTGAATTGGTATTTCTTAATTTAAATTAAAATAATTCAAATTCACTACATAGATAAAATCCGTAATGCTCATTTTAGGACCACAAATCTAATTTTCTCCTCTATTATATGTCCATCAATTCTATAAAGATATGCAACATTTCTTTGGACTGGGATGTGATTGTGTTATAAAAACTATAATTTGTATCATAATTAACTAAAAGATTGTAAAATCAACTGATTTGGGATTCATTTAGTTTGTTTCTACCAATCATCATAAAGTGTTATTAAACAAGGAAAGAACTAAAACGTTGGAAATCAATCAAAATCAACCCCCTATCAAAAAACTTAATTCCCACACTGGATAATCAATCACAGAACAACTGAGGTGTTAAGTTTAAAAACAGAAAAGAGGAGCCAACATTAAAACCTCCCTGAAAGAAGGAAATTACTCTAAAACCAGCTAGAGAAAGGTTTCTCCTCCTTAACAAAACCAAAACTCTCAAAGAACAAGATTTAACTAATTAGAGAGATGGTGAATGAAGTTGGGGCTGCTATCTGTCTACTGGGTACATATCTTCAGTAATGCTCCCTAGAGGCTCCCAGCAAAGGGAGATAAAATTAAGCCTAATATTCTTGTCAATTATACAGTCATCATTTGTCTGTATTTATACCCCTCTTTAGGAAAGGAAAAACACAGGGAGATATGGTTTTCAATGCAAGCTCTATGTCCCTGTGAAAAGTAATTCTATATTATGCTTAGAAAAAGAATTATTTTGTGTTTAAATTTGTTTTACTTTTTTAAAGATTTTTTAAAATTTCTCTCCCATTCCCTGCCCCGCCCCCCTGAGTTGTCTGCTCTCTGTGTCCATTTGCTGTGTGTTCTTCTGTGTCCACTTGTATTCTTGTCAGCGGCACCTGGAATCTGTGTCTCTTTTTGTTGCGTCATCTTGCTGCATCAGCTCTCCATGTGTGGGGCGCCATTCCTGGGCAGGCTGGACTTTTTTCACACTGGCCAGCTCTCCTTATAGGGCACACTCCTTGAGCATGGGGCTCCCCTATGCAGGGAACACCCCTGTGCGGCATGGCACTCCTTGCACACATCAGCACTGTGCGTGGGCCAGCTCATCACACAGGTCAGGAGGCCCTGGGTTTGAACCTTGGATCTCCCATGTGGTAGGCAGATGCCTGACCCGTTGGGCCAAATCCGCTTCCCTAAACTTGTTTTAATGTATATATTCTGGAGCAAGGACATGCATCTTTCAACAGCACACTTTCCATCTGCAGAGGCCAGAAGTTAATCTACGGGAAAGCTAGTATGGTAAGAAAACCAATTATACACAGAGAACGAATACCAAGTGGCTGGGAAGAATGAGGGGTAAAGCTTAAATTGGAGTTGGTGAAGCAGTTTTATTACCAGCTCATTGGAAAAAAAGATTGTAGTGGGTTTTTTTTCAGACCAACAATAGTATGCTGTGACAGGATTTTTATTTCCTCCCCCATAAGTTGAAGAACCATTCAAGAGTGTCAGAGAACGTGTTGTAAACATGAATTGAGTGGGACTTCTTAGAAGACAATTGGACATTTTATCTCTACTAAAGATGAATATGTCTAGGGATAGTCAAGGATTCAAATTCTAACTTTTCCGCTGATGAAGACTGCTACCACCCTCAGTATCCTTTATCTTCTGCTTCCTTGCAGTAGTAATATGCTCTAGTACCAGCCGGTCCCATGGCTGCCCACATACAGACTAAATTTCCTATCGTCCTTTGCATGTATATGTGGCCAGATAATTACGTGTGGGCCAATGGAATGTGTTTAAAAATTATAAATGTACTTTCTAGGCCTTTGAGATGATTGCCTTGGCTCTTTTATCTCCATCGTCTCACAGGAAAACGGCAATAACTGTCAGGAGCAACCCTGGAAGCCACAGATTGAGGGTGGCAGAGTGACCTTGGTAGACATGGACTGCTCACTGCTGAGCTCTGGGAGTGAAATAAACTTGGATCTTATTTAAGCCACTGTACTTTAGGATATTTTTTATATAGCATCCTAGCCTGTACCTACTAATACAGCCACTTAATATCTGTGTAACTTGAGGCAAGTTATTTAACCTAAGTCTCAGTTTTCATATCTGTAAAAGGAGTCATAATACTAATTTCTTGAGGTACTAACAGTAATAAAGGAGTTAAGAGACACAAGTTGCTCAATTCAGGGTCTGACATACAATAAATTGCTCAACTAATGGTAGATAGTGCTAGAAAGGATGAAGGATACTAAAGGAATTGCTTTCTAAGGCCTCTACCTTCAACCAGCCTTTGTGCCCCAAAGCCCCAAAGGTGGAAATGCCTATCTGCTCTGCTTTTGAGAAAGCTTCTATCGGTAACAATGCATAAGGAAAATCAAGACTATATTTTAGCCCAGTAGAAGAATTAAGATAAAACATTTCATTACAGTTTAGCAAACTATGCCTAAATCTTTAGTTATGTAGATCTCATTCTCTATTTTTTAAGTGTCAAGCAACATTATTTATTTGTTTATAGTCAAATGATTGAATTAAGTTCCATGTTTACATAAAAACTAGCTAAGTGGAAAGGTACATTTACCTACATTGCCAGGTTAGGCTGAGAAAAAGACAAGCAAATTAACTGGAGTCATCTATACTGGACACCCTGCTTGAAACAGAGCTCAATAGTCAATGGAGGCCATGGCCTATTCTTCCCTTCTATGTGTTTCTTCCCTTTGTAGTTACTGACCCTCTGAAATTCTGGATTCTTTTTTTATCTTGCGTGGGGGGACATCTTCTAGGGCCTTGAGATCTGCTGAACATTGGAGTCCGTATCCTTGGCACCAAGATAAGGACTACTCTGACTCTAGGGACTTCCCCAGGGCTCTTAGATGAGTTTCACATGTCACAAAATGCAGAAAAAAACTAAGAAGATTAGATGACCCAGCTGAGGCCAGCATCTCTGAAGTGGGGGCAAGGATTACATTACCAGGCTTAACTCCTTCCATCTGACCTAATAAAGTTACAGTGCTTATTATGGGCTGTTGGTTACTACAGTGGTGGGAAGCTGAACCCAAAGGGGATGATACAAGATGCTCCATAACCTATAACCACTTTTATGATCATTTACCCCATTTAAAATGGGCTTGAGATAATGCTGTGTGGCCTTCTTCATAATAACAAGAGGCATCATAGGGCCAATAAAAATATCCAGCAAGTCCGATGGGTCTCTGCCTCCTCTAAGAGGCCCACAGGTGCTACAATTGACTCAGGGAAGGGGCATCCTTGTGTCCTATTGTGCAGAACACACATCTTAAGAATAAGAGGTCAAAGCTCAGGCATCACACCCACCCAGAAAATATCAATATCTACAAAAACCAACCTATAAAGAAAACACTAACACTGGCACATTGGTCTTGATAACTCAAGATAAGACTTTAAAGCAGCAACAAAATTCACATCACTAGGGAAGTAACAAACAACCCAGGACATTTTTTTCTTGATCTACTTCCCTGAATTGTTACTTACAGGTTCCCGGCCATCCATGGCTTCCATCCAAAGCCTCCGGTCCTCTTCTGACAATGCCTGCATGGTGATAACCCCCGGCCTGGGAAGAAAAGAGAAAGACGGATAAGAACCCAGTGCCACAAATACAGACAGAGCAGCAAAAGGTGAGCTTTAAAGAAACACCTACTGGACTAAGACATTGCTAGGGTTAATAAGAGGAATAGCAGCACAACAAACAACTTTTTTAAGCCACCTTCTAGCCTTGGAAAAGAAAGCCATCTCCTATGCCTCTCAAAAGGACCACCTCCCTCAGGGAGGCAGGAAGAACACAGAAGACATGACCCTACTGCAATGACAGACACATGACATTATACATTTGTTAAGACCTGTGGAACTGTATAGCCCAAAGTGAGGCTGGTTAATATAGTGAAAGGAGGAAGGCGGCTGCCTGGCAGATGACATGGCCCACAGACCATGTGGTCGTGAGACTCCACCCGGAAATCTCCTGAGAAGAAGACTACCAGAAAGAACCTGTGAGATCCTGGCCATGAGAATCTCATTTAGAATGAGAATCCCATTCAGGATCAAAGGAAAGTCCCAGATACCCTCAAAAGGCCATACCATTCGCCCCCTGAAAAATGACAGGTGGGGCAACCAATCAAAGCAGCAAACAGATGGAGCCCCGCCCCAACAGTATGAAGGGGGATGAGGAAAGGCTTTAAAAAGCCCTGACCTGGGTTCCCAGGTGCACAACTCACCCTTCAGTATGCCCAAGGTCTGTACCTCAGACCATGTACTTCTCTCATTTTCTTGTTTCTTAATAAACCCTTTACTCCCTTGCCTACCCTATGGTATGTCCTTAAATTCTTTTTTTTTTTAAGATTTACTTATTTCTCTACTCCCCTCACCCCCACCCCATTGTCTGTTCTCTGTGTCCATTCACTGTGTGTTCTTCCGTGTCCACTTGTATTCTCATCAGATGGCACTGGGGATCTGTGTCTCCTTTTGTTGTGTCATCTTGCTGCATCAGCCCTCCGCGTGTGTGGCATGACATCTGGGCAGGTTAGGGTTCCTTGCGCAGGGGCCACTCCTTGTGTGGGGGGCACCCTTACACAGGGGCATCCCTGTGTGGGTCGGCACTCCTTGCACACAGCAGCACTGCACGGGGGCCAGCTCACCACACAAACCAGGAGGCCCTGGGTATCAAACCCTTGGACTCCTGTATGGTAGGCGAACACTCTATCTGTTGAGCCACATCCACTTCCCTGTCCTTAAATTCTTTATATGACATAGGCCAAGAACCTAGAAGCCCAGAAACCAGAGCCATCTGGTAACAAAAGTGTAAGCTTCAATATTGGTTCATCAACTGTAACAAATATACCACACTAATATAAGATGTCAATAATAGGGGAAGCTATACGTGTGGGGGAGAAGGGGGGTTATTTTTCTATAAATATAAATCTAAAACTTCTCTAAAAATAAAGTTTAATATTACTTTAAAAAAAAAAGAAAAAGAAAAAATACCACCACCCAAATTTACAGGTACGAAACCCAAATAAGTAAAGTGATTCCTTTACACTTTGTTCATTCCTTGAAATCTTACTCATTTCTATTCCTCAAAATGCTTAACAGGGTGCTTGACTCACAGCAGGAGGGCAATAAATATTTATTGAAATGAATGGAATTGTAAAAGGAGGGCTTTAGAACTACATAGAAGCTGTGATTGCACAACACTAAAAATGTACTAAATGCCACTGAATTGTTCACTTTAAAATGGTTAATTTTATGGTATGTGAATTTTACCTCAATAAAAAAAAATAAGATAAAAAGGCGAGAAAACATTCAAGCTGGAGGGATTCCAGTCTCCTAATATTTAGTCCACAGCTTCTAAACTGCTTTTGACATGGAGGAGTTTTAAGGAGGTAATCATCTTTATAATTATGATTATATTAAATGTATACATTTTTTAAAAAATTATTCTATGTCAAGTGCTAAGCACTTTACATGCATTAGCTCTTTTCACTCTCTCATTGAAATCTGCTTGCTTTTTTAAAATGAATACAAATGCATAATAGGTGAAAGATTTTTAATGTGATGGGAAAGTTCTGAGAATGGAATGTGGTGCAGGTAGCATAGCACTGACAATGTGATTAATCCCACTGAACTGCATACTTTTGAGTGGTTGAGATAGGAAAGTTTATGTCGTATGTTTCCACAATTTAGAAAAGAAAGACTAAAGAGATAATAACAATTAAGTAAAATACATAATCCTGACTGGATCTAATAATGGAGGAGAAAAGTTTGAAAAGGACATTATTGGGACATATGAAAAACTGGAAAATAAACTCTAAGCTTTCTATCAGTTTTTAGAGTCTTGAACTAGACATGAAAAATTGGAATATAAACTGTAAGCTTTATATCAGTTTTAAGAGTCTTAAACTTGATAACTATATGTAGTTACATAGGTGAATATCCTTGTTCTTAGGAAATATACATGGAAGTATTAAGTGTTCAAGAAGCATTATGTACACAACCTATTCTCAAAAATTTAGAAAATAAATAGATACCAAGACAGACAAACAGACGGACAAATGAATAGACAGAATGATACAGCAAAAGGAGCAAATGTTAAAAGTTGGTAGATCTGGTGTCTTGATGGGGGTACGTTGGATTTCTCTGTATGGGTTTGATACTATTTTTTAACTGTCCTGTAAATTTCAAATTATTTCAAGATAAAAATTAAAAAACAAAACTGAGTGCAAGCCCTCCAGAAAGCAAGCACACAAGATGGAATGGTTCTTGCTGAGTTCCCGTGATGGATGGCAATCTATGGAGAAAAGACTAAGCTTGGTCATTAAAGCAGGAGTTCTTAACATAGTGTCTCTAGATGGGTCCCCAGAGAGTCCATAAACAACCTCCCCCTGAAGGTATGTGCATTCTTCTGAAGGGACAATTCAAAATTCCATCAGATTCTCTAAGAGAACTGCAACCCTCACAAGGTTAAGAATTGCTGATTTAAACCCATGTCTTTAAAAGTTTAAGAAAGCATAAAAGGGAGAAAGAGGTCCACTTGAGCCAAAACTAAAGTCCAATTACCTTTTAAGTCCACAAGTCCTTTAGGATCAGAGCGGCACAGTCCTGAAATACGTGGGCTTGACAGCACCCCAGGCAGCACCAGCCTCACAAGCCTCACAAGCACCCAAGCCTGTCATTCTGACCCACCAGACTCACTGCTCCTGGCTTAGTTCCACAGTTCCAGTGTATATGCTAGACTTCTTTATGTTCACCATATTTTAGATACCACATTTGCTTCCACGCATCCCTCAAAATCCTTTAAGAAAAAGAAGATACCAGTGATGTGAGCCTATCAGTGTGGAGGGGTTGGGGACACAGGTATTGGATCTGGATTGTGGCTATTATTATATGAGTGCGTGTGTGTACGTAAGAGAGGGAGGGCACACATGGGGCATGGGAGAGGGTATATGTTGGTGGAAGTGTGGATGAGTAGGGAGATGGGTGGGTGTGTTGGGGGTGAGAGATGGCAATGGGAAGGGCACTGATTCTCCAGAGAGAGGTTATTCTTTTGAAGGCCACGCTGGGCACTAGTACCATAACACAAGGATGACTCAGATGATGCAATAACTCCTCTCTCCACGAGCACCTGCCAGGCTCTCCCTCCTCTTCTCAGAAATTCTCATTCTCAGACCCAAGTGCCCATATCTCACCCTCTGCCCATTTGTTGTACCAGACCCACTGGCTACCTACAGAGTCTGTGCTGGCAGCCACAGCTTCCCAGAGCTGATCCTGTGGCTGAGGGACATGGTAAGTTGATTCTGTCATTTCCCTTTTCATAAGGTCAAGCACAGAGTTTCAATGCCTTTGAAATAAAAGGTCTAATGAAACTACAGAACTATGAGTTGCCTGGACCTGGATCCTTGAGTATTGCTCAAAGTGTTGTCTCTGGACCACCTGCTTCAGAATCAAGCATTCCCTTAAAATGGAGATTCCCAGCCCAAACTCATCTTCTGGATCTGAGCTTCTAGGGCAGGCCTGAGAACTTGGAGTTAACCACCTCTCCAGGTGATCATGATGGACAATACAGCCTGAGTCCACCGCCCTGGGCTGCCCGCTCCATCCCCACCCTTTTCCTTCCTGTTCCTCTTGCACTGGAGAGCAAAGACACCCTTTCTCTCTTCTGAGGTCAAGTACCAACGTATCTTCAGTTCATTTCCTGCTAGTGTTCACTAGCAAGCAGGGAGACTCCAGTAGTTGTCTAGCATACCAAGATCTCAGAGCCCTCACAGGTGTCACAGCTACTTCATGGCACATGGTGTAAAATTTCCACCCAGAGCAGCACAGAGGAAATTCAGACAAATTCAGAGGCTGCAAAGGGGGTACCATTTGGCCTTTTTTTTTTTTTTTTAAGATTCATTTATTTATCACCCCGCCCTGGTTATCTGTTCTCTGTGTCTATTTGCTGTGTCTTCTTCTTTGTCTGCTTCTGTTGTTGTCAGCGGCACCGGGAATCTGTGTTTCTTTTTGTTGTGTCATCTTGTTGTGTCAGCTCTCCATGTGTGCGGCGCCATTCCTGGGCAGGCTGCACTTCCTTTTGCGCTGGGCGGCTCTCCTTATGGGGCGCACTCCTTGCGCATGGGGCTCCCCTATGCGGGGACACCCCTGTGTGGCTGGGCACTCCTTGCATGCATCAGCTCTGTGCATGGGCCAGCTCTACATGGGTCTACATGGGTCAGGCCCAGGGTTTGAACTGTGGACCTCCCATGCGGTAGACGGATGCCCTAACCACTGGGCCAAGTCCGCTTCCCCCACTTGGGGCTTAATAGCCAGAAAAGTCAACAGGATTCGTTTCCATCTCAAGAAATATCAAAAAAGAAGTTCTTTTCCCCCTATAATTTTGTTGCTTTTTTTTTAAGTGAGGAAACTGAATAAAAAGGATTTAACATACTTCTTTAAATCCTACACCCCAAAATTCACAACTGTATTACAATTTAAACAACTACACAAATCTCTTACTTGTCAGTGAATTTCCTAGAACTAAGGTACAGTGGTTAATTTTAATTTGGAATCAAGAAATAACTCTCTTTCCATATTTATACTCCCTATGTCCCTGCTAACCACTATCCCTCAAAACAAAATGCAACAAGTAAAACTCTCAATGACCCTACACTTTCCATGTCAGTCTCTGTAAGACAGCATGCTTTCAGGGCTTCTTTTATAGGGAGTCAATTTAGTTCATGTTTGAAATACATCTGGCTTTTCTAACAAAAGAGAAAAACAGAGAGAGAGAGAGAAGAAAAGAAAATTCAAAATAATGAAGGAAAAATGGAGTTATCAGAAATCTTTCTAGTTCTACGAAGAACCATGATCCTATTAGGCATTATAATAAGGGAACAACAATAATAATCAAGCACATATGTACCAGATACTGTTAAGTCCTATATATAAGTTAATTCACTTAATCCTTACAACTACCTCACAAGGTAGGTATACTCTCATTACTTGCATTTTGCAGATAGGGAAACAAAGGCTCAGAGAGTACACTGTCCACAGTCACACAGCTAGCACACTGCAGAGCCAGAATCTGAACCTATGCAGTCTAACGCACAACGTCATAGAAATATGAGGACTCCATAGACTGAGAGAGCTCCTGTTCACCATCCAAGTCCTCTGCCATCAAAAATCAGCTAAGCCCCTGCAAGCACTTTAATGAACTTCTGCAAGGGATCAAATGACATGGAACAATAAAGGAGTATGTAAAACCTAAAGCACTTCTTAACTAGGGCTCAGAGCACCACTCTAGGCAAGCAGCCAATCCAAAAACAAGAATCCAATAACGACCAGTGTGACTGGGCTTACTTTCTAAGCAATGGCTTGCCACATTTTTCCTAACTCGAAACTCCTAAGAGATGGAGAGGCAAAGATTTTTTTAAAAGAACACAAAAAGCACTAAGTATAAAGAGAAATTACTGATAAATCAGATTTCATCAAAATAATTTCTATTCATCAAAAGATGTTAAAAAGAGTGAAACATTAACAGAGTGAAAAAGGCAGACCACTGTGAAAGAAGATATTCATAATACATATATCCCACAAGACTTGTATCTAGAATATGTAAAAAATGCTGACAAATCAATAAGAAAATAAAGAACAACCAATTAATAAAACAAGCAAAAGACTTGAATAGGTACTTCATAAGAGAGGACTCCAAATGGCCAGCATGCACAAAAAGTAGGGCCCAGTGCCATTACTCATCAGAGAAATGCAACTAAAACTATAGTGAGAGATAACCAACACCTTCCTGAAAGAACAGTATTAAAGAGACTGAAAATACCAAGTGCTGACAACAATGTCAAGTAACTTTTTTATATATTGCTGGTAAGAGAATAAATTGGTAAAATCACCTTGGCACTAACTACAAAAGCTAAACACACTGCCTTTTGACCTAGCAATTCTACCTCTCGGTATATACCCAAGAGAAATGACTACACATGTCCACCAAAAGGCAAATTCAAGAAAGCTCATAGCAGTTTTATTCATAATAGCCAAAGATTGAAAAGAAGAAAAGCACCCATCAAAAGAATAAAGTTTTATATATTTCTAAAATGTAATACCATATAACAGTAAGGAAAAAAAAAAAAAAGAACCAACTACTGCTATATGCCACAGCATATATGAATCTCACAGACATAATGATGAGGAAAGGAACTAGACACAAGTGACAACAAATTCTATGATTCTATTGATATGATGTTCAAACACAGATAAAACTTATCTATGGTAAGTCAGAAAAGTGGTTTGGGGGGCAATAACTGGGAAAGGGGATGTAGAAAACGTCTAGGGTGAAAGAAATGCTCAGTATCTTAATCTGGGTGGTTACACAACTGTGTCAATGGGTGTGTGTGTGTAAAAGTCATTAAGATACAGACTTAAGATATAAATGTTTTACTGTCATTATGCCTCAAAAATTTTTTAAACACCCAAGAGATAGACCATCTAATCAATAAGTCAGGCCTATTAGTTGTCCTGACTTAAGTGCTCTGCGGTGCCCACTAACCTGGTGGGCAAGTGCCTTGTTGTGAGGGCCAGATGAGGTGTGTGTAAGGTACTTCCAAGTGTCTGGCACCCATTGTAAATGCTCCAAAAGTTGCAGGTCACAGTGGCGAGTAGGAAAGAAAGGGAAAAGATGACAAGTACGGGTTCCAAATGATGGAGGAAGAAGAGCAAGTGTTCATAGGTTACAAGGGAAAAGAAACAACCCACAGGTGCTTCTGACACACATGACCTGACCCCAACACACACACACGGCACTGAGCATCACGGCTCTCCCACAGAGCAATCCCCCCGCAGAGGGCTGCAGGGGCACATGGGCACTGACATGATCATTTCCTTTTCCTCCTGAGTAAAGCGTCAAAGTGCCCTACTTCCCCCTTCTAGAATTAACTGATAGCAGGACAGAGAAGGGTCTTTAGTAAAGTCTTGAAAATCTGGAAGGAAGCTCCCTCTGCCTACCAAATAAGAGAAAGAACAAATTACTCAAAATCCTTTTTGGAGCCCAAGCATAAGAGTCTATTTAAAATACAGCACTTCTTTTTCACTCTAAATAATACTTGGGTTAAAGCTATATCAGGACCAGCTTGGGAATCATGAACAAGGACCTGTAGTTTTCCCTAAGATGGCTCCCCTGCTTCTCATGCTCTGGAGTGGTCGAGGACATAGTTCTTCATCTACCAGAGCACCAGCTACCCATCACCGTGTCTCCTCCAACCCTGTCCCCCAAAAATAGCCCAGAGAGAGCTACACATCTTTTAGTAACACATCAAGAAGCCTGGGGCTGCTGATGTCAGCTCACAGCCTTCCCACCAGCCACGAGCAAGCAGAAACACAACCACCCCTGATTCCAAGGTTACTCGACAGCTTTTCTACTCTAATCGTATTCCTGAATCTGAGTCAACAATAGTGATCTCAGTGGTTTGGCAATTTACCCATTTCCTATTGGACAAGGAAATGCTATTACTACCTCCACCCGACTGAAACAAACACATGCTCAGAATCTAACAGCACTATTCTTTCTAAATCAACCTTCAAAAATCTAGGGCTTACTCATTCATCAGACCATAAATCTCCTGTTGGCAAAAGTCCATTCACCAGCCTCAATCCACATTACTATATATTTAAGGGTAAAAGAAGGACTATGGCACTCACAGAAGCACATGTTCTTACAGCCTACATTTGAAATCTGCCCCCACTATGCTTATATGGGAAGACAGAGGGAAGTGATGAAGGCTTGGAGAATGCGCTGCCATCCACAGATGAAAGAACTTCAGAATGCCAAAGAAGAGAATTGCCACATGGTCTTTGGTTCCAATATGCCACTGGAAAAATTAGTTCTTAATCTTCATGTACACAAAAATATGGCCAAAAGCCATGCAAAATACTCTTGGAGAATGACATCTTTCTACATGGCTATCTATGATATTACAAACTCACACATCTATAGAGACCAGGAAAGTAAGCAAAATGAGTGAAACTGCCAAAAAAAAGAGGCTTGTTTAATTTTCCCTGAAATGAGCAGCCCTTTGTTTTTATTCTCTCTGTACTTTTATTTCTTGATAAAGACATAGGAACAAAGAAGTATTTCCCCTTCATGGGAAAAACAACAATACAAGGACAAGGCAAAATGTCAGCTGTCGCTTGTCATCATGGTGGAAACATTAGGACATGGTGGAGAACTGTGGCAGAATAGAAAGCACATGCCTTACCCAATGTAGGCATCTGCCACACTCAATCCAACCAACAGCTAGCACACAGAAAAGTGGGATCAGGTCTTGCATTTTTAAAATGTCGCCTCAAACACTGCTCAAGCCAAAAGAAATATGTCTATGATGTGAACCAATGTATATGAGGTGCAGAGGTGCCCAAAGATGTACTTACCAAATCCAATGGATGTGTCATGATGATGGGAACGAGTGTTGTTGGGGGGGGGGGAGAGGGGGGGTGGGGGGGGGAGAGGGGGGGTGGGGGGGGGAGAGGGGGGGTGGGGGGGTGGGGTTGAATGGGACCTCACATATATATTTTTAATGTAATATTATTACAAAGTCAATAAAAAATAAAAAAATTAAAAAAAAAAAAAAAAAAAAAAAACAAAAGAAATATGTCTGCAGACCACCCATTTGTAACTTTGGGCAACTGTCTTTCTCTGACTCTCTCTACCTGAGCCCCTCTCCAGGTTATCATGGCATGTTATAAAGTCATCTCTGCACTAGGACCATCAATAGTGAATGTCTCTATTCTTTTCCCCCCTACTCAGCAGCCTAACATGGTATTTTTAATTTATTTTTATCAGAGAAGTTGCAGGATTTCAGTTTTTAAAATCATGCATAAAACAGAGTGCTCATATATACCACACATACACATAAACACGTTTTCCTTTTTATTAACACTTTGCATTAGTATGGCACCTTTGTTACAAATTGATGAAGCAATATTGTTTTAATCCATTAGCTATAGCCCACGTTACCTTAGGAGTCACTACTTGTGTTCTAGGGTCCTCTATTGTTTTTTGTATGTTTGTTTGCTTGTTGTTACTGTAGTAACATATTTACAACCTAAAATTACCTCCCTTTAAAACACATTCAAATATATAATTCAGTGGTGTTAACTGCATCCATAATATTTCTGTTACCATTTCCACCATCTATTTCCAAAACTTTTCTATCACCCCAAACAGAAATTCTTTACCAGTTAAGCAATAGCTCCCCCAATCCCTATCCCTTCCTCAGCCCCTGATGACCTGTATTCTAGTTTTTTACTCTATGAATTTGCTTATTTTAATTATTTCTTATCAATGAGATCATACAATATTTGACTTTTTGTGTCTGGTTTTATTTTACTCAGTCTGATATCTTCAAGGCTCATCCATATTGTCACATGCATTAGAACTTCTTTTCTTTTTATGGCTAAATAATATTCCATTGTATGCATATATCACATTTTGCTCATCCATTCATTTGTTGATGAATACTTGGGTAGCTTTGATCTTTTGGCAATTTTGAATAATGCCACTCTGAACACCGGTGTGCAAATATCTGTTTGACTCTCTGTTTTCAATTCTTTTTGGTAAATACCTAAAGTGGAATTTCCAGGTCATATAGTAATTCCATACTTAATGTTCTGAGGAACTGCCAAACTCTTTGCCATGGTGGTTGTACCATTTTACATTCCCACCAACAGTTTTCCTATGTTTCCACATCTCCAACACTTGTCATTTTCCATTTGATTAATAGTAGTCATTCAAGTAGGTGTGTAAAATGGTATCTTATGGTTTTGATTTGCATTTCCCTAAAGGCTAAAGATGTTGAGCATCTTTTCATGTGCTTTTTGGCCATTTGCATATCTTCTTTGGAGAAATGTCTATTCAAGTGTTTTCCCCATTTTTATATTGGTTGTTTGTCTTTTTGTTGTTGAGTCATAGGAGTTCTTTATATACTCTGGATATTAAACCTTTATCGGACATGAGGTTTCCAAGTATTTTCTCTCATTCTGTAGGTTGTCTTCTTACTTTTATGACAAATTCCTTTGATGTCCAAAAGTTTTTAAATTATGATGAAGTCTCATTTATCTATTTTTTCTTTTGTTGCTTGTGCTTTGGGTCTAAAGTCTAAAAAACCATTCATAAGAAAGGTCCTAAAGATGTTTCACTATGTTCTAGGAATTTAAGAGTTTTGGATCTTATATTTTGATCTTGGATCCATTTTGAGTTTATTTTGAGTAGGGGTCCACCTTCATTCTTTTGCATATGGATATCTAGTTTCCCCAGCCATTTGTTAAAAGAACTGTTCTTTCCCCAATGAGTGGACTTGGCACCCTTGTCAAAAATCAGCTGGCCATCGAAGGGAGGGAGAGGTTATTTCTGAACTCTCAGATTGATTACTCTGGTCTATATGCCTGTCCTTGTACCAGTACCATGCTGCTTTGATAACTATAGCTTTGTACTAAGTTTTTTTTTAATCATTTTTATTGATACATATTAATAAGGCATACAATTCATCCAAAGTGTACAATCAGTGGTATTTGGTATCATCCCTTAGTTGTGCATTCATCATTTCAATCACCACAAAAAATTTTAGAACCATTTCATTACTTGAAAAAGAAAAACTCCACACCCTTTAGCATGCCTTCCCTAGCCCCACATAACCACTAATCTAATTTCACCTTTATAAATTGATTTATATTTACATTTTATATAAATGGAATCATACAATATGTTGCACAATATATTTAGTTCATAGTAGTGCAATCATACACTATTTGTCCTTTTGTATCTGGCTTGCTTCACTCAACATAATGTGCTCCAGGTTCATGCATGTTGTCATATGCTTTACAACTTCATTTCTCCTTACAACTGCATAATATTCCATTGTGTGACTACACCACAGTTTGTTTAACCATTGGCTGATGGACACCCTGGGTTGTTTCCAACTTTTGGCAATCATGAATAATGACGCTATGACTATTGGTGTGTAGATGTCTGTTTCTGTCATTGCTCTCAGTTCTCCTGGGTATATACCCAATAGTGGTATTGTAAGGTCATGTAGCAAATCTATATTCAACTTCTTTAGGAATTATCAAACAATCCTCCACAGTGGCTGTACCATTTCACATTCCCACGAACAGTGAATAAGTGTTCCTATCTCTCTGCATCCTCTCTAATACCTGTAGTTCTCTGTCTTTTTAATAGTGACCAATGTGATAGGTGTGAAATGATACCTCATTGTAGTTTTGACTTGCTTTTCCCTAATCATTAGTGATGTTGAACATTTTTTCATGTGCTTTTTTGCCATTTGTATTTCTTCTCTGGAAAAATGTCTATTCAAGTCTTTTCCCCATTTTTTCATCAGGACTTTTTTCTTTTTATTGTTGAGTTATAACATCTCTTTATATATCATGGATATTAAATCCTTATCAGACATTTTTGATGGGGATTGCATTGAAATCTGTAAATCGCCTTGGATAGAACTGACATCCTAACAATATTTAGTCTTAGAATCAATGAACACAGAATGTCCTTCATTTATCTAGGTCTTTTTCAATTTCTTTTAGCAATGCTTTGTAGTTTTCCATGTACAAGTCCATTACATCCTTGGTTAGTTTATTCCTAGATATTTGATTCTCTTCGTTGTTATTGTAAATGGAATTTTTTTCTTGATTCCCTCTTAAGATTGTTCATTATTAATGTATAGAAATATTACTGATTTTTTCAAGTTGATTTGGTACCACACCACATTATTAAATTTGTTTATTACCTCTAGTAGCTTTGTTGGGGATTTTTCAAGGTTTTCTATAGATTGGATCATATCACCTGCAAATAGAGAAAGTTTTACTTCTTCATTTCCAATTAGAATGCCTTTTATTTCTTTTTCTTGCCTAATTGCTCTGGCTAGAACTTCCAGTACTATGTTAAATAACAGTGGGGACAGTGGTCACCCTTGTTTTGCTACTGACCTTACAGGGAAAGTTTTCAGTCTTTCACCATTTAGTATGAGGTTAATTGTGGGTTTTTCACATATGTCTTATATCATATTGAGGAAGTTTCCTTCTATTCTTAGTTTTCTTAGTGTTTTATCAAGAAAGGGAGCTGGATTTTGTCTAATGTCATTTTTGCTCAGTTGAGATGATCATGTGGTATTTTTTCCTTTTTCTATTAATGTGGTGTAATACATTAATTTAGACTCCTATGTTGTCACTCCCTTGCATATCAGGGATAAATCACACTTGATCGTGGTATATACAGTAATATTTTGGTACTCAACTGCTTTGAAACTCATTGAATTTGGTATTTGAAAAAATTAAAAATTTTTTAAAAATTGTCTGCTACTCAATGCTCAAGCTAGAACTTGTGTCAATTGCCTCATGACTTGCTGCACTTTCTAGCCAAAACAAAGGGTCATACGTTAGTCATGTGGTAGTTCTTGCCCTTTGCACATCCTACTGCAGTCTTATCTAGCTTCTGTGGTCATTTTGTATATTTTTTCCAGTTTTTTTTAATTCTCATCATGGATCCTAATAAAATGAGCAGTGATAGTGCTAAGCAGAAAAGAAAATAACTTGCAATGCTCCAATATGTGTTCATCAATTGTAACAAATATACCACATTAATGAAGGATGTTGTTAATGTGGGAAGTGTGGGAGAGGTAGACCGTGGGGCAAAATGGGAATCCCCTACATTTTTTATGTAATCTAAGTATCTTTTAAAAAAATAAACTTTTAAAAGGTTAAAAAAAAAAGAAAGATGTAGTAAAAAGGGGCTGATGTTGCAAAAGAGTTAAAATAGTGACAAAGCAGTGCTCCCAAATACTTAGGAAGCTTAAAAACTGTTAGTAATTTGGGTAAACAAGAAGCAGTTAGCAGGCAGGTGACAGTGTATCTGAAGCCATGATATGTGAAAAAGTAAAAGTGTTGCACGCCAATCCTTCGAAAAACAAACCAGAACTGAATGATGGGAGTGTTGAAGTTTTTAAGGCCAGCCATGGCTGGTGTGATAATTTTAAAAAGAGGACTGGCATCCACAGTGTTGTGAGGCATAGTGAGATAGCAGGTGCTAATAAAAAGGCTGTTGATGAATTTATCAGTGAATTTAAAGACTACATAGAGGCTGAGGGTTTTGTTCCCCACCAAGTTTTTAACTGTGATGAGATCAGAGGTTTTTGGGAAAAAATGCCAAGTAGAACCTACATCACAGAAGAGGAGAAGGCATTACCAGGCCACAAAGCAATGACAGAGAGGGTTGCTCTGTGTGTGGGAATGCTAGTGGGGACTTAAAACTCAAGCCTCTATTAGTCCATCATAGTAAAACCCAAGAGTTTTCAAGAAGTATAATGTCATAAAAAGCAAACCCCTTGTGATGTGGAGGGCAAACAGCAAAGCTTGGGTCATGAGACAATTTTTCACCAAGTGTATAAATGAAGTGTTTGGTCCCTCAGTGAAAAAATATTTGCTGGAGAAAGATTTGCCTCTGAAAGCTCTCCTGCTTTTGGACAACGTTCCTGCCCACCCTCCAGGCTTGGAGGATGACTTACTGGAGGAGTTCAGCTTCATTACTCTAAGGTTTCTGGCCCCCAACAATACTCTTCGCATCTAGCCCATAGACCAACAGGTCATTTCAAACTTGGAAAAGTTGTACACCAAGGCACTTATCCAAAGGTGCTTTGAGATCACCTCTGACACTCAGCTGACCCTCAAGGAATTCTGGAAAGAGCATTTCAATATCCTGCTCTGCCTTAACTTTAATGTTAAGGCCTGAAATCAAGTCTCTTATAGGACAGTGAATTTGGCATGGAAGAGTTGTGGCCAGGAGCTGTGACTCAGAAAGACTTAGAAGGGTTTGAGGCTGACCCCAAGCCTGCAGGTACAGAGGGTACAGTTGTGCAGGGTATTCTATCTTTGGGCCACTCCATGGGTCTGGAGGTTGATGCTGCTGATGTTGAGGAGTTGGTGGAGGAACGTCGTGAAGAGCTCAGCACTGGGGAGCTGCAGGAACTACAGAAGGAGCAGCAGCAAGAGGTGGCTGAAGAGATTTCTTCAGGTGAGGAGAAGATAAGGGAGGATGTCCCCAGTTTCTTGCTAAGAAAAAATGTGTAAAATTGGGCAGAAGTTTAAAACTTTGTGGATAATTACCATCTGGACAAACCTCTGACTAGCAGAAATGTTAATTTACTGAATGACCAAACAATTTCACACTTTTGAGGAATTCTGAAAAGAAGACAGACGCAGTCCTCATTGGATAAGTTTTTAGTGAAGGTGACAAAGAGTGTGTCAGAGTCAGTGGTGCAAGTTGATAAAAGGCAGAAAAGAGAAGGAACACGTGAAGTGCAGGTGCCCGATGTTCTTTTGGAGG
The DNA here is from genome assembly GCF_030445035.2 of Dasypus novemcinctus. Classification (NCBI taxonomy): domain Eukaryota; kingdom Metazoa; phylum Chordata; class Mammalia; order Cingulata; family Dasypodidae; genus Dasypus; species Dasypus novemcinctus. The sequence goes on along the minus strand of NC_080674.1, from coordinate 151,210,408 downwards.
GGGCTCTCCTTCCAAGCAACACTCCACGTACCCACTCCTCCTCACCACTCTCCTCCCACCATCCCATTAGGCCATGGGCTCTTCTCAGTACAGGTAGAGTGAAGTTTTTATTTTATTTAATCTAAGTATTTGTTAATTTTTAGATTTATTTCTCATGTAAAGTAATGATATACAACCCTATCTTTTTACATAGTGCCTTAAAAATGTGTATTGTCTTTGGTTTGGGAACACATTAAATTTCCCTATGGGAAAAATTTGTTTGGTACTTGTCATTTTCAGCCTCCCTCATTCCTCCCAGAACCAATTAACAATAAGTACCAAGGCGCCACTGTAATTCTTTTAATGTGCTGTTGGATTTGGTTTGCTAGTATTTTGTTGAGGATTTTCCCATGTACATTCATAAGGGATACTCATCTGTAATTCCTTTTTGGGGGGTGTATTTAGCTGGCTTTGGTATTAAGGTTATGTTGGTTTCATAGAATGAGGTAGAAACTGTTCCCTCCTTTTCAATTTTTTGGAAATTGAGTAAGATTGGTGCTGATTCCTCATGTAATGTTTTATAAAATTTCCCTGTGAAGCCACCTGGTCCTGGGCTTCTCCTTGTTGGGAGATTTTTTTTAAAGACTTTTTAAAAAAAACTTACTTATTTGTTTACTTATTTTTCCTCCCCCATCCTGCCCTGCTGTTTTTGCTGTCAGTGTCCATTCACTGTGTGATCTTCTGTATCTATTTCTCTCTCTCTCTTTTTTTTTTTTTTTTTGTCTTCTCTTCTCATCCTCTAGGACTCACCAGGATTCAATCCTGGAGACCTCTGATATGGAAAGAGGCCCTGTCAATTGCACCACCTCAGTTCCTGGTCTCTGCTGAGCTTCATCTTGACTCTCACCTTCATCTCTCTTTTGTTGTGTCATCATCTTGCTGCATGACTCACTTGCACGGGCACTGGTTCACCATGCAGGCACTCGGCTTGCCACACGGCACTCGGCTCACCACATGGGAACTTGGCTTGTCACATGGGCATTCACACAGGCACTCAGCTCACCACATGGGCACTTGGTTCACCACGCAGGCACCTGCGTGGGCACTCGGCTCACTGTGTGGGCACTCAGTTTACCGTGCGGGCACTCAGCTGCCACACAGGCACTGGCTGGCTGCACGGGCATGCTTTCTCTTCTTCTTTTTCACCAGGAGGCCCCAGGGATCGAACCTGGGTCTTCCCATATGGTAGGGGAAGGTCTTATCACTTGAGTGACATCCACTTCCTGGGGAAGATTCTTGATTACTGGTTCGAGAGTTATTGTTCTCTTAAAATCTTTTATTTCTTCTTGAGTCAGTGTATATGGTTTGTGTGTCTCTAGGAATTTTTCCATTTCATCAAGGTTATCTAATTTGTTGGCATACATTTGTTCATTGTATCCTCCTATGTATTTTTTTATTTCAGTGGGGTCAGTAGTAATGTCCCTTTTTAAATTTCTGATTTTAGTTATTTTCATCCTATTTTTTTATTTATCAGTCTAGGTAAAGATTTGTCAATTTTACTGATCTTTTCAAAGAACCAACTTTTGGTTTTTTGATAATCTGTATTTTTTTTTAATTTATTTTATTTATTTCTCTCCTCTTCCCCCTCCCCCCCGACCCCGGTTGTCTGTTCTCTGTGTCTTTTGCTGCGTCTTGTTTCTTTGTCCGCTTCTGTTGTTGTCAGCGGCACAGGAATCTGTGTTTTCTTTTTGTTGCATCATCTTGCTGTGTCACTTCTCCATGTGCGCGGCACCATTCCTGGGCAGGCTGCGCTTTCTTTTGTGCTGGGCAGCTCTCCTTACGGGGCACACTCCCTGTGCGTGGGGCTTCCCTACACGGGGGGCACCCCTGCGTGGCACAGCACTCCCTGCGTGCATCAGCACTGCGCATGGACCAGATCCACACGGGTCAAGGAGACCTGGGGTTTGAACCGCGGACCTCCCATGTGGTAGACAGACGCCCTAACCACTGGGCCAAGTCCGCCGCCTGTATTTTTTTTAATTCTCTATTTCACTGGTCTCTGCTCTAATCTTTGTTATTTCTTCCCATTTGCTCATCTTCTAGATCCTCCAGTTGTGAGCTTAGGTCTCTAAGTTGGAATCTTTCTTCTTTTTTATGTAAATACTTAGAACTCTACTTTTCCCTCGCAGTACTGCCTTTGCTGAATCCCATAAGTTTTGGTATGTTGTGTTTTTATTTTCATTTGGTCAAGATATTTCCTTATTTTCCTTGTGATTTCTTCTTTCACCCTTTGGTCATTTAAGGGTGTGTTGTTTAATTTCCAAATATTTGCAAATTTTCCCATTTTCACTCTATTATTGATTTCTACCTTCATTCCATTGTGATCAGAGAACAGACTGTGTAATTTTAATACTAAATTTACTGAGATTTGTCTTCTGACCGAGCATATATTCTATCCCAGGGAATGACCCACATGCACTAGAGAAGAATTCTGCAGTTGTTGATGAATTGCTCTATATTTGTCTATATTTGTCTCTTTTGTCTACTTAGTTCATAGCATGTCTATATTCCTGATTCACCTGACTGTCAAACTCAGCAGAACCTCTCAGCAGGTCCACCAACAAAGGATGAACTGGGGCCACTGCCCTCTTTCATCTAATTATTTAGAAAATATCTGACCCTAATGAATGAATGAATCATAACCTACTAAAGTCTGAAGCACTGACCTCTTGGGAGGAAAGGTCCTAAAATAATTAGGACCATAGTAATAATAATTGTCTAAAGAGTAAAATTGCCAACCACAATCAAGATCAGATAATTAAATCAAATAATCTCTTAAATTTTGATTTTCTAAAAGACTAAAATCATAAAATGTCAGGAAGCCCAGACAAATAATTCTTTAGCACTTTAAATTGCACAGTCTTTAAATGTAACAAATATTTGTTGAGCATCTATTATTGGCAGCCAGGATGACCACAGATATAGAAGTAAGCTCATTTTAATGCTGCACTGCACCAAGAGAAAGCATTATTAACTGCAGGGATGAGTGAAGAGTCAGGAAGAGTGCAAATACTTGTTACTATTGTTGATAACAAGTTACAAAAAAATATTCTAATTCAAGTCATCTAGTTCGTTTATCAATTTTTTTCATTTTATTATCCTATCTCACAATTGACAGAAGAGCACATAAGTGGAAATTACTGGTTGAATTGTTTCCTCTCTTCAGAATTTGTAATAGTAAAATTTTGGTTTAGCATGTTTTAAAATCAAACTCATTTCATATTTAGAAATTGGCAAATAAGCTGGTATACTCAATCAATAAAAGCCGAGATTCTACTATACAGACCTATGAGTAGAAATAAGGCTGCCTCAGTCACCCTCCCGTAAATGCAATTAACCACCACATCCCATTCTTCCTTAAAACAGTAATTAACTGCAAACATTCTCTCTTTCTAATTTTAAAGGGTGGAGGGGCAAAACAAGACAGGATTAAGACAAAATCAAACTACATAAATTCTGAAGAGTCCAAGAACTTCCCAACTGGCTTATTTTATAGAATGGTCAAGGAGCAATTCAGAAAGTACAATATTTCCCCCCACCCAAGTCCATGGAAGTCAGAGCAATATAACACCCTGTGAGGAAGGAAAGGGCCATTTCCTCTCTGAAATGTCAGGCGCATTGAGACCAGTGGTCTAATCTAACCAGCAGGAAGACAAAATCAAATATTATTTCAAACAAGGGGTAAGAAGGGGAGGGGTGGGGAAGTTTGAATCCAGGAAAATTAGATTCATCTGTTGCAAAAGATAAAGGTGTCCAGCACCAGGAGGGAATGGAGGGCTGCCTGGCTCCCAGCACACACTGGACAGCCAACATCACTCACGTATTTTCTCCACCATCCTTGTCCCTTCAGCAGAGTTGGACATTTTAGCAGAAAGCAAAATAAAAGACAATGTTTAAACAGAGGCCTGATTATCTGAGCATAGGAAGGTGGATATAAACCCATCATGAAAGGGTGGGAAGAAGTAATTTTTAGGAAAAAAATAAGTCATTTGGAAAACCTTTCCTCTAAGGAGGAAACACGATAATTTCTTCAATAGAAAAGACATACACACCCCACTGACTCCTAATTGTCAAAAGTATAAAGAACAGCTGATTTTCTACTGAACCCTGTAATAGTTACTAACACATACACAACACTGCCATCTAGAGGTTGAATACTGAAGCAGTCTATTACATAACATGATCCATTTTTGAAAACACAATTTCACACCCATACACAAACACATAAATGTACCTACACAAACCACATATAAAAAATAGAAGTAAATAGCATTATTTTAATTTAAAATTAGTATGGTTTACTTTTCTGTATCTTTTATAGGAAAAACGCATAAATAACACAGTTTGAAAATGGAATCTTCCCCTGGCAGCCCCTTCACACATGTGCCCTTACTGTATCTGTATTCTCTCAGATGGCTTAGAAAGTCAAGAATGCCACCAATACAAAAAGCAGGCTCATGGAAACACCCACCAAAGATAAAATTCACTGTAAGAGCTATGAAGTCTCAGGTTTTAGGATATAGAAAAAAATATTCAAAGGCACAACTTTTTCAGGCATAAGATTGCACCAGACAGGAATGTTATCACATTCCATCTTCAAAACAACCCTGGTAAGTAGGTTAAACCACTTGCTCAGAGTCACACAACTAGTAAGGGGTAGATCCCAAATTTAAGAATCGGCTGCCGCCATCTCTCACCTGCTTGTTATAAAAATATACTTGCAATGAGGGTGGTGACTGATCAGAAGGTTCTGGTAGCTTTTTTCAGATTTTCCATAAATCTTTCTAGTTTTCACTGTTCTCACGTTAACCAACATTCCATTTTCCTGGGTTTTTCTTCCCCTACCTTTATACAAATACATATTATGCATACACTTGGTAAAGCTTTAGTTTAAATAGTTTAAATAGTTGAGATCCTCTCGTCTCTTACACAGTACTTCCCCAAGGGTCCCAAAGAAAAGAACAAAATGATCTATCTCAAAATTGTATCCTCATAAAAAAAAAAATAATTGATCAACCACGTGAACACATTGCTGCATTAAAAGCTGTATACAATTACGTTATTTTTTGTCTTGAAAGCAAGTCACCTGACACTGGCTTTTAGAATTGAACACAGGCATATAAAACATATCTAACTAAACAACCCATCAACCAATGTAAATCAAAGCTCGTATACTATGCAAATACATGATACCTGGGAAGATAGAGTTGATAGCAGTTATGACATGTCTGATTGAGACTGGTTCAGAGGACAGCTGTCTACTTGCACCTATTTGTGGAAAGCTTACTAAAGAAAGAGGACTTCAGAACTGATTCAAAGGAAAAGTCAGATGAGGACTCTTAAGAAGGAAGGTCCAATAGATTTCATGCTTCATTAAACTTTTTATTCCCACTGCAGTAGAATCTCTGGCAATGTAGTTATACTCAATAAATAAGGAAAAGAGGAAGAAAGGAAGGCTGTGGGGAGGGAGGGAAGGAATTTAGAGTATTCCAGGCAGGTTTACTCTATGAGAGATATAATGGGAGGGTTAGGTCCTCATTTGGTTGCTGTTCCTATAGCATTATGCCCTCCATATTTGCTTTAATACTCAACATACTAGCATTATACCTTTAGTTATGTGAATATGTCTGTGTATGTGCATGCTACCCTAAAGAGCTCCATGAAGGCAAGGACAGCATTTGTTCTGGTCCCATTACATCCCTAGCACCAAGTACCCTTGCTGTCTCTAATAAGCTGTCCTTTCTGCCCACCTCTGGAGAGTGCCAATGCTGGGAAAGGAGCGTAATACTCCACACAACTCTTTCCAGTGTACAGACTTGAGCTGGAGCCAGCTAGTACTGGAATAAAATAAAGCAGTCTAATCATTTCCTTTCCCCAAGTATAAGCACTGTCCCCCAAGAGACTATATTGACTTAGTGTCTCAAAAAGAAGCCTTTCGTTTCTATTATTTTCCATATGGGTTAGTGGCGCCTCCTGGAAAACATTTGGGAGAAAATACCCTTGTGTTACATCTGTAAGACATTTCTTAAAAATAAACAAATCAGGGATGCTGGCAGATGACTACTGTCATGATTCTTTAGCTTAAACAAATATTTTCCCCTATATTTACACATTAATTTCCATAAGACACTGCATGATGGAGTTAATTATTCAAAGTAACTAAAGACCGACATCGGGAAGTATAGCAATTCACATATCATTACCACTAAAGGCTGCTTTTAGATGATGCCTCATCATTTTCACCCAAGAATTTTACACTAAATTCCTTCAAAAAGAGTTGACACACTTTAAGGGTGAAAAAATAAGTGAATTAACTAGTACAAAATACAAACCTTCAAAATGCTCAGTGCTATGGCGAAGCAATACAAAGATACTAAAGAATGTGCCCTATTTTCTTTATTTTAGCAAATTTTTGTATTGTCTTTTTTTTTTAAGATACATAGGTCACACAAAATGTTACATTAAAAAATATAAGTGGTTCCCATATACACCATTCCCCACCCCCCACTCCTCCCACATCAACAATCTCTTTCATCAGTGTGGCATATTCATTGCATTTGATGCATATACTCGAGAATGACAGTAGTGGGCTTTCTCCAACCACCCTGGGCCAGCTCATACCACTGATACTGCCCTATTCCAAGCCCCTGCTTCTTCTCACATGGATTAGCAGAACACAGTACTGATGTTTCTGCCTCCAAACCTTTGCTTGCTTGCTTTTCAATGTTTATGGTGAAGTGCATAGTACATATGCATGGAGGTTAAAACATAATTGTATTTAAAAAAATAAACTGTGCTGTATGCACCATACAGCTTGGGGCATAGAATATTACCTATATTCTGTATTAAAGAGGATCTTTGATATATGACATTCAAGACCATGGACCTAAATCCCAGAATCCTGGATTAACACTTGATTTGATGTCCAGCTCATTCATGGGCCAAAGAGTCACAATAGTTCTTCCTGAAGGACCTATATGTCAGGAATTAATCCTTCACCATGATTTGAGGATTAACAAATTGACAGCAATGTACTGGGAGACAATGAAAAGAAGCAACTGGTAAATGGTACTACAGTTTAGATTTCTCCTGATTATGGTAGTCTCCCAAGAAATGAGTGCTGCCTGGAAAATAAAAGGCATGGGACAGCACCTAGCTATGTGCCTGTGCCTGGCACTGGGCTCTATCTGTATTGCGTCTTTTAATTGTTAGTCATGTGAGGGCTTTCCCAAAGTCACAAAGTGGTACATAAGTTTAAGACCAGAAGCAAGTTCACGGCTTTTCCCACTAGGTTACGATGCCAAACACAGGACTATAATGAGAACATTATAATGAGAACTCTTTCCAGAGTTCACAGCCTGCAACATGAATACTCCGGGGGACTCTGAAATGCAAGTACACACAGCACTGGGCTCATCACTGGAAAATGTCTCTAAAATATTAGGAGATTTGAGGCAGCAAGGTGCCGAGGATGACCTCCCGCAAACCTCAGTGCAAATCCCACCTCAGCCTTGAGGAAGTTTTCTGACCCCTCTAACCTGCAGATCCTTCATCAGTACCACCAGAAGAAGGGGAACGCCCATCTCCCTTGGGCGTGATGAGTATAAGGCAAGGTTAATGAAAAGCATTCAGCAGGTAGAGAATGTTCCGTTCCCTGCTAATTGCCTCCCCCTTCAACATTTTTAACTATAAAGGAGGACTTTTGTTGTTGTTGTTGCCTTTTTCCTGGTGAAGTAATTTATATGAGAGACTGCAAATCACCTTTTCCACCAGCCATATTCTCCTCCATATGGGTAAGTATTAAGCTCCTTACTAAAGGAGCCTGGGTTTTTTGTTTTTCTTGTTTTGCTGTTGTTGCTTGTTGTTGTTGCTGATTTTAATAAGGAAAATGTTTGATATGCTCTGATAGTAACTGTATCGATATGCCTACTGTTCAGTGCATCAATTTTTAAGAAGAATAAAGGACAACAGAGAGCCTCTTTAAAAGGTAGATTTCAGGGTTCCATTCCTAGAAAGTTGGGCTATGTAGCCCTGGGGTAAGAATCAGAAATCTGGAGCTCTAATAGACATTCCAGTGGAAGCTGGATGCAGGTGATTCTCACCATAACAGAAAAGACACTGATGAAATCATCTCAGCATTTTTACTTCCTGGAGTGTCATTTGTCCTAAACGCTGCAGTTTCTGCTACAGAATAATATGAAATAGCAGCATTTCTAAGCCTAAAGAATGAAAGTATTCAATCTTAAACACTTATAATATCCTACATCCTAAATCACACAAATCACACTTTAGCATGTTATATCTTGACAGAATAAAACACTACATAATGTTTATATGTTTATATTTTCTACAGCAACATCCTGGGAGCATTTTGAAATCCTTACACTGTTCCATATGACCATTCCTTCTTTTACTTTCACATTTCCTAGGAGCTAAACTTGCCTTTTGACCTTCTAACCACCTGTCCCAGCAGTTAGAGCTGACAAATATATGGGAAAGCAGGATATCTAGCAGCTCTCATGTCCTTGCTAAAGGTTATCAGTGAAAAAGCAAACTGGAGGCATCTTCAAGGGGAAAGGACTTTGGGCAAAGTTCCCAGGGATGCTGCCACTGAAAGTGTTTCTCTGGCCCCCTCCTAGATCTTAAGGAAAGTACAGAAATACACTGTAGTCAAAAAGATGAAAGACAAGAAGAAGATTGCCACACTTTGAGACCAAAGATGATTACCTATTTTTGAAAAATCTGGGAAAAGATGCTTCACAGAACTGTCTCACCTCTTGCTTATTAAGAGGAGATTCCACAGCCTCATTTGGACCCATGGCTGAAAGCCCTCCATGTTAGGCTGAGAGAACCAGAGAGAGAGAGGCTGAGTGGAAATAAATTTCCCAAACCCACCAGTATGTTGACTGTGACACATGTGCTCTCAGCTTAAAATTGGGGCATATGAAGCTTTCAGGGACATAAGCAAGGAAAGGTGCTGGGAAGTGTCGGCATGGACTGAAATGAGATGGAGGCACCCCAGAGAGTTTTAACTGCCTTAAAAGCAACTCTCCACTTCTGAGGATACTATTGAAAAAGAGAACATAGAAAATAACTCAGCTTCAGAAAACACCTCTGACCTTGTTTTCGATCTGACAGAACTGCAACTCCAGGCATGCCGACTTCCAAATAGCCGTGCAAACAGGTGATCATCTCTAGGAACTATACATTGGGCCAGCATTAATCAGCTGGTTCTGCTTGCAAAGAAGCACATCTTCTGAGCCCCCTTCATGAGCACAAACAATATGAACTCCCTTAAATTCCATGCTTAGACTATAGAAGAGAGATGCCTACAAGTGCTTCAAGCAGCTGATTTAGGATTTGGTTATAATCAAGAATAACCAATTTTGGTTCGGGGGAAGTTTTGGCAATTCCCCTCTGCTATCGCAATTCAACCTAAGCCCCATTCGAACTTATCCTCCTTTACCTTCCCCTATCACACCCTCAAACACAAAGGATTAGGGTACTTTATTTTCTTTACAAATTACATTCACTTCTCTGCATTTAGAGTCAAAACTTATGAGGTATCAGATCTGACAAACACCGACAACAAGCATTAACAGCAAATAGTAACAGCTAATACTTGCAGAACATTTGACACTCTAACAAGTATTCTGCAGGCACTGTCTCCTTGAATCCTTCCAACAATTCTAGAAAATGGGTACATTACTATCTTCATCTTCTAAATGAGGAAATTAAATTTTTTTGAGATTAAGGAACTTGCCCAAATTCACATGGCTACTAAGAAGCATAGCCAATTTTTGAACCCAAGATGCCTGGCTTGAGAGCCAAAAGAAAGATGACTAAACTGTTTCTCTTAAGAGACAAGGTTAGTTTCCATGAACTTCAGACTTAGGCTCCAAGGGAGTTCTAACATCATCCAGCAACCACATTCTAGAGCAGGCCCCATGCCACAAGAAAGCATTCCAAACCTGCAACACACCAAGAAACACACCCCAGGCAGCACTCAGTGTCAGGAGAGAAAGCCAGAGAAAGTGGCCCCAGGTAAACTTTCCAGGGAGTGTATAAATACTGGCTTGACAAAATGGTGTGGTGGTGTTGTTTTTTTAATAAAGGGTAGAGATTAAATAGCAGTCTATGAGAATCATGCTGAGATTTAAGGATCTTGGTGCTAGCATTGCTGATCTTGAACAGGGAGCTCAAATAAGCTTAACACATGGGTTTCATTGAAAGAAGGAACCTGTTGCCAAGTAAAGTGTCTTAAGGAATTGGAAAGTTGTCAAACTAGCTTAACACCATGAAATGGTACAACTTAATGAGAGACTCTATAAATCTTGAGCAATACAACAAACGGCTCTCTCCAAAGACTGATTTCACAGATAGTTTGCTCTCTTTTCCAGTGTAGGTAACACTGTAACCAAGAGCTATCTTTTTTAATTGGGTAGAACTTATTCTACCCTTCTCTTTGCCCAGTTCCTTCTGAATCATTTTATTAACTTTTTTTTGAAAGCTAAAAAATCAGAAAGTAACAAAATAAGCTAAATAGTCTATTTTCTTTAAACATCTACTCAATTTCCTGGAGACATAACACACATATCTGAGAATGGAAGCCCTCACATTAAAACAAAATGAAAACAGTGGCTCAGTGCTGAACCTCAACAATGGGGTAGACTGTATGGATGTTTGCAAATCAGCAACTGGCCTGAGATCTTTCAAAATTGGATATAGGTAGAGAGATGGAGGAGGAAAGAAGGAAGGGAGTTAAATCAGAAAAGGCTTGATTGAACGGGAAAAGCAGAAATCCAAACGCAGTAATATTAGTCATGAGAAAAGTATGACAACTGCTCACCTGTCTACTGCTTCTACATCAAAGCAAAACCTCTTCTCGATAGAGTCTGTTTTCCGCCGTATGCAGGACTTGAGAGTGACTGATTCATCTTCTCCCTATTGGAAACACACAGACTATAAAGATGAGGCCAGAATGGGGGCTCTGCTGCCTCTCCAGGATAAACACAACACACAAACAGGAGTGGTCATTTCATGTTCTCACGACCATGTGAGGTGGAAGGTTGCTCATATGCCTTCTCAGGCAAGAGCCCCATGCAACTAAAATTTGTAATCCAAGTTATACTTAAAGCCAAAATGCCTTTAATACTAATGGATCATGATGGTTCAGTATCAATACATGGTAGATAAATTCTTGTTGATAAAGTTTTTCAAACATTTAGTTGGTAGGTTTGATAAGAATCGAACAAGGTGATCCTAAGGTCTCTTCCCAATTGAGCTTCTATGACCTTGGTTCAGGTGGCACTTCAACAGGAAAGTCTTCCCGAACTGAGTCAAATAACCCCATGTTGTGTTCACATAGCACCATGTACAGCTCCCTTATTGCACTGATCATAGCTGAAATTTTCCATTGATGAAGGTGATGGCTCAAACAACGTCTCTATGGACTGTAAGCTCTCTGAAGGCAGGGACTGTGTCTGCTTTTGCCTACTACTGTGTCCCCAGAGCCCAACCAGGTGCTGGAATAGAGTAGATGCTACGTAAATATGGCTTAACAGCTGTACTGAGATATAATTAAGGGCAATAAGCCACACATGTCTAAAGTGCAGAATTTGATGAGTTTTAACCCATGCAAAAAACTGTGAAACTCTCACCACAATCAGGCTAATAGACATTTCCATCACCTCCGAAAGTTTACTCATGCCCCTTTATAAACTGTCTCTCCTCCCACCCCATCCCCAGGCAACCACTGAATCCACTTTGCATCATTACAGATTAGTTTTCATTTTGTAGAATTTTACATAAATGGAATGACACATTATGTACTCATTTTTGTCTGGCTTCTTTTACTCGGCCTAATTATTTTGTGATTCATCCATGTTGTTGAGTGTACCAAGAGTTTGTTTCTTTTTATTGCTGATTAATATTCCACTATATGAAAATACCACAGTCTCATAGTAACAATTTATTATCTAGAAACAAAACGTCCCTGTGATCTCTTCTTGCTGTCACCAAGGAATTTATTAGGGTTTCTATTTCTCCTGCCTCTGTCAATATTTCTTTTTCCTAAACTGAGGGAAAAATTAGCAAGCTTGCAGTTTTTTAAATAATAGGAAATGTAACTAAGGTAAAACTGAACCACCCACTAATATCAGAAGAGCACACAATACACAGAACACCTAGGAGAGTTTATATTCATAAGCCTTACCTCTATTGTGTTTAATTTAGTTAAGATTCTCAGAATAAGAACTGTTCATTGTCCAATGTGTAGAATGTATGAATATATACACCCAAACATAAAGCAATTCTGAGCATGTTGATTCTGAGCATGTTGATGACAAACTACATTTCACATTTAATGGTTACGGATCAGCTTCCACTCTGGAAGCTTACTTGACCGGTCCCTGAGAAACGGAGGAAATGAGACATCTAAAAATGATTGCCACATATAGACTGAAGAAAGAAGGAGGGTTAAGATTCTGTTCCAAGGATGGCCATAATATATCAAGAAAAATGTTACACAGGGAAAATTAAGAATGATAATGAAGAACCTGGGACAAGAAAAGATGATGGAAAGAGGGAAGATGAAGATCGTGGGTCTCAAATAGTGTACTGTACTGCTTGCAGAGTTGCTGAACTACTTACTACTTTGCTGAGAGTTTCTTTGTAACAAGGCAGGTCCTCTCTCTGGAGGAATGCTTTGCTCGCTCTCTGAAGCCTCCACTTCTTCCCCTAATTTAAAATCTGATTGTCAGCCAAACCTCAGAGAATCAGTCGAAATTGGGACTTTAGTCAGTCTTATACTATCTAGTCACCAACATTTCTCTCTCTGTAGTGTCACCGGGGCCTTGCCACATCTTCCTCAAGTAGAGGGAAGACCCCAAAGGGTTCAGAGTATGGACGCTGGAGCCAGATCACCTCGGCTCAAGTCCTGGCTCCTCCGTGTACCAGCTGCATCAAACTGGGCAAGTTATTTAACTTTTCTACACCAAATTGTCAAATCAATAAAATAGTGATAATATGAGTATCTGCCTCAAAAGATTGTTTTGATGATTAAATGAGTTAATGCTTAGAAGTGCTAAAGAGAAAGTACTGGTACATGCTAACTGTACAATATACATTAGCTATTTTATTATTATTATTCACCCTATTATTATCCCTTAAAACCCTCCATTGGCATCCCTTCATCAGATATTTTGAGATCTCATTATCAGATGGTTCCATGCCCTGCCAGGGTCTTACTGGCAACTCTGTGGCTTTGGGACATGCCCCATTACAGGTGAGCACACAAACACGTGCACACACACGTACACAAGTGTACATAAAACCGGCGATAGCTGAATAAGGTCTGTGGATTCTACCAATGTCGATTTCCTGATTTTTATATTATACTATAGTTATATGAGTCATCCTCACTGGAAAAAAAGTGAATGGGTACAAGGGACCTCTCTACACTATTTTTGCTACTTCCTGTGAATTTATAGCTGCTTCAAAATTTAAAATTAAACAAACAAATAAAGTCTGTATTAGAGTTGCTGCAGAGATTAAACAAATTATTACTTGCAAAGTGCTGAGGACAGTGACTGGGACAGAACATATGGTCTATTGGATTAGCCATTATCATCATCATCATCATCACCAACTCCTTTTCATGTGCTAAGTTCCTCTAACATTCTCTTTTTTGCAGCCTTCCAGAAACCCTCCTTTTACCCATACCTAAACACCAGGCTTCTGGGAAAGAGACCACATTTCCTCCACAGTCTATAAGCCCTGTATCCTCACTAAACACACCTATGTTCCCACTCAGTTGTGTTCCACAGGGGAAGTAGAGGGCCATGAGCCCTGAGGTAAGGACAACCTGCCTTTGAATCCGAGCATCACAAATTACTATCTATGAGACTTTGAGCTAATACTTAACCCTCTGTGACAGTCTGAGATTATTTATGAACCCCTAAAAGATAAAGATTGTGTTTGTGACCTAATCTATTCCTCTGGGTGTGATACCCTTTGATTGTATTAAATTCAGTGAGGGGCCTCTGATTAAGTTTACTTGATAAAATCAATTTAGGGCTTCTGACTGGGCTACTTAGGTTGTCCCTACCCCGTTGGTGGGCTGATATAAATGGACACTCACTCAAGAAGACACAGGAAGAGAGAGAGCTCTGTCATTGTTTTACCCTGGGGCAATAGGGAGAGATAAGCCATTCACCTGATAGTCTGCAGCTGACCTAGGGAAGAGAGCCAAGATTAATACAGCAGGCCCAGAGGAAACGAGCCCTAAGCCAGGAGAGGAAGCCCTGAGAGACAAGCCCTGCGCCAGCCTGCAGCTGAAAAAGACAAAGTCCAGAGGGGAAGGTTGAACCCTCGTAGAGATCAGCATCCACCTTGCTTGAACACATGGCAGCTGCCTTCGGTGAGAAAGCAACCTTGAGTTGGACTCTCTAGGGCCTTGTAAGTGTAAGCTTTTACCCCAAATAAATACCCTTTATAAAAGCCTCTGAGCTTTTGTATCTGGTACTTTGGCAGACTAACACATCCTCCATGCCTCAGTTTCTCATCTGTAAAAGGGAGACTGGTGCTGTGGTTGTAAATGCCTATAACCAAGTAATCATAAAGGTGCTGTTTGGATTAAATAGGATACTGAATGTAAAATGCTTAGCATAGTATCTAAAATATAGTACATGTTCAATAAATATTAGCTACTATCATAATAAAAATTACAGCTGGTGAAAATAAGAAGAGATTTAAAGAGGGCTTAATAGGAATTTTAAATATATACATTAAACCAAACATTTTTTTAAAAAGCACACAAAAACAAATAAAACCCAGACACTGGTTCAAAACAGTAGAAAATCTAAATTTGGGAGCCAGTGTATGTGTCCATGGTAATTATGTATCCACAGACCTTTTCAGGATAGCCTCTCTGGCCCTCAACAGGTACCTAGCTAGGAAAGGAAAGCAGAGGAGAGGTGGTGGACAAGGTAGTGATGATGACTGGGCCTCTTCCAGGCATATACCAGTAGTGAGTACATCAGCTGTCAGCCATCGCATTATCTGGGTCCTATTTGGGAAGTGGGTTTAGAAATGATTCAGAGGGAAGAGTACAGGCATCTCCAAGGACTACAAAGAATCTACTGATAACCAGTACCCTTCATAGACCCTAAAAACCCAAAGCCATCCACTAGTCTTTTCTGGAAATATGAGTGGCGAGTCTTCTAACCATGGGCCAAGAAAGCTTATAGGGAGCTAGCTGTTGACAGATTTACTTAGTGATTCTTCTGATGCTGGCTGGAGTTTGTATCCAGTTTTCTGTCATTATAAGCAATGCTGTGATGAACATTCTTGCACATGATTCTCTATATTCCTTTCTATTATCCTTACAATATATTCCTGAACATGGAATTACTGAATCAAAGGTCATAGAAATGTTAGGGCTTTTGATATACATGGCACTAAGTTTTCACGGTTGACAATTTCAAGATGGATTATGAATAAACAAAAGCATCTTTCATAGATTGTTCCATATTAGAAAAAAGAAGATATGGGAGAGAAAAGAGAAAGGAAATATAGATGAGTACAAGGAAAAAGAAAAGAATCTCTTAACTTTTAATCATTCCATTTAGACTCTGCTCACCCAGAGGAACACTGGCATATGTACTATTGTAGACAAAAGGCAAACTCTTGGCAACACTAAACCTTGATGAGTCTTGCCATCCACAGATCCCTAGCCTCTGCCTTCACTCACCAACTACGTGTTGAGGATCACACAACACTAATGGCCACCATGGTGGACAAGACCACAGACCAAGCTATAATTATTTTTCCACACAGTCTATCCTAACCAAACTCTAAAGGAACAAATGAGCATCTGTAAAAATTCTAGAAACAAAGTAAGAAAAACTTGCTATGCTCATCCCAGGACAGACAGGTTGGGAAAGAAAAGAGGAAAGGACAGCAGATGTGAGAAGAGGAGACCCCATTGTTCCCAAAATGGAAAATACCAGTCCTGGCAAAGAAACCAGGTCTAGGTGTTTTACACACACACACATACACAATCATCAACCCCTTGATATGATCCTCATGATATCCTCATTTTACTGATTAGGAAATTAAGGCACAGAAAGCCACAATACTGGCACTATTGAACTGCTATACACTGTCCTAGGGGAATATCTGATTTTATCATATTTATTTCAGTCATTTAATGGTATGACTATGGTAGCATGGGCATACATACGCAGGATGACAAGAGAGTAGTTATTTACAAAATGAAAAATACCATGATTGAGTAAACCTTTTGTTAAAAGAGGGCATTATCAGTGGAGACATTAAGTAAGCCATTGCAAATAAACAGATATTATTCTTAAAACAGGCTGGGAAACATCCCAGTTCCTCAAGCAATCACTATTTCTATTTAATATACAATAGAATGAATGAGAACATTTTTCCTTAAAATTTTTCTTCTGCACAATGGAATTACTCATGAGTTGCCTTCAGGAGGTATTCTATAACTCTCTTCTGCTATTTAAACCTTCTTTTATCCCTTCATTTATTTCCTTGACAAAGATTTACTAAGTGTTTGTTATTGAGGGACCAAAGAGAAAAAAAATTAGGTCCCAGTCTGCATGAAACTGATAGTCAAATGGAGAGTACAGATAATAATCAATTACTTACACAAATAAATGCAATTATGACTGCGATAGTTGATACCAAATTTTAAAAAAAGAGGGTGGTTGGGCTATAAAAGTCTATATTAAGGGACTATGACTTGTTCAGGAAGGTAGGAAAAAGCTTTCTTCATCTGGGATCCAAAGGATTAATAGGATAAACCCAGGAGGAAAGGAGTAGAAGGTAGGAAAGAGCAGGTAGAGAGATGATGCGGTCAAGGGTCCAGGCAGCCTTGGAGGAACTGGAAGGAAGTTATAGCTGGGATCCCAGTGCACGAGGGAAAGTGGAACGAGTGAGTCTGAGGGAAAGGTTTTAAGCAAGGAAGGAACAGGGTCAGCTTTGGGTTGCCCCAAATCTCCTGCGGACAGGTGCCTCATCTCAGAGGACAGGATGCAGGGGAACTGTATTTCAGCACATGTGAGATCTAGTCTCTCAGAGGACAGAACCAAACTACTCACATCTCTCGGCCTGAGGCTGGAAGACAAGTGGGTAATTGTACAGGAAAATAACCTAAATGAAAGGGGCAGTGAGGAGACAGAAAGGGTGGAGAAGCGTATTCAGAAAAGAAAACACCCTATTATCTATGTTGAATCTGCCTCCAGCTCCTAGGAGAGCTTTGAGCAAACACATGTACAAGGACATTGCATGATTTTTCATGCAATGGACTTTTGTGACTGTTTCAACCAACACACAGGGCCAAAGTAATATTATATGGCTTCTGAAGTCATGTCATTAAAAGGCAATGTAGCATCTGCTTTAGTTGCTGGAACACTCAATCCTGAAGCCTTTAACTACTCTGAGGCCGCCATGCTGTGAGGAAGCTCAAACTACCCTATATAGAGAGACTACCTGGAGAGGGCCTGAGACTACACAGAGAAAGAGGGAAAAGGGGGGTGGGGAGAGGGAAGAGGAGAGAGAAAAAGCGAGAGGCAGCATGAGAGAGATGGAGAGAGCTATGCCTAGCCAGCCTTCAGCTGTTTCAGACCCTCAGTTTTCCAACTCTAGGCACCATCTTACTAGAATACTATGAGGCACACCAAGCCCAAACCACCCTTCCAAATGCATGCCAAGTTTAATGATTAGTGTTGTTTTAATCTGCTATGTTTTGGGGTGATTTGTTACACAGTAGTAGAAAACAGGAACATTTAACTACCAACTGGCAGCCCTCCAGGTATCAAGTGAGAGTGACATGAAGCAATTTCACAGGAAGAGGTTGCCCCAAAATTTTTGGCATCTAAACACATATGACATCCTTAATATTATATATATGTGAAGTAAGAGAATCTTTATTTATTGCAGTTCCTAATATGACTTAGAACAAAGAACAGTCATCTTATTTTTAGTGCTTGCTGCCTCCTAGAACTACGGCAAAAAATTTAACAAAAATTACAGTGAAAAATGAGAGGTGTTATATATATACTTTATTATTACTATATGTTAGTCAAGCAAACTAACCATGAAATTTGAAATATAAACTCACCCCCTTTCCTCCTGACTTTTGGTCAAATGGTACCATGGTGATTTGTTTGGAATCCCGTTGATATGTACAGTAGTGCTTCACCCAAGAAGTTCCAAAGTGACCTGTAAGGTAAGAGCTCCCATAAAACACCTATAACATGTCCGCTGTATGCTGTACATCATGAAGTGGAAGAACATACAACCCATAGCCCACAACACTCACCTACTCTTAAACTGTCTCTAGGTACAATATAGTCTCCATAGCAGCTAGACTGGAACAGACAGAAATCTCATCCCACAGGCTGGAAATGGAACTGACCCAGGGCTTTCCCCCAGAGGCAAAGGAAGACTGTTTCCCACTAGTGCTACATCCAATGGGTCCTAAAATATAAGGGAAGTAGAGATTCCCCAGGGAGATTAATTCACATTCCCATCATCAATCTCCATTTAAAGTTTCCTTTCTCTTCCCTGGCAGGATTAAAATGATTGAGAAAAACACAGACAGGCTCCTCAAGTGCTTTTCATCATTCCCATCTGGTGAATGACTTCATGCTTCCCACACAGCTGCTCTGTGGCTCTGCTTACAGACATTCGGGGGTCCCAACCTGCTTCCAAACCCCTAATGTTTACGTTAGCACAACTAAAGAAAAATCTGAAAAACAGAAAAGGAAAACTCAGAAACACCACAGATGCAAAATAGAAGTGACTATAAATGCCCAGATATAGTCTAAGGAGTTTGTTCCTCAATATTATCTCTCAAGAAAAGAGATGCCATGTAGTCAAGTATGACAAAGTGTCTGATTTTACCAGATGCTTGGTCAAGTATTTTATTTTGAACAACAAAGTACTTTGAGAGGAAGATGATATAATCTGTTTGTAAGAACCTCATCCAATACTAGTTTTACATATATACAGAGATCTGGTTACATATATAGCAGAACTGGTTAAAATTTTAAAAGTAACATGAAAAGAAATTTAGCAAATATTTAATAATTATTCCTCAGGGTTTGACTCTTGACAATTTCAAATGTGAGGTAGCATTTAGTAAACTTAAAAAGGCAATGCAGTAAGCATTTACATTGGGGCATCAAGTACAAATGAAAACACCAGCTATCCTAATGTATTCCTGTGGCTTGGGGAGAGGTCAGTGGTAGCATAATACAAAAATTCCAAAAATGTTGTATCTTGGACATTTAGAGCATCAAAATAATTAAAGGTAATAATAGATTATAGCCTACTGAATAAAATAAGAATCCTTATGTCCATATTAAAAAGCTAGATAGACAGATGGACAGGAAGGAATGAAAGGAGCAAGGAAGGAAAAAGGGGAGGGTGGGAGGGAAGAAGAGGGGAAAGATAGGAGGGAGGGAAGAAGGGAGAGAAGAAGAAAAGAGGGGAGTATGCTTCTTTACTGTACAATGAATGGTGACTAATAAATATGGAAGGGGTGACAGACTACAAAACCACCATTTTGCAACCATCAAAGTAAAGATCAGCTCAGGTAAGGATTGTCAATGGATGGTAAATCAAGGAGAGAAGGGCAAAGTTTGATTAGGAGGATATTTATATGATCTCAAGGTATCTCCCCAAAAGAATGCCAGTTAGTTGCAAGAGAAAAATAGCTAAAATGAAAAATTCCCTAGAAGGTTTCTACAACAGATTGGAGCTGGTAGAATAAAGAATCAGTAAACTCGAAGATAAGACAATTGAAATGATTCAGCCTGAGGAGAAAGAAAAAAAAAATGTAAAAAATTTATCAGAGGCTAAGAGATCTAGAGGACACCATCAAGAATACCAACCTACACATTATGAAGTCCGAAAAGGAAAAGGGACAGAAAGAACATTAAAATAAATTATGGCAGAAAACTTCCCAAATTTAATAAAAGACATGCATATGCACATTAAAGAAGCCCAAGGAACCCCAAATAGAATAAACTTGAAGAGAACCATGCCCAGAAACATGGTATTCTAAACTGCTGAATGCCAAGGACAAGGAGAGAATTTTGAAAGCTGCAAGAGAAAAGCAATATGTTAAGTACAAGGGAGTCTCGATAAGATTGCCAGTTTTGCATTGGAATCCATAAAGAGAAGGCAGTGGGATAAAGTGCTTTAAGGAAACAATAGCCAACCAAGAATTTTATATCCAGCGAGACTGTCTTTCACAAATTAGGGAGAGATTAAGATGTTCCCAGATAAACAAAAAGCTGAGGAGACAGCTACAGAAGCCATACCCTGAGAAAACCTCTTCTGGTGCTCTTGAAGATGGTAGATACTGGAGAAGGACTCCACAAATGCTGAATTGAAGAAAGAGAAAACTATCAGCTTTGCTCAACTTATGCTTGTCTGGCTGTGAGTAAAAATTCAGAGGAAGATAGATGCCCACTAAGATATTGACAATGCAATCAAGGAATTGGTGACCATCAAAGATGTGGCTGTGGACTTTACCCAGGAAGAATGGGACCTGCTAGACACATCCCAGAGAAAGCTGTTCAGAGAAGTGAAGCTGGAGAATTTCAATAACCTGGTCTCAGTAGGATATCAAGTCTGCAAATCAGATGTGCTTTCCCAGTTGGAACAAGGAGAAGTGTGGAAAGAAGGAACAGGATTTCCTTAAGACCAGAGTCCAGCTTCCTCACCAGAGATGCTAAACAAAATATCTCCAAACTGAAAAAAATTGCCCATTTTGGTACCTCTCAAGCATTCTGTGAGAAGAAAACAAACCCAAGTATTTCTACATAATGATCTCCTTCATTTTAAATCTCTTTTCATTTGTCATGATGCCTCATCATTTGGTGAGTCCCTGATGCAAAAATATATGGAAGAATTTTTTAAAAATTATCATCCAACTTTGTGTTTTTCAGTTCACTGACTATGGTGGAGGTTGTGTGCCCCATGCTTTTTTTTAAACTGATGGTTCCACAAAACTGGAATATTTATGATACCAGGTGTAAGCTGTATCCTAAAACAATAAAATAAATAAAGGGGCAGGGGACAGAATTCATTACCACTAGACCTGCTCTATAAACAGTGCTAAATGGACTTCTTCAGACAAAAAGGAAAGGAAGCCAGACAGTGGATCAAAGCAGCAAAAAGAAAGAAGACCTCTGGTAAAGGCCCTAAAATGGTTTTGGACTTATAGTGTACAATGGTAAAATCTGTAACAAGTACAAAAAAATGATGGGGGACAGAAGTGTATAGGAACAGGGGATGTTAAGTTGATATCAAATCAAACATGACTGTTATAGATTTGGGATGTTAAATTTAAGCCTCATGGAAACCACAAAGGAAATATATGAAAAATATATATTAAAAGAAATGAGAAGGTTCCCAAAATGGTACAATATGAAAGATCAAAACAATATGAATATAGGCATTAATGGAAGAATTGAGAGACAAAATATGTATAAGACTAACAAAAACCAAATAGCAGGGAAGTGGACTTGGCCCAATGGATAGGACGTCCACCTACCACATGGGACATCCACAGTTCAAACTCCGCCTCCTTGACCCGTGTAGAGCTGGCCCATGCCCAGTGCTGATGCACACAAGGAGTGCCCTACCACACAAGGGTGTCCCCTGCATAGAGGAGCCCCACGTGCAAGGAGTGTGCCCCATAAGGAGAGCCGCCCAGCGTGAAAGAAAGCACAGCCTGCCCAAGAATGGCACCGCTCACACAGAGAGCTGACACAACAAGATGATGCAACAAAAAGAAACACAGATTCCCAGTGCCATTGATAAGGATGGAAGCAGTCACAGAGGAACACACAGTGAATGGACACAGAGAGCAGACAACTGGGGGGGAAGGAGAGAAATAAATTAAAAAAACAAATAGCAAATGGCAGTAGAAAGTCCTGCTTTATTGGTGGTTACTTTAAATGTAAATGGATTAAACTTTACAGTTAAAAATAAGAAACTTGGGAAACGGACTTTGGCCCAGTGGTTAGGGCGTCCGTCTACCATATGGGAGGTCTGCGGTTCAAACCCTGGGCCTCCTTGACCCGTGTGGAACTGGCCATGTGCAGTGCTGATGCACGCAAGGAGTGCAGTGCCACGCAAGGGTGTCCCCCGCGTGGGGGAGCCCCACGTGCAAGGAGTGCGCCCGTGAGGAAAAGCCGCCCAGCGTGAAATGAAAGAGCAGCCTGCCGAGGAATGGCGCCGCCCACACTTCCCGTGCCGCTGACGACAACAGAAGCGGACAAAGAAACAAGACGCAGCAAATAGACACCAAGAACAGACAACCAGGGGAGGGGGCGGAATTAAATAAATAAATAAATCTTTAAAAAAAAAAAAAAAAGAAACTGGCAGAAAGGATAAAAAAGCATGACCTAACTATATGCTCTTTACAAAAGATTCACCTTACAAAGACACAAGGAGGTTGAAAGTGAAAGGATAGAAAAGATATGCCAAAAGAGAACTGAGGTAGCTACACTAACATCAGATAAAATAGGTAAGTCAAAAACTGTTACAAAGGACAAAGGAGGTGACTATACACTGATAAAGAAGTCAATTCAACAAGAAGATATAACAATTATAAATATATATGAACCTAATAGCAGAGCCCCCAAAATAAATGAAATATTGACAGATTTGAAGGCAGAAATTGATGGTTCTACATTAATGTAGGAGACTTTAATCCACCACTTTCAATAATGGACAGAACATATAGATAGAAGGTCAATAAGGAAAAAGAAGACTTGAACAATACTATAAACCAACTAGACCTGACAGACAAAAATAGGACACTTCTCTCACAGCAGCAGAATACATATTCTTCTGCAGTGCTCATGGATGATTTTCCAGAACAGACCAAATATTAGGTTATAAAACAAGTCTTGATAAATTCAGTATTACTGAAATCAAAATAATGCATTTTCTCCCACCACAACCAATGAAGTTAGAAACCAATAATAGAGGGAGAAATGGAAAATTCACAAATATGTAGAAATTAAACCACACACTCATAAACAACCAATGGATCAAAGAAAAAATCACAGGGAAACTAGGAAATATTCTGAGGAAAATGAAAACGAAAATGCAACATACCAAAATTTATAGGATGCAGCAAAGGCAAAGCTGAGAGGGAAATTTAGTGCTCTAAATGCTTACATTAAAAAAGAAAGATCTCAAATCAGAGATTTAACCTCTCAACTGAAGGATCTAGAGAGAGATGAGCAAATTAAACCCAAGTGAGCAGAAAAAAGGAAATAACAAAGATTAATGATTCAGAGATCAGTGAAATATGAAACTAAAAAAAAAAAAAAAATACAGAGAATCAATGAAACTGAAAGTTAGTTCTTTGAAACACCAATAAAATCAACAAACCTTTAGCTAGACTGACGAAGAAAAAAAGAGAGGTTGCAAGTAACTAAAATCAGAAACAAGAAGTGGGACATTACTCCTGACCTCACTGAAATAAAAAGGATTATAAGTGGGGGAGCAGTTGTAGCTTAGTAGTTGAGCACCTGCTTCCCATGTGTGAGGTCCCAGGTTCAATCTAACATGAAATGGACAAATTCCTAGAAACACACAAACTACCTATATTGACTCAAGAAGAAAGAAAAGATCTCAACAAATCAATAACAAGTGAAAAGACTGGCTCATTAATTAAAACCTCAAAAAAAAAAGAAAAGCCCTGGACCAGATGACTTCACATGGGAATTTTACCGAACATTCCAAGAGGAATCAACGCCATCCCTGCTTAAACTCTTCCAAAAAACTGAAGAGAAAGGCATATTTCCTAACTCATTCCATGAAGCTAACATCATCCTTATACCAAAACCAGCTAAAGATGCCACAAGAAAAGAAAATTATAAACGAATATCCCTTATGAATATAGATGCAAAAATCCTCAACAAAACATCAGCAAACCAAATCCAACAGCATGTTAAAAGAATTGTACACCAGGATATGATTTATCCCAAGTATGGAAGGGTGGTTTCAACATAAGAAAATCAATTAAAGTAATATACCAAATAAATAGAGCAAAGGGGAAAAAAACTACATGATCATTTCAATTGATGCAGAAAAGACATTTGACAAAATCCAGCATCTCTTCTTGATAAAAATACTTAGAAAACTGGGAATAGAAGGAAACTTCCTCAGCATGATAAAGGATAAAGGATGTGAGAAAATACCCACAGCTAAAATCATACCCAATGCTTTAAGACTGAAAGCTTTCCCTCTAAGATCAGGAGCAAAACAAAGATGCCCACTGTCACTACTGTTATTCAACACAGAACAGGAAGTTCTAGCAAGAGCAATTAGGCAAGAAAAAGAAATAAAAAGTATCAAAATTGGAAAAAAAGAAGTAAACTTTACCTATTTGCAGGTGTCATGATCCTATCTATAGAAAATCCTGAAAAATCCATAACACAGCTACTAGAGCTGACAAATTTAGCAAAGTGGCTTGGCACAAGACCAACATCAGTAGTGATTCTATAAACTAGTAATTGGAAGAGGAAATCAAGAAAAAAAATTCCATTTACAATAACAACTAAAAGAATCAAATATCTAAGAATAAATTTTACTATGGATGTAAAGAACTTATACACAGGAAACTATAAAACATTGCTAGAAGAAATCAAAGAAGATCTAAATAAATGGAAGAACACTCCATGTTTGTGGGTTGGAAGACTAGTATCATTAAAATGTCAATTCTACCTAAAGCAACTTAAAGATTCAACACAACCATAATCAAAATTCCAACACCCTCGTCGCAGAAATGGAAAAGTCAATCATCAAAGTTATATGGATGGACAAGGGGTCTTGAATAGCCAAAATCATCTTGAAAAAGAAGAACAAAGTTGGAAGACTCATATTTCACCATTTCAAAATTTATTAAAAAGTCACAGTAATCAAAATAGCATGATACTGTCATAAAGATGGACTTATAGACTAATGTAATTGAATTGAGGGAATGAGAAGTTAATGCTTAATTGGTATGGGTTTTCTGTTTGGGGTGCTAGAAATGTTTTGGTAATGGATGGTGTGACAGCAGCACAACATTTTGAATGTAATTAGTATCATTGAATTGTATATTTGAATGTGGTTAAAAGGGGAAATTTTAGGTTGTACATAAGTTACTAGAATAAAAACAATAGCAACATAGGACTGTACAACTACATGAACACTAATATAAATTAAGGGAGGTGGAACTTGGCCCAGTGGTTAGGGCATCCATCTACCACATGGGAGGTCCGCGGTTCAAACCCCGGGCCTCCTGGACCTGTGTGGAGCTGGCCCATGCGCAGTGCTGATGCGTGCAAGGAGTGCCGTGCCATGCAGGGGTGTCCCCCGCGTAGGGGAATCCCACGCACAAGGAATGCACCCCATAAGGAGAGCCGCCCAGAGCGAAAGAAAGTGCAACTTGCCCAGGAATGGCACTGCACACACGGAGAGTTGATGCAGCAAGATGATGCAACAAAAGAAACACAGATTCCCATGCCACTGACAACAACAGAAGTGGACAAAAACAAGAACACGCAGCAAAAGGACACAAAGAACAGACAACTGGGAGGGGGGAGGGGAGAGAAATAAATAAAAATAAATCTTTAAAAAAAAAATATATATATATATATAAATATAAACTAAGGACTATAGCTGATAGTTTAATTACAATAGTACTGTTTCAGCAATTGTAACAAAGGTACCATGCTAATGCAGTGTTAATAATAGGGAAAATGTGCATGCAAGGCACAGTATTTGGAAACTCTGTATTTTCTGCATGATTTTTCTGTAAACCTCCAACTTCTTTAATAAAAACAACAACGAAAACTGCCTTCTCCAACCTCCAACCCCACTACTGCCCCCACTGTCACCAGAGAACAATTTTAAGCCCAAGCAAATTTTTTAATAATCACTGACTAGAAATGAAACCAAGTGTCCTATTCTGTTCCATCAGGAAGCTTTTAGGACTAGAAATATTTGCCTAACACTAAGTCAACAAAAAGATATGAAAGAGCAGAAAACCAGCAAATTTCTGGAAGAACAATGTGCCCAGTCAAGGAAACTAGGACTAGAAGAATTTTCCATTAAAGGAAAAAACAACTTCATTTTCTTTTATCCCTAGCATTGCATACGTGAAATGAGTCTGCAAGTGCTATCCTAAATAGCACAGCCACATCCCAAAGATTGTTCCCTGACCCAGTGCGTGAATTTGAGTCATCACTAAATCTCTGCCTTAGCACTAACCTGCCATTTCTTTCCTTGACATCATATTGGCAAGCAATGAGTCTTCTTCCTGGTTCTCAGAGTGAATTGTACCTCTACTTTTCATAAAATTTAACTATTGGAATGAAAGTGGTTTAAGAGAAGAAGGAAAAAGTCTAAGCCATGATTGTGTGGGCCTCATTGAACAAGTCTCTGATCGCTACAAAATTATCAAATATTCACTAAGTCTACCAAAGGATATGATTGCTGTCAGATGCTAAAGTCTCTCATGTAAGACCTTTCCAAGGCCACTATGCCAAGGGTATGCCATACTCAAAGGTAGAGTAACACTAAGGAGAGGACAACTCCGGTTCCTCAATGAATTCCAGGTTCCCAAGGTAATTCCCAGTTACAAAGAAAACACTGTTAACAGAACTATAAAATTTCCCATTGTTAACAGAACTATAAAATTACTCTCATCCATACTTGAATTTACAGAGGAACTTCTATAGGCCAAGCACTCGTGGACACACCTTCTACCTTATGGGAAAAAGGCATTAGTGTACCCCAAGCTGCTGGCAGTCAGAACACTTACGTTTCTCCTGCACGTAGAGGTACCCTTCCATGGTGTAGGGACTGATGGTCTTGTGCTCAAGGGGATTCTCCTTCATCTTTTTCATCAGTGATTCCACTTCTGACCTGGTACCTTCAAAGCGATTTCTTGTCTAGGATGAAAAGAATTTTATTCAACTCAAAGAAATAAAATCTCTGTTCTCATTTCTAACAATTCAGTCCATCAACCCAACAGAATCCTTACTTCTTAAATCAGATAAGAAGTGTTCAACCATCTTGGAATTGGGCAAAACATCCACTTTTAAGGAGTACCCTTTGACCTTACACCACTATACTAGAATGACTTTCAAACCTTAGGGACCACCAAAATCACCTGAGGAACTTGTAAAAAATGCAAATGCCCAGGCATCACCGCTAGAGATTAATTTGATAGCTCTGGACTCAGAAACTTGATTTTTAAACAAGCATCTCAGGGATCCTGATTCAGAAGGTCCACAGGGCCTGCAATGGATGCCCTTCAGGACTGAAGTCCTCATTTCTCCAACTGCAGGGAATGTTGCTTGCTAATGGCTTGGCTCACAGATGAGTCCCTCCCTAGGAATTGCCCTCAAAGTGCGTCACTCAAAGTTACTCCCTTCCCCAGGGCAGCCTGTAACCAATGACAACTTGAGGCTGGGGGCTAAAGGGAAAGGGTTCAAAAGTCTGGTCCCTTGTTTCTATTCAGGACTACTTTGAGGGATCATCCCAGTACCAGAGCTCCCTGTGGACTAAGATTTTTATTGCAAATGTATCATAGTTCTACTTCTCCTTCTGCAGAATTCTGCTTCCCTTCATATAAATCTCCATTTCAGAATGTGCCTTCTGAGGAAGCCAGGCCAAGTGAAGTCATACTACGTTAACCTTCTCAGAGACTCACTAACTTCCTATTATCTAAGACGACATAGAGAATCATGTCAGGACTAAGGTAGAGACTTCTACATGAGCCATGCACTACAACCCAGATGGACACATTTGAGTTTATTTCCTACACAGGGTCACCTGGGGAGACAGAAAATATACAAATACCATGACACAATCCCACACTGGAAAAGGGAGCTGGACCCAGTAACTGCTAACCAAAGAACCATAAGCAGGACTCTGTGCACCGAAAGGCCCTGCTGTTTAAAAGCTGGGAAAGGAGATTGGGAGCAAACCACACTGGCCTGGATTTCCTGTCAGCCTCACTAGGAGTTGAACAAGAACACATCATTTGAGCCAGAGGCCACTGTGTGTTCCCCACCCTCCCCTGACCATGCACGCCAAGGTTTAATGTGGCAGGTAACTAGATGCACAGAAGGGAGGCTGCGGTGGGGCGAGGTGGGGTGGGATTTCCACAGCCAAAGGAAACCCTGACCATGGTGCTACAGATTTAAAACATAATCAACAGCAGCACTTCCAAGAACATAACTAGTGATGTGAAATAATGGAGACGAGGGTGATGGTCTGGCCTGGGGCCACCAAGTACCCTCGAAATAGCTGCCCTTTGAACCCAGACAAGACCCACCCTCCTCACCTACTACCCAATCCAGATAAGTGGTTTCTAGGTAAACCAGACCCATATTTTGTTTTTTTTATATCCTTAACCAGAAAAAGGAAGCCTATTCCTTTGCCTACTCACATTCTGTATGCTAATGGTCAACTGCATCTTGAAGTCGCCAAAATCCTTGGCCAATTCATAACCATGGTGATAGAAAGTGAAGAGTCCTTGCAAGAATGCCAGCAGCTGTAATGAAGAAAGGAGGGCAGAGGTCACATAAGCCGGGTGTAAAGAAGTGTTACATAGCTGTATCTGAGTTTCCAGCACTGATTCCTAGAAGTCTAGAATAAAGTAATAACAATGGCTAACATTTCCTTAATACTTGTGTATCAGTCACGGTGCCTTCACATGCACTGTCTCACCGACAGTATAATGTAAGTACTATTTTTACCCACATTTTAATAATGAGAAAACAGAGTCAGGGAAGTTAAGTAACTTGTTCGAAAACACAGAGTAGGTGGCAGCTAGGATTTGAAACCAGATCTCCTTGAAACCAACACCTGTGTTCTTTTGCTCTGGACTTCACCACTTCCTTCAGAAAAGTATTTCTTCAGAAATAGAAGAGCAGGATTCCAACTCAGTTTCCTTCAAGTGCATTTATAATATCTGGTTAACTTGTAGAAAGGTATGGTCATATTAACCAATAAGGAAGGGAGAAAAAGCAGGTGAAGTGTTCAGGGTCTGCAGTCTAACAGACAAAGTCAAATCAAAGAAAATCATCCAGATTAGACTTAAGCTACAGTGTTTCTTTCTTTAACTATTTGAAAGTAAACACTATGGACTCACTTAATAAAATATCCCCATGTTCCCACATTTTCAGTAAAGATGTTCTCCTTACATTCTCATTTAAATTCCTTCAGGCTAAAAGGTAAGCCCATTCACAGTTTAGTCTTGTCTTTAGTCATTACTGAAAACATCTGTTCACCACAATTCTCACAACATGCCTTCATATACTTAAAAACTATTAAATGTTCCCACTCTGAGCCCTTGCCAGCCTTCAGTTCTCCAAGCTAAATAAACAACGTTCCTGTGGTCTTTCCTTTCAGAGCTTATAGCCAAACCTCACTGTTGCTATGCTTTCCTGGGCCCTCTCCAAGCTCTACACATCTTGTCTCAGTTCCAAACCCCAACCTAAAAATGGTATTATAATAATAACCTGGACAAAATTTAGAAAGACTAGCATACCTCATACCTATCACAAGCTCCTGGGCCACACATTCAGAACCATTCCTGGTTCTAATTTCAATTTCTCAATGCCGATCCATTTTCTTAGCAGGCCTTCCTGATCTGTCTCTACCACATGTTACATCAAAACAGACTGTTTTACCTTCTATTGTTATCCTTTATCATTCCCTAAATGAAAGTGACTTTTCTTTTTTAGCATATTCCCACTTATTTTCTTTTTTTTATTGACTTTGTAATAATATTACATTAAAAAAATATATATATATGAGGTCCCATTCAACCCCACCACCCCTACCCCACCTCTCCCCCCCCAGCAACACTCATTCCCATCATCATGACACATCCATTGCACTTGGTAAGCACATCCCTGGGCACCTCTGCACCTCATGGTCAATGGTCCATATCATGGCCCATACTCTCCCCCATTCCATCCAGTGGGCCCTGTGAGGATTTACACTGTCCGGTGACTGCCCCTGAAGCACCATCCAGGGCAGCTCCATGTCCCAAAGACGCCTCCACTTCTCATCTCCTCCCGCCTTTCCCCATACCCATCAGCCACCATGTCCACTTTTCCCAATCCAATGCCACCTTTTCTATGTGGACACTGGATTGGTTGTGTCCATTGCACCTCTATGTCAAGAGGAGGCTCAGATTCCACATGGATGCTGGATGCAATCCTCCCACTTTCAGTTGTAATCACTCTAGGCTCCATGGTGTGGTGGTTGTCCCTCTTCAACTCCATCTTAGCTGAGTGATTCCCACTTATTTTCACCTAACTCTGCTTTACCTAAGAGGCAGCCTTGCTAATGACAATGCAGGGAACTGATCCCATCCTCCTCCTTCCCCACCGTGCTTGTGGAAAGAATGGTAAACAAATTCAAGGAATATGCTATTCTATCTGGGCTCAGAAGAGAGGCCTGTCTTTGGCCTAAGCCACATGCCCATCCCATTTCAAAGAGTTCTGTACTGGGAAGTCAGGCAATTAGAGCAATATAGTACAATTAGAGCAATACAGGCAATTAGAGCCAATACAATTCGCTCTGCCATTGTCCCCATGCATCTATCCCCTTAGGTCCTCATGGGCAGTAGGGTGTACGCACTGGGCCCTCTAGCTATAAAAACATCCAATACCACCATACAGAGACCTCTAACATAACTCAATGAATAAGTGGTAAGCCATAAAGAGTCACCAAAGACTAATAACGATCTCTTTTCCTCAAAGATGGCCAAGCCTTTGTACTTACTTGATATAAAATAATTTTTTGAGAGGAAGGCCCACACCTTTCCTTCTAGATGGCTCAAGTAATAGAGGAGAAGGGGCTCTCCACCCAGCCTGGTCCCAGTACTCACGTGAAAACTGCTCTCTCCCTCCTCTTATCTCTTCCCTCCCTGTGTCACTGAACACTGTGCTCCATCAACTTCTGAGGCACTGAGCCATTCTCTCTGGAGGATAATGCAGAAGCTAAGCAATGAATTCTAAGGTCATTCCTCCTATTAATTGTGACTGATCCTGCAACAGGGCTTCTATTACTCAGGGTTAATTAAAAATTGTCAAACAGCTCACTAAGACACCACCTGGACAAACACCCAAGTACTCCAAAGGCAGAAAGTTACTTATTCTGCTTTTCACTTCCTTTGGTATCACCTTGATTGTCCATTTTTCTACAAGAAATGATTTCTTAGATACCGTTATCTTTGGCCTAGTTCTGCCTTCTCCCTTCTTTCTCCTCTCTTCTTCCCACACTCTGAATGAACCTTTAAAACTATTACCCAAAGGGAAATTAAAGTCCACTCCTCAGGGGGCAGGGAGAGGCCCACAAAGAACTCCAAAGATGGGAAGATTGGATTGCTTCATGGAAATGACTCTACTCAAACACAAGGAAGAAGAGTTCGCTGTAGCCTCACCCGGTTATCAGATAAGAGAGGTCAGCATTATCTCCTATGGCTCCTCATTGAACCATCAGTGGTCACAGCACAGCAAAGGAAATACCAAAGAAAGACCCTCCCCGCCTTCCGTTTCCTTATTCTCTGTCCTTGTTTTCCTCAGAGAATAATTGTAAGCAAAACCTACTCCTGCTTCTTAGCTGACGACATAGTTATAATTTATTTTTTTTAAAAAAAGCAAAATGTATTAATAGCTTCTCTGTTTAGTAATGGCTATATTCTGAATTATTGGGAAAGGAGGGAAAGCACACACCAAGAAATGTTCAGGAGATGAAACTCAGAGAATGCAGTGTCTGATAAACACGGAGAACGAACTTTCCAAAGGAGTAGCTAACCTTCAATTCTGAAAACTTAGGGAACAGAGGGAGCGTGGCTTTACCTTTAAGAAGTCAGTATGGCTTTATCTGCAATTCAAATCTCAGGAACATTTGATACCTTGGTGTAACAGTTTGATATTGTTTATGAATTCCAAAAATAGATACTGGATTATGTTTGTAAACTGGTCTGTTCCTCTGGGCATATTAGAATGTATTGGACTCAGAGGTTTTACTTTTACTTGATTAAATAATGGTTAAAGCTTTGATTGGGCCACATCAGTAGGATATTGAGTCTCACAGACTCACAGAGCAAGGACTCACAGAGAAAATGACATGGCAGAAGGGAAAGCTGGAATTTTAATGCTAGAGCACTGGGAAATAAACACACAGAGCAGCATATACCTGAGGAAAGAGAGAAGGCTCCATTAGACAAGGCCCTGGGGAGAGAGACAAACTATTTTTGCCTGACAGTTTATAGCTGGCCTTGTGGAGAGAGCAAAGCAGCTAAGACCTGAGAGAAATGAGACTCATCCCAGCCTACAGCTGATACTGGAAGAAGTTGGGACCACGGAACCTTAAGAGGAAAAGGAAGCCTGAACCCTTGCAGATGTCAGCAGCCATGGCAAGAGACTTTGGTGAGGGAAATAACATGCTTTATGGCCTGGTAACTGTAAGCTCCTACCCTAAATAAATACCCTGTATAAAAGCCAACAGATTTCTGATATTTTGCATTAGCACCCCTTTGGCTAACTAATACACTTGACAAGAAAATTAAGGTTTCTAGGGCTTAGATCCCAGAAGTTTGATTTCTCTTCCTTGGAACATTAACATTTTGTTTATTTTTCTGAAGATCAATAATAACCTAGTACTTGAAGTTACTTTTCAAGAAACAATTGAATGTGTTCAACATGCATGAGTTTCCTTGAATGGCCCAAAGATTCCCTTAGCTGCAACCAACTCAAAATATGAATACTCACACACAGGTACTCCCGCTATTTAGTTTGATAGATTTCTTGCTGGGGTTTTTTTCCACCTATATGCAATCAAATGCTGATATTTCACACGGGTTAAAAGCCAGGTTGCCCCAGCTCTGCTATTTACTAGATGTGGACCTTGGGCAAGTAAATAAGCTCTGTGCTTCCATTTCTTTGTCTGAAAAGAGACAGCAGTATCTATCTATCAGATTGCAATAAGAATTAAATGATATAATACAGGTAAAGCCCTTAGCACAGTATCATGACTCGGTTTTAGAGCTAAAATCATCAATGACCTCGTGTTCATTTTTTGTACAAACTAGGCCAATGGCTCAAACTTTAATCTACATCTGAATCACCTGGGGGGCTTACTAAATACAGATTGCTGGGCCCCACCCCCAGAATTTTAGGTCACATTTCTAACACTTTGAGAGCTCGTGATCTAGTCAGTAGCTTTTTCATTGAATGAATCCCTTCTCTCTATCCACAGTAAAGACACCGACCTGCTTGTAAGCTGGTATATTGAGAAACAAGAACTTCTTTGGAAAAATGAAGGTTAAACATCTGAATCCGATATCCAGCACCTCAACAGACTCATTTAATCTAATTTAGGGCAAGTCCTTATTACTTCCATTTCGTGGTAACACGAAACTGGATTTTTTTTTTCATTAGCTTTCCAGGTGTTTTATCATGTGACCTGAAAAACATCTGAAAACCACAATAGTCTTCTACTCCTTAAATTCCTCTGGCACTTCCATATCATCCACCCTGTCCAATCTGGCACTGAACTGCTTGCTAACTTGGCTAGCTCTCTACTACATATATACATCTTGCTTTCCCAATGAGACTATAAGCTCCTGAGACACAGCAGCTGGAGCTTCAGAATTTTGTGTTCAGTAAATAATGCTTTTAGATTTACCAAGACTATTATTAAAACAAGTAGGTCCTGTTAATATTGCCACTTGCCTCCTCTTCTCATTAGAGAAGATCCTGGGTAACTGAAGCTGACATGTTCCTCTACCTCAGAATAAAAAAATAATTGCTAGCTTTTAATTGGGTGCTAACCTGGATAGCACTGTTTTAAGCACCTTACATGGATAAAGTCAGTTAATCCTCAAAATGTCTTTATGAGGTAGGTGTCATTTTATCCTCATTTTACAAATGAAGAAAATAAGGCAGAAAAATAAATAACTTGTCCGAGCACATACAGTTAGTACATGGTTGAGCCAGTATTTAAATCCAGGTAGTGTGGCTCTATAGCAATGCTTCAATTTTAGTCAATATACCACACTAATGAAGGATGTTGTTAATATGGGGAAATGTGGGAGGGGGAGGGGATGGGGCATATGGAAATCCCCTATATTTTTATGTAACATTTATATAATCTAAAGCTTCTTTTTAAAAATAATTTTTAAAAAAAGAGTCTTCAGCAAACTCTCCTTGATGGTAAGGCTGGCTTTAACATATCTGTGGCCTTAAGCAGGGAAACAGTGAGCTTGCCTTCTGTGCTTCTCACACCTCACCCACCCTGCAGAAAGATGGAGATTTTCACCTGAGAACAGTGCTAGACAGGAAATTAGCTGTAAGGTTTCCATTATTCAGATAAGCAGACTGAAGTAATTAAGGACTATAAGGAATTTTCCAGAAAAAGGATGGCAGGGCCAGGAGTAGAATTCCGAAATCACAGTTCTAATACAGTCCAAAAGGTAGATAGCATATTGAAATACCAACTGAAGTCTTGAAGGAACGTCTAGCAAGTCTACATGCCTAAAAGTTACCTCAAAACTTCATAAATTAGAAATGGGGCCCAGCACACTCTTTACCAAAAAGAGTGGTCATTTTGTTTCTTATAGTTTTATTCTTATTTGCTTAAGAAAATCACCCTTTCTTAAATCTAGGTAGTTAAGGATCTCATTTTTATAGAGATCCCAAGTTTGGATCTAAATCAGAGGCTACATATCAGCTGAAAAATGCAAGGTCTGCAAAGATTTCAATTGAGGCCTATTTTAGGGTTCCCATGAAGTCTTCCCGCTGTGAATTCTAAATACCAATGCCACAGCAGGGTAAAGCAGCACCACATGTGAATGAAACCACAACCACAATGATGTGGCCTAAACTAAAGTTAGACTTTTTCCCACACTGCAACCTTTATGCCCGTTGGGACATTTTGCCCAAGTCCAAATCCCATCATGGCTCAAGAGATTACATGCTGCTCTGGCAGGAACAAATCCATAGTGAAAAATTGCTTTATATAGCATATTTTTAAAAATATGAATGGGAGTGGGAGAGTTATTGAACCCAGAGGGGAAAAGGAGAAAGGTATTGTATATATTCCTCTATTTTCTTCTCTCAGCTTACTACTACATTTGGATTATTTGTAGGAGGGAGGAATGGCAGAAGGGAGGAAAAAAGTTAAGAGGTAATTGCTATTGTATGGCAAGATGAAAATATCTCCCCTCTGGACTCCTATTTCCACCTAGAAACCAAAGAGCACAACACAGGGTAGCTGGAGGAAGGAACTATTTTAGTCCATGGAAAAGGTACTGCTAAATGTTCTATCTCCATCACTGCGGTTGAACAGGAATGGCTGCTGAGAAGAATCCAGGTAAACAGACTGGCAAAGTGCTGTTACTTAGCAGAAGGCACAGGAACAGGCCTGGTCAACTATATCAACAACGTAGAGTAATCTGTGATCTACAGGGTAAATGGAATAGGAGTTGGGGAGGAAAATATGGGCACATCTTTAAACCCTGAGCATCTACTTACAGGCTCCACAAACTCAAACATCTTTCTCTCTTGGACTTCCTGTACTTTGAAGACATACTCCAGAGATACTTCATAGAAATGCTGCCGGACCAGGTCCACTTGGCTGTCTGCCTACAAACAAGATGGAATTTAAGAGAAAATCAAGTCAATAACCAAGGTGAGTGTTCAGCAAGCAGGCCAGAAAAGTCTCCAGAGATAATTTTAAAAAACAAATCAAATAGCAAGAAACAGAAATAAGAATAAAGATAATGGGTAGCGGAGCATAAACTTTGTGCCAGGCACCATGTCCACAGCTGCACAGACATTATCTTATTTAATCCTCATTAAAATCCTGTGAAGAAGAGGAAAATGAAGTCTGCTAACAATAAGGGACCTGACTGAAGTCACACAGCCAGTACATGGCAGAGCCGGGATTTCCAGCCCAATCAGGCTGCTTCCAAGACCCTTGGCCATCCTGGAACTATGAGGCTTTACCACTTCCCAGGACCAGGGGACAGAACTGGGCTCCCTAGAAGACAGATTTTTAAAGGGAAAGAAAAATCCTGGAGGGCCATGCCCATCCCTTCCTTCCTAATGAGTGAAAGGAACTGTTAGAGGGCAGAGAACACAATCAGATGAACCTGTTTATCACGGAACTCAGAAAAGGACATGATTCACAAGCAGAGACTGCCAGCTCACTCCACGCAGAGCAACTGTAAGCACTGTTCCACTGAACCTTGCTTATCCTCTGTGCAGGTGAGTACAGTTAGACATCCATGTGTGTCCAGGACAGGCCCACATGTAGGTTCACAATTAAAGCACAATTAAGGACCTAAAACACAGAGAGTAAGTGATTCCGTGTACAGCAGCAAGATGCTACACTGATAACGACCTCAGCAAGCACTATAAAGCTCTTAATCTTTCCACAGTATGGCTATATCAGCTCATTCTTCCAAAACATTGAAAGTACACTTTAATGATTCCAAAAAAACACTAAAGTGAATATATTTTCTCAATTTATTAATAAATGAATATCCTGCTAGTAGGAAACAAAATATTTATTTTCCTTAAAAATGAAGGAGTCAGAAAACTTTCTATTATGTACTTTACTAAGACAAAGTCCCAAAAGGACTATTTCTTTCAGTGTTCCTTTGTCAGGATTCCTGCAGAAGAAACTTGGGACAGACATTTACTTTCATCATACCAAATACTGTATACCACTCCGACATCTTAAGAACTTCACAAATCACTCATTCAGCCACCAAGAGCAGAAAGACACACCCTTCATGAAGTTTACAGTAGAGCAAGAAAAAGAAATATTTATCTAATCGTGTAAATAAATAGAAAATTAAAAAGTCCAAGTGCAGAATGCTATGAAGCAGCCCAAAAGAGTTCATTCCACTCTTTCAGGCTGGCAACTTACTCCCAGGGCAACTCACATGGAGAAGCTAGTCTGAGAGAAACTCTTGAAGAAAACCAAAACTGAAAGGCTGTGGTTGGGGCATTTTCTAAAGCCTCGAGCCGGAAGAGCACGGGTGGGTCTTTATTTAGAGGGAATTTCAGAAATCTCTGATGCCCACTCCCTAGGCCTGGCTGCTCCAGACAACCATGCTGACTCCTGAGTCCCACTAAAGCCCATAGTCCTGCGGCCTTTTCATCTCCTCATGGAGCAAATCCAATGCACCGACATGAAGGGATGAATCTGCTCCCTGGCACACCTCATCCCCCTCCCGGCCTAGGCTGGCTAACTAAAACTGCAAATAAAAAAGGTTATTCTGAAAATCTGCTAAGTGCCTCCCCTAGTTGGGCAGGAATGAAGAAGCCAGAAGGAAATTCCTCTGTGAAAACCAGAGCCAAGTCCAGCATCAGAGAGCTAAGCAGAACAAACGTCAGAGTTCAAATTCCAGTTTGAACATTTTCTAGCTGGTAGAGACCTGCCCAAGTCACTTATCCTCTCTGGGTCTCTTTTCCACATCTGGAGGATGGAGATATAATAATATCTGTCCTTGCTTCTGAGTAGAGCTGTTCCAAAGAAGAAATGAGTTCAAAGATGCAAACAATTTGAAAATCACCAAGTGTCCCTTGTATGTTCGTGGTTATTACCAAGCATTTCAGAGCAGTTGGACTTCAAACCCTGCTCCTACCTTAAGCCGCCATATCATCTCCAAGGGACTGCTCATCTCCCTGCTTTCATCTCTCTGTACCCCCATCCAGTTTCCACCCAACAGCCAGAATACCTTTCCAAAAATCCATACTAGATTATCTCAGTCCCTTCAATGCCTTCCCACCTTTCAAGATGAGCAACACCCTGTGTGATCTGCCCACCCCTGCGGCCACCTCCTCCCACTCTAACCTACTCTCAGCTGTGCTCCAGCTTCGCTGGTCTCCTTCCTGTCCTCTAGTGCTCCCAAACTTTTTCTTGCCTCCTAACTTTTGCACTTGGAATGACTTCTGCCTGAAAATCTCTTCCCCCAGGTAAATATTCAGTCTTTTTCTTACTTCAGTGCCCAGTAAGACTTTTAACATTCTAACCAATAAACATACTGGGTTATATATTAAATTGTAACAAAACTTTCCCAAAATACTAAGTGCAAAGGACTCTCATATACTAATATTTTATTCTATTCTAGCCTACTCTAGGTCATGACCCAATCATACAGAATTTATGATATACCCACAACTTGAAGAAGACTGTCCTAGGTCTTCCCTTAGTTTGCTCCTCCTCATCTTTCTGGTCTCGATTCAAATGACACCTCCTCAGAGAAGCCTTCCTTGACCACGTTGATGTCACCACGTTTTCTTAACTAGGTTACACCATAGGGCTTCTATCTTATCTCCTGATTTATTTCCTCATCACAATGTGGAATTCTTATGTATTCTTTTCTTTGCTTTTGTTTTACCCACTAGAATAGAAGCTCGGTGAGAGCAAAGACTGTGTTTAATTTGTCCACTTCTACATCCCCAGTGCCTAGAATGGTGCCTGCTATACAGCACGTTTAATAGATGCTTGTGGAATGAATGTATGAATGTCCATGTGGCCATCAGTCAGCACCAGAGGATGACCCTGCAGTCACCCAGTACTAAGAAGAAACACATGACTCAATGCATTTCCAAAGGAAAAGGAAGAAAAAATCCCAAAGAGAATGGTATGTTCCCCTGCCAAGTCCCCTGCTTCCTCTGAGCCATAGAACCCACCACATCCTTTGATACCCCTGCTATGAACTCATAAGCCAGGATTCCAACCCACCCAGCAGGCCCTGCACAGATCTTCACAGAGAAGCATCCAATGAAGATTTGTAGAACTAATGAATATTGTTTTTGTAGCCAGATTCTTTGCCATTGAAGAACACATGGACTTTTTTTAAACATCCACTAGATGGCAGTGTCATTCCACATTGCAGCCCTGTAAGTTGACCCTCCAGCAATCTAGAGGTGGGCTGGCATTTAATAACATTCATAATAAAAGGGGGAAATGGAAAGGACAAATGAGTTTATATGACTATCAGTCTCCAAAAAAGAATCGGGAGGTCATCAGAGTGGTCGCGCTTACGCACACCTCAGCAGGGTCCCAGAGAGAGCCAAAGTAGATACAACCCCAGGTACTGGTTCTCCTGAGGGCTACAGAGACCCACAGGTTCTATGGTCATGGCAGGTCGCTCTGGAGTTCAGTGCCATGTCAGTTTACCCTACTTTGGAATTTGTGCTCCTGAGTGTGATGGAGTTGGACTCAGATGTGACCTTTCTACACATGCCTCTTCTGTCACTTTTACTGAACCTGTGGTTGACATTGGAGTTGGTATATACTCAGGAGACCTGAATCTCTGGGCTGTCCATTTGACAGCCAGGCCCTGAGCCTCAGCAGACTAGCAATTCCTACCATCTGGTTTATTGGACTTACTCCAGCCAGCTAAAAGGGAGGTGAAGGTCAACCACCACACCAGGGAGCAAAGAGTGCCTACAACTGAAAGCAGGAGAATTGCATCCATCACCCATGTGGAATCTAAGCCCCCTCTCGATATAGAAGTGGAGTGGACATAACCTCCCAGGGCCCACAGGATGTAGGAATAGAATATGGATTAGAACGGACTTACTGATATTCTACTATGGAACTATTTGTGATTAGTAATGGAAGAATGGTAGCATTGATGTGAAGAAAGTGGCCATGGTAGCTGCTGAGGGTAGGAGAGGGAAGAAGAGATATGATATGGGGGCATTTTCAGGACTTGGAGCTGTCCTGGGTGGTACTACAGGTACAGATGCTGGACATTGTATGTTCTGCCATGGCCCACTGGGTGGACTGGGGGAAAGTGTAAACTACAATGTAAACCATTATCCATGTGGTGCAGCAGTGCTCCAAGATGTATTCACCAAATGCAATGAATGTTCCATGATGATGAAAGAGGTTGTTGATGTGGGAGGAGTGGGGTGAGGGGGGTGGGGGAATATGGGAACTCTTATATTTTTTAAATGCAACATTTTTTTAAAAAAAAAGAGAGAAAAAAATAAAAGCAAAAGCATTCATACTGAGCCCCTTCAGTCAGGGAACAATTCTAGATAATCAACGGTGGTAGAAATCAAAGACGTGCCAGATATCTAATAATGTTCCTAAAAATTAACCTTTTAATAAATGTGATGAAAACCATCATTAAATAGCTAGCAGACCTTGAGCAAATCACTTGACTTATGCAAGGAGCTCAGTTCTTCCTGTGTGATTCAAGGAGGCCGGACCAGATGATCACCAAGGTCTGTCCTCTCTCCAATTGTTTCTGCATGACACTGCTGTTCAATAACAATGGCTGGAAAAGAGCAGAGCAACCTTACCCCTGGGAGAGA
Organism: Dasypus novemcinctus; assembly: GCF_030445035.2. Lineage (NCBI taxonomy): Eukaryota > Metazoa > Chordata > Mammalia > Cingulata > Dasypodidae > Dasypus > Dasypus novemcinctus. The sequence continues at coordinate 151,169,942 of NC_080674.1, read as the reverse complement.
GAAGCAGAAGAGCCCATGGATTAAGAAAAAGGACTCCAGAGTCAGAATTCCAAAGCACAAAAGTCTTACCCCTCTGTTAACATCTATGAGCCTTCAGAAGGCTATTTAACATCTGTGAGCCTAGGGTTCATCGTATATAAAATGGAGGTGATGCTCACATCCATAGCTCATATGGCTTTCGTGCATATTTGAGGAGATTCTGCATAAAGGGTTCCAACACAGTGCCTGGTGCACATATACATATTCAGTAAATGTTAGCTGCAATTTTTGTTGTTGTTAGAAGTAGTAGTAGTAGTAGTATCATCATTGTTATCATTGGATTTTATTAAATTTAATTCAATTCAGGTACAATTAAAAAGCAATTCTTGGGAACTGACCTTAACAGACCAGGACTTGTGAGAATAAGACCTTCCCCCCAGTCCTGGTCCTCACAGTCTTTAGAAAGCATGGAGGGATAAAGACAAGATCTCAAGGGATGATAGCAAAAGTGCATATTGGAAAAGGTCCAGAGATATGCAACAAGTCAAGAAGAGTGCCATTCATTTGGAGAATGGCAGGATGGTGAGGCCAGTAACAGGGATGATATTTTATATTTGTGCAGTAGGCTACAGATTACCTTCTCATTCATGAGGTAAGCAGAACAGTTATTTTATGAGTATTTTACAAAGGGTGGAAATGAAGTTCAGAGAGGCTAAGTAACTCACTCTAGGTCACTCAGTGAGTATGCAGCATAGCAGGCCTTGAAATACGGTCTCTCTGTGCCAGTCCAGTGTTCTGGCCCCTACACTGTGCTGTCTCAGGAGGAGATGGCATTGAGATAGCCCCAAAGAAAAAGTTGGGCTCATCCTAGATCTAGTCAGCAAGACCCAGGCATGGAGAGAACAGACCCAAAGGAGAGGTGCCCTCACTGTGGAGAATGTCACCCAATACCGTGACTGTGCTGTGAGCCTTCTACCAACAGTAGGTGCAGGAACAGTCATACACACCTGCCCAGTTCTAAGTACCTTCACTAATGGTGCACAGTCATACAAACCGTAACTTACAACTGCTTAGGAACTGTAGAGTTAGGCATATTTGGTCCTTAAATACAAATTAGTTTGCAAACTCTAAATGCAAACCGATGCTACAAGAATGAGAACAAAAAATGAGGATATCAGAACAGATCCTATATAGGATTAAATATTTATCATAGACAATCCACAAGTCCTTGGGTATCCTTCCTGCCCATGTTCCCCAAGTCAAGTTGGGTATAGCCTTTATCTACCATCCCATGAAAATAAGCAATTCTTTAACCTCCTCAATCACATATGATAGGATTTACCTGGCTAGCTATGTTGCCTCAAGAATCGCTTCCTCAGGCATTTGTTTCTTTCCCCCTCATGCACCAGGTCTTCAAGGATCAGTTTTCTACTTTCTACAGTCTCTCATACCAAATACTCAATTGCTGTTTTTGGGTGGCCAACAACTCATCTGCAAAGCCCATTATGAACTGTTGTTGTTGTTGATGATGATGATGATGATGATGTTTTTGTGTAATCAGGCCTTACCACTCGAAGAATTGGTTTAAACATCCATTTCAAAGCAAAGACTTCTGAGGAACAACATATTCCTAACTGACGATTTGTAACAAATCCAGGATGGGATAGGACCCCTCCAAATCCTGAGTTCTCTTGGTCTTCTAGACCCTTTGGCCCTAGGATATGCAAAGGAACCTTCACCTAAGGGATATTCTGGCATGGTATTTGCTCAAAAAGAAACCAAAATTTAAAATGAGGGTTAGCGTGGAAATCATGGCCTCTCCTTAGCATATACCCTGAGGAAGATCAAGCAAGTTGTTAAGAATCAAATAAGATGACAGTGAAGCCAAAGTTGGGGTTCAGTTGGGAAGCTGCTCTGTCTCCAGAAAAAATAAATTTCCTGCCATGAAAATCTCCATGATTTAAATAAAAATGGTCATAGCTTCATGGCACAGCTAACATTTTTTCCAAGTAGAGTGCTTTTTAAAAAACAAACCCCATGCAAATCTAGAAAGAAAAGGGCACTGGTCAAAACATTTATTTTCTTGAAACAAGCTTACTAAAGCACAAAACATATGAGGAACAATAAAACACTGCTTAAACAAACAAAAAAAAAATTGTCAAGGTTTTTTTTAATGATTGAAACAATGAAAAATTCACATAAAGGATGGATAACCAAAGAGTTGCAGATGCTGACATTTATTTCACATCACTGATATAAAGCAGCAAGTCAAAAAGGAAGGTAATAGAGGGCAGAAATAAGGCCAACGGGTGACAGAAACAGGAAAGCAGATCTGTTTGAAAGGAAGAAGCACTTTCTAGCAATTAGGGCCACCCAACAAGGAAGTGGGTGGTCTTGGCCAGCAGCATGTTCCTCGCTGGGGCGGCTGTCGACAGGCTGGACAGCCACAAATGGGGAGGGAGGAGGAAGATGTAAAGGCTATCCAGGCACCAGAGAAGGGGTGGAGAGCAAGCTCCTGATTTCCAAGGCCTCTGCCAACACTTGGATTTTCTGGCAAAGAGCAACCAGCACATAGCCACTGCACCAAGTAAAAATTAAATACTGAACTCTAGTCAAGTTTCTTACCTCCTGAAGCTGAGATTCTTTCTTTTTGGAGGACAAATTCAAGTGTTTTTCTAAGATGCCACAATACTTCTCTGTCTCCTTGTCATACTTCTTTTTGGCTTCCTGGCAAAAAGAGAAGTGAGGAGAGAAGGGGAAAAAAAGGGTAAAATGTTACAGGAATAAAAGCAGCCTCAGTCTTCTTGGTTCATAGCCACATAGTTCTCTCAGACCACAGAACAGCACCAGATGGTCTGGGCCCTACTCTTCAGATAATGCCCATTAAATCACGTGAGCACCATCAACACACTGGTTTGAATACACATCTATTACAGGCACCACTACGCCAGAAAGAAGGTAAATACCAGTATTTAGTGCCAAAGTGAGAACTCCACCTTCTAAGAACTTCAACTGTGAAACAACAAAATTTCTATTTTCTAACCCATGAGGTATATTCAAAGCCAAAGGAAGGAGAACATTAGCTATGAAGCTAACACCAAGGAAGGAAGATCTACTTTCAACCTCAACAGGACAATTCTAGATTAGTGTTCAAAAAGTACTTTTTAATATATACACCTGCATATCTCTCGACACAAGCACCTAACACATTTTGAAATTATACCTTATACAGTAATATGATATCTGGGTCTTTACGCTGGGACATAATTTGAAACGAAGAAAAGTGTTTGGCACAGTGTTTGCTGCAGCACCATTTATACGAACAACATCAACAACAAAAAGTACAAGCAGCATCACTGTCCAGCAATGTGGTTTGAGATAATTAAAGTATGGGTCGTCCAATAAACATAATTAGGAAGGCTATGTAGTCATATGGAAATATGTGCTTATGGTATAATGAAAGGTAATGATAGCATGATACAAAATTAGTTCTATATTTATCCCCTATTTTATTACTATTATTATTATTTTGGAGGTACCAGAGATTGAACCCAGGACCTCATATGTGCAAAGCAGGCACTCAACACTGAGCTGCATCCACTCAGGAGAGGTTCACTGGGGAGAGGACAGGTGAGGCAAGACCTGCGGAAGACATGAAGGGTCACGGCAGCCTTCAAGACTGGATAGCAAGTACAAACGCCCTGGGGCAGAGCACGCTGAGCTTAATCTGGCCCAGAAACTGCCAAGAAGTCATCACCTGAAGCCCTGACAAACTCTACATGATGCCAGAACACAGCAGAATCCGAAGCCTCACAGAGTGGGGAGGAGAATCGTACACTCATTTTAGCTGAAATGTATCTGTTTCTAAAAATCTGAATTTTCCTTCAGACTCTTCACGTACAAAAATAATTAAACATGCAGAATCAAATGAAGAAAAAGTCCAAGGACACTACTCCAAGTCTGAAGAGGGCTACAGGCAAGACACTTGACTCAAGCAATTCTTTTCCTTTATAGAAACGAGCAACTTTGAACTGGGGTTCCACGTACAGTCAATGTTGACATCCATTCCCATCAGCCTTGTCAGCAAATCCAAAAAGGAGAACCCTGGTGCCAGGACAGTCCAGCTGGCCAGAGGTGAGAAAAGGCCAGCGAGCATGAGTCACAGGCATTCTGTGACATTCTGGCAATTCCAGCCTCCACATTCCACGTTCAAGAGGACAGCCAAAGTCAAAGAGAGAGGGAAACGGTTTCTGTCCTGAGAAAAACAGCACTGAGACCTCTGCAGAAATAACCCTACTAAGATTTAGATAATGCTCTTAAGAGGGGAGAACGGTATTACTCAGAGTTCAGACTTCCTCAGGGCACAAGATGGTTTTCACCTCACTAGAGAATCCACTGTGGGTGGCATAACAAAGGCAAGGTCCTGGAACTGAGCCCTGGACTCTGAACAGTTTCCTCAACTATAAATTGAAGATCACTCAGGTCTCCTTTCGCAGCTCTAAGACTATCTATAACAGGCTTGTCAGGATTAAAAGAGGAAAAACCACAGGCAGTGCTTAGCAGAGGGCCTGGCACTGGAGAAGTACACCACGGTGGTGCCGATGGCGGTGACGGTGATGGTAGCCGTGAGGTCACCATCAACCAAGCGGACCTCCCTCCTATTAAGAACACAATTGCTTTACATATCCCAGAGCATGTTACACTTCCAAGCACCTAACACATTTTTATCTTCTTGTCTAATGCCTCTCTCCCCAGCCCAGCATGAGCACAGCAACCACATCCGCACTTGTTCTCCACTATATACCTCTGTGCAGGGTTGGGCACAGAACAGGCTCTCACATCTTTTTTTTTTTTCATTGAATATAAACTATGTGTATCTAACATAGCCACTAATATCAAATGACTGACCTGTATGGCAGACTCTATTCTAAGCACTTTATATGGGTTCACTCATGTCTTCTTTGTAATAACTCTAAGAGGTAGGTACTATTATTATCCCATTTTACAGATCAGGAAACAGGAATGGAGAGGCTCAGTAGACTCCCCAAGTTTGCAGACCCAGTGGCAGAAGTAGGATTTGGACTCAAGAAGTTTAGCTTTAGGGCCCAATCTTAACCTCTACTTTCCAAATATCTATTCAACTTCCATTATAGAATCAAGATCTCCAAATGTTCCTCTGATGCAGGAAAAGGAAGCCACTCCCCTGCCAAAACTCAGAAATCGAACGTGGGGCTACAATGAAGCCAAGCTCTGGGGATGCCCCTAGTCCTCAGCAGCCACGTTGGCACAAGAGGGCCCAGTAATTCCCCCCTGGCACCTTCACACCAAGCCCTCCAACTCCTGCTTTTTTGCAGGTAGCAACAGGTTGTTATAGCAACTGAAGCAGCACCAGAGTGGGGAGGACTAAAAGGTAATTTTAGTATCACAAAGGCAGAGTTCAGAAACCACCACGTGGCTACAAGACAAAGCAGCTAAAGAGCACTTGCTGGCTCTTGGGCATTTTTCAGGCTGCTCTCTAGAACACCTAGTAGTGGGTTTGCTGTTTGTTTTCCCTTAAATTTACATAATACTTTATTTACACAGTGGTAGCAAAAAATGGGGGTGGGGGCAAGAAATCATCCCAAACATCATCATAATCGTTATTAATGGGAATGAGAGAATAGAGTAGGCATGAGAGGAAATACACTTTGGCCGTGTCTATTTTATTTAAACTATTTTATTCTCATATTTCTTACCATCTACAGCCCTCTTTCCAATAGGCAGCTGCTTCTGTCATTAAGATCACTGATATTAAACCCAAAGGGAAATCACTCAGGCTTATGTTTCTTTTCTGTGGGAACTGTGGGAACTCCCAAGCCTGTGCTGAGGGAAGAGACCAAAGTGAGAGGCATCAGTGCTCAGAAGTGAACCCTGGACTCAATAAATAGGTCTGCTGGTCCTCTGACTCAGAGCTCTTTACAACCACTGCAAGCGTGTTTTCAAGGTGAGAATGGAGGCCCCATGGCAGCTAAAGAAAGGCCTGCCGGGTGGGTCAGTGTTAGTGAGAATGGGCAGTGGGTTCACTCGCAGCATGTTTTGTGTTGGTTCAAAGTCTTGGACAAAATCTTAGTGGGAAAGATTTTAAGCTATACACACTCCTTAACCTCCGATCCAAAACCAAAGAGCTCCAATTCCTTCATAAATGTAGCTGGTCAAATTGGTAGAGAAGTGCTCTAGAACTGGGAGGGAAATTTTTGTCACAATCCCCTCTTCGAACTACAGCCAAACATCTCTCTGAATGCCCCTAACTGAATGATTCTAGTTGGGTCCCAATTATACCTATTTCTGAAAAGGAAACACACTTTGTCAAGAGAGCAAAAGAGAAAGAGGAAGAGGGATAGGGAGGAAGAGACCCCCACTTCATTACATTTTGGCTGTCTTTTCCCACCTACAATCCTCTTCAAGGTCATTTAACAGCTGAGTAAAATCCAAACAAGAGGATGATGTTCACCAAAAGCACCTGCAGGTGGCGCAAGGGACTGAGGCTGAATTGACACAAAATTTGGGAAAAACAAGAAAATCTTGAGAATCCTTGTGCTGTCATGGATTCCAATGAAAACATCTTCCCTGCAGGTGGCCTCTAAAACCCTACTGAAGGTCAAACTGTCTAGGGCTTCCTACTGATTTATCACAAGACAGGGAGAAGGCACTTCATTTTTCACCTTTTAAAATTAATAGCATTCCCTTTTGCAGTCTTTCAGGAACACATGAGAACCAGCCCAATTTTGGCTACTGTCCCTCTAGGTCAGCCATAACAAATGCTGACCTCTGCGCTGAAGCAGGCCTGCTGGGTGTTTTGTTCGTTTGGCTGTCTTTTTTACCTGCACAATGTGTAATATACATTTTCAAGTCATTTGCAAATATATTCTTAAAATTTTAAAAACAAGGAACTTCCAAATAAAACTCTGGCTATTTAGTTTCTCTGCACACAGCAAACCTTGACTAAAGCTATGTACCAGCAGCCCGGCTTTAAATAAAGCATGGGTAAGTCCTGTGCCCACAGGGCCTGGTTTGAAACCCTTCTTCTAGTCCTGGATCTCTACAATATATACAATTTCAGAAACACAAGATAGTCAGCTGTGAAAGCACACAGCTATCCAATCACCTAAAGGAGTCACAATTTCTACTTTGGATACTTTATGAATTAGCACTAAATGATTAAATAACTAAATACTAGGCTGATGGCTCATGGGGTTGACCATGCAGACAGTGTCACTTCAGTCACTTATAAAGACCAGATGAGTTAGGCTCTGGGCTCACCCATACAAGAAGATTTTTCTTAAGAAGGTAGCCTTAGCATTGCATTTTTCAGACCTCCCACCCTAAAACCCAAGCACAGGGCTTTATGGAATTCTTACCTTGGCAGCCCCAATCTGCTCCTTTCGAAACTTCTCCAAGGGAGTGATGAGCACTTCGCTGGCATTTTCAATCTGGGAGAAAAGAAAAAAGGGAAAACAGAAAGACGCAAAAACAGGATCAGTAAAGAATCAGGGCAGTCTCCCCTGCTCTTAGCATAAAATGTGAGGAAAAAATATTGTGCCTGTGTCAACTGTTCACAGTTCTTGGACTAATAGCATGCCAAATCAGATCCAAGTCATCATTTGCAACTGCTCTGTAAGTTTGAAATTATTTAAAAATAAAACATATAGAAGGAAAATCTAGTCATTAGTTTAAAATGTGATATTGCTCCCCTACATGACTAATATGGATTTTTTAAAGATAAAAATGAAGACTCCTAAAAATGTAAGCAATCATCTGAAGGCAGAGGAAGTTGGTGACTTCCTCTGGAGCTTGAAACATACAAACTAAGTTTCAAGCTTCAGGTGGCATCTTCTTTTAAATGCTTATTTACCGAAGTTATCCACCACACTAGGGAATCAAGAGAGCCTACAACTGCAAGCAAAGGAATTGCATCCATCATCCATGTGGAATCTAAGCTCCCTCTTGATCTAGAGGTGGAGAGGGCATCACCATCCCAGGGTCCACAGGATGGAGGAATAGAGTATGGACTTCAGTGGACTTACCGATATTCTACTATAAAACTATTGTGATGAGTAATAGAAGAAATTTTAGCATCGAGGTGGAAAAAGTGGCCACAGTAGTTGCTGAGGGCAGGGAGAGGGAAGAAGAGATGTGATGTGGGAACATTTTGGGGATTTTGAGTTGTCCTAAATGATATTGCAGGGTCAGATGCTGGACTTTATATATCCTGCCATAACCCACTGAATGTACTGGGGGAGAGTGTGAACTACAGGGTAAACTATTATCTATGTAGTGCAGCAGTGCCCCAAAATGTGTTCACTGAGTGCGATGAGTGTGCCACAGTGATGGGGGCGGTTGTTGGTGTGAGAGGAGTGGGGTCGGGGAATGGAGGGCATATGGAAACCTCTTATATTTTTTAGAGTAACATTTTTTGTGTGATGTATATATCTTCAAAAAAATACAATTTACAAAAATGATGAGGTGGGGGTGGGGAGTAGGTTATATGGGAACCTCTTATGTTTTTGTTTTTTTTTAATGTAACATTCCTTGTGATCTATTAACTTTAATTTAAAAAAATAATAAAAAATAAAGCATATCAACACTGAGCCTAAGTTAAAAACAAACAACAAATATGTGTGGGCTTGTGGCAGCCTGAGAAACTTGCCAAGCCTGATCTTGTGTTGTTGGGGTTCAGACTTTGTAAGTGTCCTGACCACGGCCTGCCCTCACCTTGTCTCTCAGGGCTCACCCCTTCAGGCCTGCACTCCATCCACACTGTCATTTCCATTCCTCAGATGCACCAAACTTGTCCCACCTCAGGTTCTTTGCATTTGGCTGCCACCCTCTACCTAGGACACTGACCCTGAATCCTCACATGGCTGACTCCTTATGCTAATTAAAGTTTCAGCATAAAGGTCACCTCCTTTGAGGGGCCTTCCCTGACTACCAATGGAATCCAAAGAAGCTTCCTATCACTCCACCAATTGTTTTCTTCAGAACATGTATGCCAGATGAAACTTTCTGTTCATCACTACACAGATTTCTGTATTTTTCTTGTCTACCACTATCCCCAAGAATACAGAAGAGTACTGAAACAAAGGAAAACTCAAATATTTTTGAATAACTAAATGAATGAATGAATGATTTCTTGATCTGCTGCAAATCTGGGACCATGAGCAAAATGTTTAACCTCTCTGGGTTCTAATTTCCTCATCTGCAAAGTTAGTGGGCTGGTTGTTTCAATTCTAAGAATCTCCGGTCTTTTCTAAGGCAGTACCATATTTTACAATCTTTCTTCTTAAGTGATTCATTACTCACTTTGCTAAACTATTTCAGAAATCTCTTTGCAACAAAGCATTATTTTTCTAAATCATATGCATGTGCATCGTGATGAAACCAACTGAGTAGATGCCAAAAACCGTAGACAAACACAGCAAAGAACTGACTGGACAGTGTGAGAGACAGAAGAAGGCAGAGGCAGAGCTCCAAATTCACTCCTATTTACATTTTTTTCAAATTTGAGAGTGTTTCTTTCAAAAGAGTTAATTTAGTAGTCAAGTTCTGCAATGCTATTTGACATCTTTGATTTTTATTGTTATTTGATATCGCTTAGTTGGTTCACTTGTTTAAGTATTTTCCTCAAATCAACTGTAGATCTCTGAAGCTCACAATGGGCAGTGGTTCTCAACCTTAGCTGCAGCTAGAATCATTGGGAAGCTTTTAAGAACCCCAGTGCCCAGGCCTCACTCCAGATCAATAAAATCAGAATCTGTGGGCTTACTTCCAGACATCAACGTTTGTAAACTTCTTATTGTTCCAACGAGCATCTCGGTTGAGAAACCAGCCCTAAGTAGATGCTAAATATACATAAGCACAACTTTTGTAGTGCTCAACCAGAAATCAGGACACCCAAGTCTTTGTCCCAGTTCTGTTACTACTTGCTATCAGCCTTTGTTAAGTCCTCAGATTTCTTATCTGTCAAATGAAGGGTGGAAGATGGTGAGGAATAAGGTCCCACTGGTCTACGTCTCTGACTGCATGATTTCTACTCAGTTCCAAGCACTGTGCTTGATGCTGGGGACATAGAAGCACATTCTCTACCCTTGTGAACTCAAATTCACTGTGGGATGCAGGCATGTTTAGTGTTTATCAGGACACAATATGGTAAATGCAGAATCAGAGGCATGAACTGGATATTAAGAAAATAGAAAGGATAGCCAAATACCCCCAGGGAGACAGGGAAGGCTTCCCAAAGAAGGTACAGCGTTGCTACACTGAGCTGAATTGGTGATGAAGCTGTCACAGGCCGCAAGAGGACGGGAAGGGACTTGCAAAAGCCAGATACCCAGATGCAGACAGTAGAAACTCAATTCACTGACAATAATAAAACTGCAGAGGCAAGCTGAAAAGTATAACCCAGTCATTGTTCCCTTACCACCGGGCCATAGCTATCTGCAGGGTATTCATCTTGATTTGCTTACTCTACCCCACCCCCACCCCCAAATAATGACTCAGCCAAGAATCAGACTCGAAAGAATCACTTCCCTTCCTCAGACACGAGCACGTGCACAAACACACAAGCTTTCCACTGCCTCCACCCACCACCGCCCCTGCCACTGCCCTCCCCCCTAGTTGTGGTTTAAGCACCCAGAAGTCAACAATCTCTCTGCAGGGCAGAAAGTGAGAGGCTTCTGCTGTGTTTGGAATTTTTTTAAAATTCCCACATTCTTTGGTACAACAGATTCTGCCACTTATAACTGTGTGATCTTGAGCAAGTTACTTAAACTCTGTTAACCTCAATATTTTCATCTGGAAAATGGGGATAAGGCACCACCTCACAAGATCATCTTGAGTGTTAAAACGAAAATGCATGTAACGCTTGGTGACACATGGTCTCAGCAGACTTATGTGTTTCAATTGTTATCTGCTCGTATGGGAAGAGAAGAAATATGTTCATTGATGGGATCTTCCCAAGGTCTTGGGAACATATCTACAGCCTAGAGACAAACCATCCAAGAGACAAATCAGCATGCAGCCGACAGACGATTTTGACTCAGGGTTCATTCCTAACATCCTAGGGATATGGGGGAAGGTGTAAAAGAACTTCCTGTGACTGTGAAATCTCTTATCCATTAATTCTTGTCCACATCAGAATAATTTCTAGTACAAAAAATATCTCCAAGAACCTGGAGAGCTGGGTTTAATTCTTGAATTTGTATTCTTCGATGAGCTGTTCATAGTTACTTTAATTTACTAAGTATCCTTTTATTGGGTGTCTCCTACATGGCAGGCACTGATAGGTGCTTAGGATTAAAAGGGAAGTAAGACGTGACCCTAGCCCTCAAAGAGCTCTTGGCAGTTAAATGGAGGGGAGAGGGGAGGGGAGCAGGGCGCCTTCATTCCCATTCTGCCATTAAAGAACCGGAGGCCTGAAAAAGTTAAATCATTCAAAGACGTACTCTTCAGTCTTACTTATGGACCAGAACTTACATTCCTTAAAAGTGAATTTTTAGGACAATATCACCATTCTGAAACAACCCGGGGTAATTCTTTACCATTTACAAAAGGCTTCAAACCCTGCAAAGCAGATATGACTATCCCCATTTTGGAGGTGAGGAAATCACAGTCCAGAGAAAAGGCTTGCTCAGGAGCTCACAGCTATTCAGATGGCAGAGCCCTGGGTGTTAACTCAATCCTTCTGACAACAAATCCCTTGCTCTATTGACACAAGCACACTTTGTGGGACCAAGACTAGCCCAGCCTTACTCACCATCCGTATCCGCTCATCTTCAAGATTTCTGAGGACAGTGGCAAATTCCTGCAAAGACCTTGCTGGAAAAGAGAAAGAGGCCGTGAGACGGAAGGAGAGCAATGGGTCTTCAGGAGCCTTGCTAGCCCTTGGCATTTGGGCATTTGCAGAACTCTAAAGTCAATTGCTTCTCAAGACTCTGCTTATCTTTTCATCATTAAACATTAAAGATGACCCAGAAATACAGGTTAATTCCACCTGGCACTCTAGCTTGAGAAGGATTTCTTTAAGGAAAGCACCAGCCTATTCCTAAGAGTATCCAGGGGCTGGTGAGATGCTGAAAGGTCCCCAGGTCCCAGGCTGGAGGAGGCAGGGTTCCGCTTAGGAGGCAAAGGATTTCCTGCCCAGGATTCAACCTCCTCAACCTTTGTCGTGGAGCTGCGTCAGAACCCAAGCTTTTCTTTGGCACTAGAACTGAACAAACAGTGCTGCTGGCTTCGGAAGCCACATCTCTGGCTTCTTCTTGACTTCCTCCTGCCTGAGTCCTCAAGCGACTTACTAGGCCACATACTGATTAAAGGTAGATATAGTCTCCTTCACCCAAATCATTCCCAAAGGCAACAGGCAGTAAGTGCACTAGCTCTGAAGATACTCTTGCGCAATGTTGTGAAAGGCATTCGTATATCCAGGAGTTACAACAATGATATTTTCACTGCTCTCAGCTATCTGCTAACTGCCTTGGCTCCTCCCCAGACCTCGACACTCTGCGTGGCAACAATAAGGATCAAACAAATTCATTAATTTGATATAACTTTCTCAGTTCTTGCTCACGTAATGGAGTCAACCAAGATGCCCAATATAAGAAGAACAAGGTGCAATGACTAAGATTTGGCAAAGAAAGGCAAATGCTCTGAGCTCAGGGTCCATTGCAGATGAGGCAGATGATGGTAAAGAATGAAGTGGCACAATCATTAAATGGTAACCCACCCTCAGCCTCCTGTTACAGAAACAAAATAAAAGGGAGGGGTGGGGACCACAGTGAACTGGACATTGAGAGGCCCTCTGCTCCTGAAGGCAGCAGCAGCTACGTAGCTCAGATCAACTGTTGCCATGCCAGAGTGTGGGACCAGTGGGCCAGATTTCCCAGTTGTTCATAGAAGCTAGAAAACTGGAATTTTAAATTAATTTGATTTATGGTAATTCAATTAAAAACATAAGTCAAACAAAATATGGGTGATTCTGACCTCAGCCGTAGGCTATCATTTTACAACCTCTGATCTAATCCTTTCTTCATCAACCTGTACTTTGCTTTTGCTTTACATCCTTCATACTGTGGTTGGGGGAAGAACATTACAAAACCTGCCAGAAGAAGAAAGCCAAAGGAAGGTGGAGAGGAGAGCCCCGCTGGAAAGTCTCAATCGTTCTCCTACAGGACAGAGAGTGAGTAACGCAATCCTAGAGTTCTGAGAAGTCAGAATATCCTAGGGCCCTTGATCCTCACATAACTCTGATCCTCCATTGCCACTGCCAATATTTCTCTTTACTAACCTCAAATACTTCCATTCCCAGGGAAAAGGCTCTGCTAGGACATTGACAGTTACAGCAAGGAAAGAACTTTTTCTGTCTTATGCAAGGTTATGACTTACCTATACACATTTCATCATCTGTTTCTGCATCTCCTATGCACTGAAATTTAAATTCATTTAAGGAATCCGCAAATTTCCGCTTCGCTGAAGATAAATCTAGCAAGAACAAGGGAGTAAAAAACATGAATTACTGAGATAAACTGGCTTTCATATTTGTTGCACTTTTTTCATCCTTTTTTTAACATGGCAGCTAGCAGATTTGTTCCTGAGTCCATTTCAAAGTACAAAAAAATGTGAATTCAAAACAGTAAATACCTGTTTATCACAGGAAATATTTGCTTAAGAAGTTAATATTTTTGTTACATTTGCTTTAAAAATTCTACTCATATCTATAATTCCTCCAGTCATAAAATAAGTCAGGTCACCCCCATTGATCACATGTGGGAATCCATTAGCAGCCTCAGCCCTCAGTGTCCAGTCTGCCATCCACCCTCCAAGTGGTCAATATAGTAGCTGCTCCCCTGCTTGGCTCAACAATACTTTCCCCTATGTCCAACTCCACAACACAAAATGCTGTTAGGTAGGGAGGTTGGGAAAGGCTGGAGGAAAGCCTTTGGAACTGCCCCATCCCAAAGGTACACAACCACCTGGACTTCCTCTTTAAACTCAAGTATAGAAGAGGCCGAGTTCTCAGAACCTTCTCCAGCCTCCAACACAAGCACCGTGGCCAGCCAGTCCAACAAATCTCCACCTGAACAAGTTCCCTGAGTTGCCACATTCTACCACCACCACGAGAACAAAGTCCTGGCAATGTTTAAGTTGGGGCAAAAACACATCACACACCACACACATGGTATCTATAAAGAAAGCTCTCAGAGGTCAAATTTTAAAAATAAGCTTTCACTTAATACTGTAATAAAAGCCAATGATCCTTCAAGAGCCCTCAGCTTCTGTTAAAGATATAAAATCAACAATGTACCTTGAAGTGGCTTGACAGACACTGTTAATCAGTACAAATGTTCTTAACTTAATTCCGCGTGCAGCTTTCCTGCAGATTAGACTAATCATTCAAATTACCCTCATACGTGTTTCCCTCATTGAAGGGGAAATGGCATTATGTTCAAATTCCCAGAAGAGGGAAATATGAGGCATAACTGGCAACAAGGCCTGGCTTTAATGAGATTATTCTGGGGAAAAGAAAAAACAAAAAGGTATTCTGGCTGCTCAGATCAACATTATCTACTGGAATAAAAGCACCCGTGATCCTCAGAGGGTCTCTGTTTTAGTTCCCAGATATGACCCTTAAGGTTAGGGGTCATGTTTTTCATCTTTTGGTTTTCTGGGTTTTGGTTTATCTCGGGGTTTTTCCCCTCACCACAGACCTGGCAATGTTTCTCACTCAATGTGTGTTGAATGAATGTGTGTGTATGATGCACCACCCCCAAGGGTTCAGCTCTCCAATCCCAACGTTAATTCCAAGCTGTGGCTGCTAATGGAAGAGCCCAGTTCCGGCCATCCTGCTGTTCTCAGGTGCTGGGCTCAGGCTATGTTCAGATACCAGCAGCGCCAGCACCTGGACTACCCCTCCCACCAGCTCTGAGAACATGGGTTCCAGAACAGCTGGGACGTGAGCAAATCTGCTCTACACCAAAAGAGGAAGGCACTGAAGGGCTGCGGAGAATACAGAAGCAAGCAGCCAGTGGTCCCTGGGCAATCCCCAAAGCTCAAAAGATGCTGGCAAAGGGATGAGGCATCTCTCAAAACTGGCTATCCCAAGTTAAGGATATCCCTCGGTACATAAGCCACTCCCAGGAAGTCAAGAAAGAAACAGGTGCATCTGGAAGGCAGAACACTGCAGAGAGCAAGAAAAGAAGAGGCCGCAGGCAGAATAGGGAAAGGAGAGAACAGCAGTTCAGAGTGGAAGACAGACCCCTCCAAGAGACCCCAATACATGATTAACCAAAGGTGGGTGTGCTTATACACATTCTTATTTTAGCCAGAATGTTCCCCTCGTCAGAACTCAGAGAAAGGCCCAAGCAAAGACTGAGAACAAGTTTCTTTCTCTATTTACCCCTTTCCTCCTGTACCTCCCCAAAGGGCAAGAAAGACTCAAACTGAACAATCATCTCAACTAAGTGGAAAAAAATGACATGTAAGCCAGACTTGGGAAAGCTCCCAGCACACGCCTGAAAAGCTGTCCTGCCAAGGACAGCTGCCAATGAGGACAAGGAGTGGCTATTAATGCACAACGGGGCTTTTGTGGGGCCTTTTCACACAGAAGGATCATCTAACCAGGTCTAAGGTCCATTACCCTATGACCAGAAGGTAACCTGATTTCATTGTCCAGTGGCACGCAGCATACTCTGCCATGGCATAAACTTGACACAATAGGAGCCCCATAAAGATGATAACGAGGCCAATCCTCCTGATGGAAGACCAGGTAATGAGCACTGGTATGGAGTCAATACTGGGCTGGAGGCCAGTGAGGATAGCTGGGCAGAGTGAGAATCCCAATTACTGGAACCTGAAAAGGCAGGCAGCATGGGCTTGGATGGTCCATGCTTATAAAGAAATCTTTCAGGGAAGGTACAGTAGACACCTGTTGTTTTGCTTGCTCAGAATCCATTCCCCAGTCTATGTAAATAACTCTCAAGCTTGCTTTAGAGAACCTCCTTTCCTCACTAGCATTCCATGGGGTTCTGATCAACCCCAAGCCCTTGTCCTCACCCAACCCCCCAATGGCTCCTGGGTTCACATTTCAGCTCTACCACTGACCACATATGCAACTAGCCTGGGTTCATTGCAAAGTCTCGGTTATCTCATCTGACAGAGTTTTCAGTCCTGCCTAACCCACAGGGCTATCAGGAGGCTCCAGTGAGACACACTTTCTGGATAAGCACTGTGTACATTTAAGTAAGGTTCAGTTCTAGGTGAGACTGAATTATTCTTTCCTAACCTACAAATCCTCCAGTAACAGGACCCAAGGAAAGTAAGCATGACGACCTGTGTTTTATAACTCAGGGAAGTTAAATAACTGGCATGAGGGCACACGGCCACTAAAGAAAAGAAATGCGACTTTGTTCCAGGTCTTCTGCACTGAAATCCTTGCAGTATGTGAGAATGCCATGCTGCCTCACGCTACTGAAGTGATTTAGGAGGACCGAGAGAACATCACAGTGAGAACACCCAAAGACCAGTGCTTCTCACCTTTTCCTCCAAAGAGGATCAGTGCTACCATATGTAGATTAGCACCTTGGATATGCAGCTCCCAAAAGCTTTATTTCTAGACCTTTCACTCTGATGCACACAGGAATCTAACATGCACATTCCAGTAAGAGGAGAAGGGATGGAGGAGAGGCTGGTACTGGTGTTGAATACAGGCCAAACTTCGTGGCACCCTTCTCATATAACCCCACTGTTTCATGTTCAGGCAGAACAAGATACAGCAAGAAGCCAAGAAGAGTCAATATTATTTACTTTGCAGAAATATCTGTTGCTAGAAAGGCAGAATGTTGGCCAGAGCAGAGTGAAGTCCTAACTGCCAACGTCGAGGGAGGACAAATTCGGCCTTACAGAGCAGGTAGGCTCTGTCTCTCGAGCATAGGAGTTCAGATGGTTAAGAGATACAGAAGCAGCGAGAAGTCTGGGTCTCGAGACACTGCTTCCAAAGCTGTCTGCTCTCTTGGGGACCCAAGGAAAGTACCTTTCTTTCCCTGGAGATGCCAAACTCTCCTTCAGCAGGTATTAATCTGTACAGGGTTTAAGAAAATTTAAGCCAAGTGTGATCCGTCTTTTGCTAAAACAAAAGGTTTACCAAAACGTTTTTAAAATTAGAATCTAGCTTAATTTTACCAAGTTTTACCAGTAATACCACAATCAAACCATTTCTTTTTTTCCCCTTGACTTAACATATGTATACGGACACACATATAAATGTGCGTACCACATAATGACGGATTCAAGGTAACCTTACAATCACATTTACTTTCAGCACACCTATTGCCTTTCTGCATCCTCCCAGATTACCAAAATTATATTTAGCTACCTTTAAAAATTTTTGCTACTTGATCACATTTTTCTCTCTGGACTTAGAAACACTACAATTAATAAAGACTAACTGTTTAGGTAAGTGCTTGCAAAGAGATAGGCCTCCTGGCTGCTTAAAGCACGCGAATACCAAGGTCCCCAGACCTTGCTGGCCTCGCCCTTTTCTGAACTCCAATACACTTAGGCCGTGTACCTCATCACCTTGTACTTAAAATGATTCTGGAACTATTCATGAGTAGTTTCATGTCATGATGTACTCTTAGTGCCCAGGACAGGGCTGGACACAGGGATCCTGAACTAAACTGACTGGGCGGGGCAACACGAGTTGACTCACCCATGGAGTGTCTGAGCCCCCCAGGGCAGAGAACCCATGATCTCAAGATGGACATCAGCCCCGGAGAGACTATGGGCAGATTCCACAATCCCCATCCCCTTTGTCAACTCAAAATACTCAAAGCCAAACTCTCTCTCCCCTCCCAAAAGAGACAAGGGCCTCTTCCTGTGTCCCCAGCTCAGCAAAGGCCACCAACACTCATCCTGTGCACAAGCTGGACACCTAGGTGTCATCGTGTCATCCTCGACAGCTCAGTCTCCTTCATGCTCCATGTCCAATCCTAAGTCTGCCCACTTTACCTCCTAAGCATCTCTTGATTCTGTTTATTCCCCCCATCACTATTACCTTCACTTGCTTGGATAACTGCACCTGCCTGCCATCTGGTCTCTCCACATCCACTTTTGACTGTCCAGTGAGTTCATACCCCAGTCATGTCATCCCCAGCAGTAAACCCTGTGATGGCTTCCCAGTGCTCTGAGGATAAAGACCACAGTCCTTCCCAAGGCCTGAGAGGCCCTCCAGCTTCCCCCTTCCCACCCTCCTCTCTGGGCTCTAGCCACCCGGCCTGTCAGTTCCTGGAGTGTGCCCTACTCCCACCTGCCACCTCATGCTATTCCCTCTACGGGGAACACCCTTCCCTACTTTTCTAACTGGTAGACTCTTAGTCTGCCTGCAGACCTCAGCTCAGGAGTTCTTTCTTCAGGGAAACCTTCCCTGACTGCTCCGACCAAGTCAAACCCTACTCTATTTTTCACTGCCTAAGTACTATGTACCTCTTCTTAGTAATTTTATACTTTTTTCAGATAATTTTTCAATTCATGTCTCCCCAACTACTAAGTTATATAAGGGTGAGGATCATGTCCCTTCATGCTCACCACTGTATCCCCAAAGCCAGGCACACAGTCTGGCTGAGAGCAGGGCATACAGAAGGACAAAAGGAGAGGCAGTGGGCACTCCACTGTTCCTTAACCTTCATCAAAGCTGAACTTCCAAACCACCCCTGGCAAGTGAGAAAAAGCAGACTAAGTAAGGAGAAATTCCAGCTTACAAAGTTCTGGCTGGAGCTTGGTATATGTAGAAATATGCTTACTGTTAACAGGGAACTACCTCCTCTAATGTTGTCTTTTGAGGATGATTCCTGCAGAGCTGGAAGGCTGGCTACCAGCAAGAGCATAGAGAAAATCTTCTCTGCACCCAGGGAAGTAGAGAAATGAGCTACAACAAATAGACTATCTTCTTCCTGCCCCGGTACATCCGCAAACCCGGAATCAAAACACGTTAAGGAAGAGTTTCCAGAGAAGTCCCTTCTCTCTGTCCCCATATCTGGACAAACTGAGAACATATCCTATCAGAAACAGTGTTTGGGAGAGGCATTTTCCCCCTACTCTCCATTTCCCCAAGTCTAGGTGGCATTTTAAACCTAGTTCAATGTGCTTTACTATAAGGAAAACAAATGATGGCCCCTCGTTAAATGCCATTCTACAGCCTAAATCCTTACATTATGCTAGCAAACAGAAAGAAACCGTATTCAAATCTGACAACTGAGTAAAATTCCCCATAGCATTCTAGGTTCTGTGTCACGCACTCTCACCTGTGGCCACTAGGTGGCAATCGACTGTACCAGACAAGGCCAGCCTTAAATGCATTCCTGGGGAGGAACTCACAGGGTCACAGACCTGTCCCTGTTGATGAAGCTGCACCATCTGAGAAGGGAAATGTCCAATAGGCATTTACACAGCAATCGAGGGAGGGGTCCTGGCCACCATGTGTGAAGAATAGCTCTAAAATTTCCAGGGGGTCTGTGTTCATCTCAGACATTCAAGCCTGAGACACAGAAGGGAAGGGCTGGCGGGATGAAGTCAACGCCAGCAGGGCTCTCACATTCTTTCAAATCTGGCTGGAGCAGACTTAGAATACCTCTCATCTCACCAGACGGATGATTTGCCCACCAACCAAATCAACCATGGCACATTAGGTAACATGCATTCTGATTATACATCAGCATGCTTTTCCTAAGGTCTTTTCCCTTTTCCTAATGAGGCCATAGCCAGCACTGACTCTGAAGAATTTGTTTTTCCAACCAGAGCACTAAGGCTAATGAAATTTTTAGAGTTGATTTTTTAAAATGAAATCAAGTAGAACAAAGAAAAGTGTGTCTCCTTTTTCCAGATGAGGTTTCTAATTCCATTTACACGGAACCACCCTAGAGAATAATATGGGAGACTCAAACCTACTTTAATGTACATCAAAATAACTATGAATACATTAAGCATTAGTTTATTGAGTACTTACTATATAATACGTACTATACTAAGTACTTTAAATAATTTCATCCTGTTGAGTAGGTATCCCCATTTTGCAGATGGGGAAAGGTTAAATAACATGCCCGAGGTCACACAGCTAATAAGTGGTAGTGTTAAGATCCTGCCCCTCTGACACCCAAACTCTTAACTATTACACTATATTACCTAACTTACTGAAATATTTAAGCGTCTGCGATCAAGGTACTCAAATTTTTTTAAAAAACGGTTATGTATGCATTCCCTATCCTTAAGGGGCATACAAACTAGAACAGCATAATCTGTGTAGCATACGAAACTATAATTAAAGGAAGAACATGCTTAGGCAATCAAAAAGTAGGGGGGAAAAGGCTTCAAAAATGCAAAGTGGTATATTATTTCAGCTGGGGCCATTGGAGGGGACTTCCCAGAGAAAAAGAATAGGGAATGGTATTTAAACTAGGCCTTAAAAATGCAGTTAACATTTGGACATGTAGAAATGGGAGGAGATGCAGGGCAGAGTGGACAGAGGAGGAAAGATATTCTAGGCAGTGGGAACAGGGAGTAAAGAAAGAGATGCAAAAGTGGAGGACCTGCACAGAAGTAGCAGGAAGGTCAGATGGATGCACAGGAGTTACACCTGGGAAGAGAGGTCAGAATCAAACCATGGAAGGGCTTGAATGTCAAGCTAATGAATCTGGACTTCCTCCCTGAAAAACTAGTAAACAGTTTTTGTTTGTTTTGTTTGTTTTACAGAGAAAGGAGTGACACCATAAACTTAAATATTGGCTAAGGCTTTTATTAAGAAGCTGGTCCTGAACTTGGTTTGGGGACGCCTATTCCCTACTCTGACTCCATTGCTCTTTGTTGTGAGAAGATGCAGTCACAGTCAGGGAGCTTTCCCCTGCGGATAACCAGATTACCGACGACATGTCTCAACCTGGACACTTGTACACAGACCACTGGTCAGCCAGGAGATTAAGGAAATGGTGTGTGGGGCTCAAATAAACCCCTACGGACGACTCCAAGTTTAGGATCTATTATGAATGATCAGTAGTATCCTTGTTAAATGTAAGTAATTATATACAAATTATGTATGAAAGTATATTATTTGTATTTCCAAAGTGCTATGCTGGCTTTTTCTCATAAGAACACTGAGAGTTTAAGGAATAGCATTTGACTTTCTATAGATGAATAAATTGAGGACAACCTTAATGGCAGTGCATGTCACATAATAGGTGCTTAATAAACATTTGCTGAATCAAGGACCATTATGTTAAGTGATTTAGTCAGCATCAGATCTATGCAAAAACTCAACTCCTTAACAGCGCATCCCCAAACCTGAATCACTCAGCCCTGATACAAAGCACAACAGGGACATAGAGAATTGAGGTATTTTGAACTATATTCACATTATAAGACAGCAGAAGGTCAGCACAGGAAAAATTCCCTCAAGGAAAAACAGTGGTGATCTGCTTAGTTAAAACAAAGAAGACCATTAGAGAAGGACTAATCAAATGAGAGAGCGAAAAAGAGAGGGTATTTCCGGACTGCTCAAACAGAGTGAGTCAAGGGCAATTAAGAGGAATAATATGTGCATGGATTCAGCCAACAGGGGTTCAGAGGCTGGATCTGTGTCTTTGGACAAATCACTCAACCTTTCCAAGCATCTATGTAGCTATAAGGGTGATACCTACCTCACAGGATTGTCATGGGAATTAAAAATGAAAAGACAGTTATGGACGACTGGGGCACAAAGTAGCCCTTAAATGCTGGTTCCCATTCCTCGCTGCAAACATGAGTGGCAGTGTACTTTAAGGACAGAGAAAAGAGAATCAACCAAAGGAGACTCTTCATTAGCATAAGAATTAAGGAAGTTTTGCCTCATTGACTCACCCAACTAATCAAATAACCCCAATTTCGTTAACTTCTAAAAACACAGTTCAAGTCTTTAAGAGTTTTTGCCAATACTTAGAAAACACGAATGCATCTACAAATTTAAAATTTCTTTTCACCTCTGGCAGATGAAACGAAATGTAAAAACCCTGGACCAAATACACTTTATTTTTTAACGGAGCTAATTCAAATGGGTGTCTTCTTGAGAAGTTTATAACTCAAGTGGTGACTTAAATGCACTGGGGGTGAATGGTATAATCAAATTCACTGGGGATTTGACTGGGGAGGCAGGCTAGCCCTTGGTGAAACAAATAAAAGAATGAGAGTGCTAACATGCCATCCAAGAGAAACGGGGTTTACAGGCTTCTCAGACCAGAAGCTGCTGGGCTTCCTTCCTTAACAGTCAGTGCTTGTGCTTCAAGCCTGAGAGGCAAGTTTTAGGGGGCGGGCATGGGGGAGGCACATGAAGAAAAGACTGCAAAGGACAGGTCAGGGGAAGGTCTGCTGGGGGATGGGAAGCCGAAGAGGGCCAGATTGTGGGGAGGGGGGGAGGTGGTGGTCCTGGCTTCAGCCCCAAGACTTAGCTTGTGCTTCTGGAATGCCCTTCCCTCCAGGGTAATGCTTCTCAAAACTTGAGGGGGAAGCCACTGTGGCTCAATCAGTTGGGCTCCCGTCTACCATATGGGGGGCCCTGGGTTCACGTCCCAGGGCCTCCTTGTGAAGGCAGGCTCGCCTGCACGCTGTGGAGAGACAACTCAGCAAGGTGACGCAACAAAAAGGGACACGAGCAAAAAGAAACACAGAAGAACGCACAGCAAATGGACAGAGAGAGCAGACAGCAAGCAAGCCACAAGGCAGGGGAAATAAATGAATAAAATAAAAACAGACACAGAAGAATGCACAGTGAATGGACACAGAAAGCAGACAGCAAGCAAAAAAAAAAAGCACAAGGGGTGGGAGATAAAAACAACAACAACAACAACAAGGTGGACACCAATCACCTGTGGCTCTTGTCAAAATGCAGATTCGGATTCCTTAAGCCTGGGAGCCTGAGAGTCTACAAGCTCCCAGGTATGCCCATGCTGCTGGCCCAGGCACCATCGTCTATGAGGCAAGGATTTGGATTCCCACCCAAGACTGGAGAACGCAGATCACAGCTTCTTTTTCCTTCCAGCACAGTGGCAATATATACTGGAGAAATGAATGAATGAATTCCTCGAGAAGTCTTAAATTGTTGCAGAAAGAAACCTAAACTAAGAACCAAAAATGGGCTATATCCTTGCTCAGTCACATGTGAACCAAGGGAAAGCTATTTAACACACTAGGCCTTAGAGAACTCATTTGAAAACAGGGTCTGAACCAATTTATTTTTAAGGTGCTTTCTAGTACTAAGATTCTACCCAAAGTATCTTTTCTGTTGTTTTTTTTAATGTGAGAGAGTATATTGGATATTTCTATAGCGAAGCATACTTCTATGTCACTGAGACAGCAGTTTCCAAAAATCCATTGAGAGAATAAACCATAGCAACAAATACCTCCTTCCCCACCTCCAAATAAAATGTTTTCAAAATGCAGTGCTGGCTAAACTAGATTAAGAAAGTGAGGGAAGCAGATGTGGCTTAAGCGATAGGGCTTCTGCCTACCACATGGGAGGACCTGGGTTCAATCCCTGGGGCCTCCTGGTGAAAAAGGACAAGAGAAAGCATGCTTGCACAACGAGCCAGTGCCCGCGTGGTAAGCTGAGTGCCTGCACAGTAAGCCGAGTGCTCACATGATGAGCTGAGTGCCCATGCAATGAGCCGAGTGCCCACGTGATGAGCCAAGTGCCCACATAGTGGGCCAAGAGCCCATGCAGTAAGCCAGTGCCCGCACAAGTGAGTCACACAGCAAGATGATGATGCAAAAAAGAGAGAGACAAAGGGGAGAGAGTCAAGGTGAAGCACAGCAAAGACCAGGAACTGAGGTGGCAGAAAAACTCTCTCCACATCAGTGGTCCCCAAGATCAAATCCCAGTGAATCCTAGAGGAGAAAAAAATGAGAAGACAAAAAGAGAAACAGATACAGAAGATCACACAGTGAACGGACACAGACAGCAAAAACAGCAGGGTGTGGGGAGGGGGAGGGGAAGAGAGAAAAATAAATAAATCCTTTTTAAAAAAAAAGAAAGTGACATGTACCATCTGAAAATTTATAGTGATAAACTTAGAGGGAAAGCCAGACCTTCTTGGAAAAGGTTTATAAGTAAAAGGTTTTGCCAATAAAATGGGGGCAGGGAGCAGGCAAGAACGAGAAAAACTGAGGCGAGGAACTGAAGGACTGCTCTGCCTGCCATAGGTTCATGGGAACAGAGCCATGCACCTAGACACTCAACCCAGAAACTTGGTTACATTATTTAGAAACCTGACTTCCACCACTTCAGCCAGGTTCTTGTCAAGTAGCTGCCATTTTGCCCTTTTTCTGTGTCTTTCTTCATGCATATTGGGAAGGAAAAATGAATACTGCTACCTCAGAAAAATCTTCATGGAGAATTACCAAAATAAGTGTATAGCTTTTGAATGAAAAAGAGAAACATTGCGAAATAGTAAATTAGATAACGGATTCCCAGCCGTATTAATCTCTCCACAGACCATCCCGAGATGCAAATGCTTGTTTTGAAATGTTCTGTCTTTGGATAGGTGTTAGAATTGTGAATGAAAAACACAGCACCTATGCATTCCACAGCTTAGTGTTTACCCATCAGGCCTGCCTCCTCCTGGGTCTATGCAATAGCATTCGCACTGGACAATAGCAGGCAAGCAAGAACCTTGCCGTAAAAGCAGAAGGCAGAAGCCAAGGCTGGTCACCGACCTGTATAGCCCCTTTTCTAGAAAAGGGCAAAAAGAAAGAAAGAAAACAAGTCAAGCAAACTAAAAACCTAGCCAAAAGAACCAGGAATTAATTTGCAGTCTACAGTTGTTAGCTTAGAAAGTCATAGAAAAGACAGCCTAGAGATATCCACAAAAGCAGGTACATACACCTCCCATTGTTCCTTACAACAGCTAAAACCAAATTGAATGCACTCAAGGGAAGATAAGGCAAGGGGAGTAACTGGAGGCCTTTAACCAGCCAAATAAGCCTAGAGTCCTGGTTGAGTGCTGGGATGGGACAACAGACTCCCAGGATTCAAAATCCCAAATCAACCATCTACATACAACCTTTCCATACTCAGTTTCCACCTGTGTGAAATGGAGATCAAAGGAAACTGATCTCGAGGGTTCCCATGAGGGAGTAGATGCACAGAAATGCTTAGTACAGGGTCTGGCCTGCTGTATGCACCCAATAAATGATAGGTATTAATGCTATATAGTATTGCATAATAATATAATAAATAAAACGCCAAGCCAATTTACTTGTGTAAAGAAGAGGGGCCAGCCCAGCCACCCTGGCCTGCTCCCACCCATCTCGAAGTCCCAAGTGGCTGCACCACACCACCCTGCTGACCTCCTCTTGCTCTGTGCAGCATCATTAGGATCTAAATAGTCAACATAATCCCAGGGCACAGTTCAAACTCCCCTTGTTATTAATACCACAGGGAGCAAGGCAGTGGCTCCTCAGCACCAGAATAAACTCAATTAAAGAAAGGAAAATTTGCTTCTCTCCCCCTGGATTAAATTAACATTTCCCAGCAGAAGAAGAAAAAAGGTACCCAGCCATTCAGACTAGAGCCACACCTCATGACATTTCCCAAAATTGGTTTTACTTTCTTTTCTCCCCTTTTGAATCAGGCCCCTCCTTCTCCTCAGGGGAGGCCCTGCTGTGGAGAACAAACTGGAAGCTCCAGGTGGGCAAATATTTGCTCTGCTCGGAGATTCCCAAGGACAGCCCCAGGATCCCTTCCTGACTGCCCCCTTACCCAGTATTGTCTGCCCCCCAGCCCTGGCCCTCAATCTAAATAAAAAATCCTGCTTCACTAGCTCCCAGAATAACTCCCTTGGTCCAGACCACCACAGAATTTGAAGCCAAAGGTCAATGTTTCTCAAAATAAGGTTGAACACCACTTGCACTAGACTGAATCCAAAACTTTGGTCTTCCCAAGTGTTTCTTATGCACACTGAAGTTTGAAAACTGTTACCATCTAACCTTCAGAACATCAAGTCCCCAGAACCAGTAACGGAACTTCTCCAGATTACAAAGGTAGAGCTGAAGAGAGCAGAGTGAGCTGGAACTTCCAGTTCCCGACAGGAGGCTTACAAATGTGTCCCAGAGCAGGCAATGAGTGCTTGTAGCAGAGGAAACCTAGGTGACAGATACAGTGGGAGGAGTGAATGTCGCAATTCAATTCAAGGTAGAAATCACAAATTCTGAGTCCTGAATCTTTCCAAACAAGTTCGCAGCCATGCCTCTTATTCAGAAGGCTGCATAATTAAGCAGGAATGCTGCTCCGTTTAGAGGCTGATTTGTACAGACCATTTGCACAGTTCCTGGGGCAGATGAACAGCCCTGGTGCTGACTGCCCAGAAACCTACCAGGAAGCCAGGCTTCCCGCAGAGGGCGGCTGCCTTCAGCGCCTGGGCAGGGCAGCACTCTTGGACCACAGGCCTGGGCTGGGGCTGCCCATACAGGCTCCGCCCAGTGAACCTTCTCTGCAAATGGTAAGCCTGACACACAGATTCAAATGAATCAAGGGTACAGGCCCACAGGGTGAGTGAGAGACGGAAGTGTCTGAGGCACAGGCAGGACCAGTTCCATGGGCATACGACCACTTGGTTCAATGCTCTGCTGTCACTATCATGAAATTTTTCAAAATTTTATCTTTGAGCTTGTGTTCTGTGAGTAAGGTCTGGTGGGACAATGGAGCAGACATGTGAGTAGAGATAGGCAAGCAGGGGTGTCATGGGGGCCACGAGGTTCCCTGCTGCCCTGTGTACAAACAGCGTGTGTTAGGTCTACAAGTGATTAAGTGGGAGTGCTCTCAG
This sequence comes from Dasypus novemcinctus, assembly GCF_030445035.2. Lineage (NCBI taxonomy): Eukaryota > Metazoa > Chordata > Mammalia > Cingulata > Dasypodidae > Dasypus > Dasypus novemcinctus. The sequence continues at coordinate 151,143,096 of NC_080674.1, read as the reverse complement.
CCCCAGGCTTCCATTCAACCAGAAGTCACTTCAGAGGCACAAAGAAGCAGTGGCCTTCAAAGAAACACAGGGGGGAAGTGGACTTGGCCCAATGGATAGGGTATCCGTTTACCACATGGGAGGTCTCCGGTTCAAACCCCGGGCCTCCTTGACCTGTGTGGAGCTGGCCCATGCGCAGTGCTGATGTGCGCAAGGATTGCCCTGCCATGCAGGGGTGTCCCCCGCATAGGGGAGCCCCACACACAAGGAGTGTACCCCGTAAGGAGAGCCACCCAGCACGAAAGAAAGTGCAGCCCGCCCAGGAGTGGCGCCGCACACATGGAGAGATGACACAACAAAAAGAAACACAGATTGCCGGTGCCGCTAATAAGGAGAGAAGGGGTCACAGAAGAACACACAGTGAATGGACACAGAGAGAAGACAACTGAGGGGCGGGGGGGAAGGGAAGAGAAATAAATTTTTAAAAAACAGATAAATAAAAAAACAAAGAAAAACAGGGGACTAAGAGGCCCTAAGACAGATCTTCTTACTCATATCACTTCCTTGTATTAGCTAAACACTTAGCTGAACATGATGTAGAAAGACAAGGAAAAATAGGGCAAACCATAGTTCCTTCTTCTTGCAGTCCTTCCTTACTTATCAGTACTGACAGTAGAGGGTACTGCTAGAATATGTGCATGTCAAGAAGTAAACTAGGGAATAGGTGTAGCTCAGTGGTTGAGAGCTTGCTTCCCATGTACAAGGTCCCAGGTTTAATCCCTGGTGCCACGTAAAAAATAAAAAGAAATTTAAAAAAAAAGTAAATTAATGCAGCGTTTTCAATGTTCTGGTAGAAATGAAATAAATACGTGTATGGGAACTACAAAATATGAACTGTGTAATTTCAGTGACTTGCATACAAGTTAAAGGCTATTATATTTTTACAATTAAAACTGGCATTACACAATATAAAGACAAACAACAAAATCCATACTAATAATTTATATTTTTAATTTTTCTTTATTTAGAACAACATTAAATAACAAACAAAAAATACCATGAGAGAGAGACCAAGAAAGAAAAGAAAAAGGTTGACATTTTAATACCTTTAACAGCACTTTTTTTTCTGATTTTTGAACAAAGGGCTGCACATTTCCATTTTGCACTGGGTCCCACAGAGTATGTAGCTGGCTCTGGGCACAGGAGCATACAGCATTGCTTTGCAAGCTCAGTTAACTCTCTCCTCCCCTCCAGGGGCACCTTGAGGATGACCTCCATCCCTGCTGCACCGCCTGACTCCAAGCCTCCCCACCACTGGCCTAGCCTCCTAACTGGCCTCTCCACTTCCTCTCCGCTCTGCCACTCAGCTGCCCAGGATGACCTTTATGAAGGGCAGATCTTATTTTGTAACCACCCCCATCTGCCCTCACCCCAATTTTAACTGTCTTCCCATTCCTCTCCAGATACCAATGAATCTAACCATCAACCAAACCTGTGTGGCCCACACACCCGCCAGCCTCACCCTCTCTCTTGAGCGCCAGTCCAGCTGGCAGACTTGAAGATGCTCAGATGTGCTGGGACCCCTCCAGCCACCAAGCCTGGCACATTGTGGTCCCTGTGCCTGGAGCCCCACCCCCACCCTCACCCCCACCCCACCTAGTTCATGCCCATTCGACCTTCGGATTCTGCATAAAAGGTTACTTCCTCAGGGAAGTAGCCTGCTCTCACCCACCCTTCACCCCACCCCCACCCCCAGCTGTAAACTCTCAGAGCTCCCCAAATTTTCCTTCCCTTCCCTTTACACTTTAGTAATTTCCTTCTATTTCCATCTAAGGGGTACTGCCCCAATTACATTAAGAAGTCCACACATGCAGCAGCTATGTCTGTTTTGTTCTTAAAAGGACACCCATCACCGTTCTGGCATGCTGTAAACCCTCAATACTATGTATATATATATGAATACATGAGTAAGAACATGATTCTCTTTAACAATTCGTTCAGAGTAACAAATCCTGTAATCACTCCCCCACCCCTCTTTTTTTTACAGAAAGGAAAAGTTGGATCACTGAAATAAAGACAAAACTGTCATCACTGATTCATTCCATCACACACACACAAACTAATCAGAACCCCACCTATCAGGTTTAGCCGTGAAGCCATAAAACAGACATACCCCACCTACTTTCTTCCTCATTCAACCGAGTGCCTATTAGGTTTTCAAGGTACCACTATTTCTATTTTAGAATCACTTAAGCTACAGGCAAAGGAGAAGACTTTGTATTTGTATATCTAGACAGCATATCTATGTCAAAATTTTAAATATATAATCAGATGGACAAAGGCATCTTGGCAAATTGTGTCAACTAACATTATGTAAATACAGAAGCCATTCTTTCTGATACATAAGGTATACCTTGAGAGGGGAATAAAACCTGCTAAAACATACCCTTTGAAGAAGTATTTCTCAGTTTGGTAAATTCACCTGAATCAGATCACCCCAGACTTAACGTATCAAAAATTCTGGGAATCGATCCTGGAAATCTGCCTTTTTAACAAATTCTCAAGATGACTCTTATACACAGTAAATTGAACTGTTATAGGAAGACACTGTTGAGCAATTTGTTTAAATACCAGCTACTGGAAGAAACTATTAACACTGAACCTGAGAAAGCAGAGAAACAAGCAAGAAAAGGAAAACGATGTCCTGTAGACCCGGAAAGTCCCTGGCAACGTGCCTCCAAGAAAGCAGCAGGAAACTGTTCCCAGAGAAGAGAAGGACCATGGAAAAACCCTAGGCCATTGTTCTCTGGAGTCATTAATTATTTTGGTCATTTTACTCTCGTGGACACTTCCTTCTATTTCAAGGTGCTCCTGGTGCAGTCAGTAGAATCCCTGACACTCGCCCTGACTGCACAGAGGGCAGGGTGACCGCGGCACAGGGCACTGAGTCAGGAGGGCCACCTCCTGTACCCAGGATTCAGACATCCCTCCTTCGTTACTTGGCCCAGAAATGGGGGCCCAGAGATGGTCAATTCAAGCCACTGCTGGTCAATAGCCCACCTCACTCCACTGAGCCTCACTGCCTCCTGTCACCCCAGAAACCTAGAGGAGAGGGAAGACTCGTAGGAAGCCTCCCAGCACTCTCCACCAACTTCCACAGTGCCTCCATCTTAGGAAGCCTTAGCATTACAGTCTTACTGTTACCAAAACCTAGAGGTTTTGCAAAAACAAAGGAATCCTAACCCTTCAGACGCTGTAGATCTCATTTAGAGCCTCATTTAGAGCCACCCATCCCATCAGTTCCCCACACCTGGGCCCACAG